>NC_049169.1:111550215-111882142 GCF_009769625.2 Cygnus olor | reverse complement strand
GTCCTCATCGCAGTCTACAACTTCCTCACGAGGGGGAGTGGAGAGGCAGGTGACCTATTCTCCATTATCACCAGTGATAGGACTCACGGGAACGGTGTTAAGCTGAGGCAGGGGATGTTTAGGCTGGACATCAGGAAGAGGTTCTTCACTGAGAGGGTGGTTGCACACTGGAACAGGCTCCCCACGGAGGTAGTCACTGCACCAAGCCTGTCTGAATTTAAGAAGAGATTGGACTGTGCACTTAGTCACATGGTCTAAACTTTTGGGTAGACCTGTGCGGTGCCAGGAGTTGGACTTGATGATCCTTATGGGTCCCTTCCAACTCAGGATGTTCTATGATTCTATGATTCTAACTGCATCTCGCGCAGCTCCCCAGGCCTCCAGCTGTACCTCACACCCCGCCTTGCAAGGGAAGGTACTCACAGTTCCACTGTCACCTTCTGCCTCAGCCTCATCAGCAATAGGAAACTTCCCCCATCGTACCAGCACACAACCAGGCCCATAGGTGCCTCCATGAGAGAAGGAGCGAGGGGGGGTCTTCATGTCATGAGTCAGCACTCGGAGCTGGGGGCCTCCCTGTCCACAAAGCTGGCAGCTGGCTCCCACTCCCCGGTCCATGGCCTATCTTTATGCCTTGACATACTTTGTTCTGGCCACCAACACAAATGAGAAATGGTTGCAGTAGATGTTCATCATTATCCTCCTGTAGGTTGTTAATTGTACATGACTGAAATTATAAATTGCTGCAATAAATTGTCATCAAGTTACAACCTTTGAAATGTTAATTGGTTAAGAGCATCCAAAGGATAGCCAGAGTGACAGGGATTAGGTTTTATGGCTCCTCTGTTTATGGATACAGAGGAGGCAGCATCTTCTCAATGGCATCATGTGCATGGGCTTATCTGCACCCTGGACCACCCAATCCACTTGGCAAAGGAAAAACAGGCAAAGGAGCAGCAGCGGTGGTGCACAGCAGAGGGAGTGAGCACTGTTGCACTGCGCCTTTCCTTGCACATCTTTGACTCAGTGCCACGTAAAGATTTCATGAGATCTGCTCTTGTTTAACAAGATCCACTTTCATTTAATGATCTCATGGCCACCGGACCAGCAAAGATGGCCAGGCCTGGCCTCTCCGTTCAACTCTGCCATAGCCAGCAGTCTTCTGTCCTCCAGACGAAGGAACTGTCTCTGCTGGGTTTCCCCATCGTGTGGAACAGAATGGCTGCCCACTGGCCAGGGATGAGCTTTAAAAATAATAGCTACACTACCACAAACTATCATGAGGCACATAAACAAGTCATCCAGACATCAAAAATTGTCAAGGAGCGAGTCTCCTGCTGCTTCTCCAGCACTGAAATAAAGTCCTGCTACTCTGGATTTATACCAGTTATATTTGAGGCAAGTTTTGGCCTCAGGTTTCCAAATCCTTTTATTGAATTAAGGGCAGAATTCCTGTTTCCAGAGTTTCAAATCAACGTGACAACACTGGAGCAAACAAGAATAGTCTATTTAAAAGCAAGCAAACATTTTGCAGATGAAAGACAAACACTGTAGGTATTTATTAAGGCCCTAATCCAACCAAATCTCTAATCCACTTAGAAAAAGAAAAAAAAGCTTCCAACAAGCATTTTCAAGATTCTCAAGAACTCCAAGGCATCTGAAATGCTTTACTTCATCTCCTTCCTCAAAGGTATCCTCTCACTGAAAGCATCTTGGGTTTTCTGGATAATGCTGTGGTGAAGGAACACAGGACCTTTCAAGCTTTTGCGGCATCACAGACTTAGAGATTCTCTTTGCAGCCCATTCCTTGGCCTGTTTTTTTTCTTTTCCTCTCAAATCCAGGCTGGTCTTGAAAATCTCCATAAATGGTTGGACTCAATACCATAGTTTGGTGTACTCCTGCCTTGATGTTTTTTTTCCTCCATGGCTTTTTCATAGAAAAGAAATGGAAGCTGGTGTCTAAGAATGCCTAGCTAACTTTTCTCCTAATGTAGCGGTGATCTTGAAGGCTTCAGTCATCACCACTGCAAAATAATTCATGCACGGGATGCTCCCTGCATACACATGACATATTTGGAGACCCATCTGCTTTTCTCTTTCTTCATGGGCTCTTTCTGCTGTTGCTGTTACGGAGCTGCCACTCCTCTTCTGGGGCAATATGGCAGCTAATATGGCTTAATTATATTTGTTCCCATATGATGCTTTTTCATTCTTGGCCTAGCTTCCTCCAGGTATCTTCAGTTCTGCTTTCTCCAGGCCAGATCAGAATGACTGTCATGAAATCTTAGTTCTCCTTCTGTAATGAAACACAAAAAGTATATTATTTTGGTGTCTATTCTGAAAGCCCACAAAATAGTTCTCCTCAACATAGCTGGTATGGTAAAGAATCTTATATGAAATTTAAATTTTTTTCATTCCAATTGCTTTCCTCCTAACAAAAAAATGAAATTTGAGTTTTAGCAGAAAAGCTGTTTGAAGAGCTGCCTGAAATATGAAGTTTTCCGGAATTGTGTTGTTTCCAAGAAGAAAAAGAACATTTGCCTGTTTTTAGATTAACAGAGGAATAAATACAGATGATTAAATATATCATGAGTCTGAAATTATTTTTATTTTTCTGATGACCAAATGCTGTGCGACTGGCTTTATTGTGCAAGGTTTTTCCCATTAGTTATTTTTAGGGGTTTTAGATTGTATTTTCCCCTAACTGGTGACATAATGTCTTGTTAAGACAATTGACCCAGATAAGACTACGCCAACTTCATCAGAATTGGTCTTATACATCTGGATTTTTGATATTTTGGTGGGTCACAGACCAATAGTCTCTGTGGCATGGAAAATATTTAATTTTTTTTTAGACTGCCAGCTTCAGCAAGACTCCTCCAAGTTGACACTAGTTAACAGTGACCTAATTCAAGCTTGATTGGACAAAGATGCCTGGCCCTAAGGGAAATAGTGCAAGGCAACCCACAAAATTTGAGGGTGAGGCAGAAAAACCTTGTCTTATGGGTCAGCAAGCAACCTGAGGGAATACTGCTGCTTCAGAATATCAACAGCTATCATTTGGGGAAAAGCAAGTCACTGCATCAACATTAAAAAAGCTCCTTCACTAGCTGACTAATCCATCATCTCTTTTCTTGCTCCAGACTGAAAAATCCCTCCTAGTGGAAAGCAGTATGCCAGCAAAATAGTACCACATCTGCTGTGCACTCCCAGCCCCTGCTACACAAGCATGCAGAAGACTCTGAGAGCTGAAGAGCTTGCACTGCCCTCGTATTTTTAGTATCTTCTTACTTACTCTTCTGTTCCCTAGCCTGGTTTCCCAAGGACACAAAGCTAAAGTGATTACGTTGTTCACCCAGCTATTAGCTCTGCAACCCGGCTGTTTATTTCTGCCAAAATAGTGGAGAAAGGGAGGTGTCCAAGAGGTGAGGTATCTATGCCTTCCTTCTGACCTGGCAAGGGAGAGGTCTGGGACACGCTCTCCCGCATGGGACCAACAGCCAGGCAGTCAGCACACCTACGGCCAGCCGCCTGCACAGCCTCACAGGAAGAGAATTTAGGAAACCAGAGGCTGAGAGAGAGAGGGCACAAACCCACAGGAAGCAAAGGTCCTTCCTCATGGAACAACTTCTCTCGTCTTTTGTTTTAACCAGTTGTGTGGACGAACTAACCTCTTTCTTAATTTTCAAGGTCCCGTGTAAGACTATTATGCAATTTAAAAAATACACTCTTAATCAAAGCCGAGGGGCAACCAAAATAACCTTTGAACTCGTTATAAAACAGTCAACTAAATTCAAATTATTAATTTCAGTGTTCAGTATAGTTACTCAGGTGATGTTTGTAGCAAAACTTCATATTCTGCCTTCTAGAGTTGGGCTCAAGATTGCTTAGAGCTGGCTTTCATTTGGTGAGTTAATTCTAACTCAGTATGAAGACTGATTTGCTCTTTATTTAATAAAGTATTTTAATCCTGGATTGGTGTAGTTTTACTAATAATTGTTTCATGCTGATCATGTGTCTCTTGGTTTTATTTTGCATTTTAAAAGCATTTTAATTGCACTTCTAAAATAAAAGCTGGTACTGAGTCACTTTTATTACGATATGTAAAACGTGTCCAGAATATTTCAGGGCCTGCTATGGAGACCAGGTTTCCATCTGACTAGGTCTCTTTAGGGAACAAGGGTTTTTATTCTGTTGTTATATTTTGGCATTAAATTTCTGGAGGCCCTGGTCCCCTCCCTCCTGTCATTGACTCACTGGCTGACTTGTAGTGCTATATTGCTATCCAACCGCAGCCTCCCCCTCCTTCCAGCCTTTCATGCTCACCCCCAAAACCAGGTTTGTATCTGGTCATCATTTCATTAATAGGATTGCATGCTGTTTCTTCTAGCAATGTCCATGGTTAGAGGGAAAAGAAAGCCACTCTGACCCTGAGAAGCGACTACTCTTTTGACTTGACCACTGCGTTTTAGTCCCGAAGTAATAGAAGCCATTGAACTCTTTGCTTTAAAATTTAGCTATAGAGGTATCTACTTCTTGAGCCTCCAGGATGGTGGCAAAGCCCTTTCAAAACTGCATTGTTCATCCCCAAACAAGTCTGCTTAGAATTTGACTGGTGCAGGTGTCCTGGAAAAATACACTGCTCTCTTTTAAGAATGAAGGACAAAGAGGTATTTGAAATCTGAAGTATTATTGGACCTTGCCAATGTAAAATCTGACTGTAGGTACTGAAAGAAAACTGGGCAGGGCCAGAGTATTGATGTAAGTAAATTTCATGTGTCCAATTCCTCTAGCAACCCTAATGTTTACTCTAACAGAAACAGTGCCTCCAGGTATAAAATCCAACCTGGTTCTTTTCTACAGTTAGAAACAGCAATGAATGTAAACTAACTTCTTGGATACCAACAGTCCCAAGAGATATGCTATACCTGACTGACCACTACAGCTTAGGTCGTGATGCCAGAGTACAAACCAAAAACCACCGAGAAGGGGATGAAACATTCAAAATGAGGAAAAGTAAACTGCATAAGCAACCTATATGCCAGACCTTCAGCCAGAGCAAGTCAGCAGTGCTCCAGTAATATCTGCAGCTCAGTTCCATCACGATGGCATGGGCACGTTTTGCAACAAGCAGCTCTGTTTACGAAACTTTAGTGATGAGTGTCCAGCTGGTCATGAAAGGATCAGTCACTGCACCTTTCTGGATAAGGCTGACTGTGCCACAGAGGGCGTCTGTAAAGCTATCATGGCATGTGCTTGGGAGCCCTTAAGCACCCCTTGTCACAGTATGTCAGCCAACATGCTGTTGCAGAGGTTGACACGTCCTTTGCCTTAAACACTTTTGCTGTTCATATGTGCATTATTGCTACTCTAAAGCCCTCTGCTCTGACCAGACACTTTGGCTTTAAATCATGCATGTTCAACTTCAGTAGCCTTCAACTTTATAGTCTTGTTCCAAGCATTTTGTATAATGGCTTCTGTTGGCCACTGGAGCCCAGAATCGCAGGTGAAAAGCTAGTCCACTAAGGAAAAGATGTTACTGAGGATTCAACCAGAATACTTTATTCACACATTGCTTGCCAATATAAGGCTATTTTGAACTGGTGGAGGGGTATCACAGGAAAGGGGAAAACAATGTGTTTGTTTCAAAAATAACTGGTTGCACTGTTGTTTTTGTGCAGCTGAAGAAAAGAATATGAGAATTTTTCTAAATGCCTTGTTGGTGTGTCATGAAAATAACTGCAGAGGAATGCTCAAAAATAAGCCTAGATGAAATACCGAGTATTTACAAAATCTGTGTCTTCTTGAAAAGACAAAAGCTCTAGAGCATCAGAAAGATCCTTCACACTCAAAACCAAAAAAGACACTCTGAAGGCTCAGCAGCACCTTTCCAACATTGTTTTCCAAGTTTGTTTCTATATTACGACTGTAGTACTCTGTCATTCTGATACGGCTAACACTCGTGCTAATGCATCCTTTACACACCAACATGAAGAGTTGTTTATGGTAGTGCAGCAGTTCCCAGGCACTAAGTGGGATACTTTACCATAGCAAGTGATATTCGTCCTGGTATAAATGGGCATAAATGCACTCCCACTAATGACTATACCTTTATAACAACAACAAAACAAAACCATAAAAGCCCACACTTCCGAGACAGTTGTATTGGCAAAAAAATGTGAACATAGGCCAGTCCTTAGCAATGATAATGTTGAAACATTGGCAACTTTATGAACAGATGAATGCTCTGTTGAAAAAACTGTGACTAAGAAGACTGAAGATTGAGAGTATGGCTCAGTGGGATCTGGCTAGCACTCCATAAAACAACATCACACTTCCCTTATAAAAACCCTGCCACTGAAATACCACCCAAACATTAGAGTGCTTGGGAATGAGCAATGAAGGAACCAAACTGCTTCCCTCCTGCTGAATATAATCCTTCATCACTCACTCCCACCTCATTATCTCAGTCACTCAAGGCCACGCATGAACTGCTCTATCCTAGACCACAGTTAAGCCTTCCAATACCCTCTAGTTCTCAGGAGGCGATGTATCTGCTGCTAAACCCTGTTGCAGCCCCACTTCCCATCACATCCAGGACCTCCTCCTCAAGTCCCCACTGCTTTCTCATCTGTGAGCTTTTTGCCTGCCTGCTCTTCACTACTTTTGCCAATACATGCATGCTCTCCCAGCAAACTCCTTCCAGTTTCACCCTTCATCCAGGAACAATACCTCGGCCCATACTGCCTCAAGTTCAACAGCTCTCAGGCACTCATCTTGCCCAAAGGTGGCTGTCCTGAGTCTCCACATCCCTCACACCATCTCATGTTCCCACTGGCATATTCAGTCCCACACAAGACCATATAGGCTTCTCCCAGCCATTACTCCTACCTGCAGAAAAGGCTTCTGGGGCACTGACACATGTAGCAAAAACTGCTTTTTCAGATACGACACATATGCTGAAACTTTAATGAAATGCTTAGAAACATAAAAGCATCTGCCAAACATTGGTTAAAAATTTAATGTAGCTGCTTATGAAAAACATAAATGTTTGTCTGAGGCAATGCTACGGACTGTTGAGAAATGTCACCACTTCATTGACTGAGTTAACTTACCAAGTTTTTTTAAGCAATGATCTGCGGTAAGTTGCTACCTCTTGCTTGAAATTAGGAAAACCAATTTCCTCTTTCATTCTAAAGTCTATTTTTTGCATTTTTATATCCCGGTGGTAGGGAGGATCTAATTAACCCTTTACATTCACTCCATTAGGTCCATTCCTGCATACCTGCTTATCTTAATGTGAGCAAATAAACTCCAAAGGGGACACAGGAGCAACCACAGGACTGAGATTACTAACTCCAGAAAGCTACTGCTGTTTCCAGGACTAAAGCATGGCATGAAGATTATTGCAGAGTAGAACCTTTTGAATACATGTGATCTTTATGAATACAGCCTTTTAAATAACATTTAGAAATTATTAGAAATAAGCTGCTCTTAGCATAAAAACTGACAGCATAAGATTGGGATAATCTAGTTTGCTGCAGCCCTCGGTTGGCTGGTGCTAAGCCCAAGACAAAGCTAAGGACCCCAGGATTTACAGACACACACACAGAGTTCCTCCAGATCTGTTGAATTTAATCCAATCTTTCCAAAGCTCTCGTCTGCTACTTTATACACTCCCCACTATGTTAAACAAAATCCTTTCCTTGGTATCATACCGCGTAGGCCATTAGTCTTTGCAACTCCTTGTAAGGAGGACGCGATTAAAACATTGCAGAGCCGATCAAAACGATTGCTGACTAAAACATCTCTCGCTTCCCCACGGTATCCTGGCCGGTAGCTGCCTCCATCCCTGCTCCCTGACACCCTCCGCTCCTGGGCGCAGCGGAGGGGCTAGCAGGGGAGGAACAAAGGTGGCTCCAAGCCACTTTCGTGCCTCATAACCCGTGCCAGGGCTGCTTAAGCTGTGCTGGCTTGCAGGCAGCCCCCCGGGGGCCCTGATGTCAGCCGAGAGGAACCGGTTGCAACACATGCTGATTCCTCCCTGCCAGCTCCCCTTGGCTCCGCTCCCGTGCCAGGAGCTGGCGGGGGGTGGCCGTGCACCCCTCTGCTGGCCCAGGAGCCGGCCGGGGCCCCTGCTCCAACACTCACCGTGCAAGGCAGAGGGGCCAGCTCCCAGCAGAGGCTGCGGACCCCGTGTCCCTGGGAAGCAGAAGGGATGGAAAAGGGTAGCAAACCTCGTTTTCCAGGGAAATTTTCCTCTAAATGCTCATCCGAGGGAGATAAAAGTCCTGTTTCCATGGCATAAACATCACCATCCCTTACCAACACTTATAAACAGGACACACAACACTGCAAAATGTTTGCCTGGGCTACTAGAGTGGCCGAATCACAAGGGTGAACAATGAGAAGCACTGTTAGTCTCACCGGTCCCCACATGTAAGCCACTCAGTTGCTCCAGCATCACCTGAAAGTATGGCTTGGATTCAGCTACAAGAGCTCAAAACATGAAAAAAATGTTAAAACTCATAGATTCTTCTCCCTGCCCCTTTCCTACCTCTGTTTGTTTGCTTGGTAATGATTACTTCAGCCCTTTTGTGTTGCAAAATGTTGCCGATTTGGCCTTTCATTTAAAAAAAAAATCATTTTTTTGTTTGAAATGATGGGATGTTCCCTCTGTGCTCTAGCCTGGTGCCTGATGACACACGCAGGTCCACATCCAGCCACAGGCTGCCCACATCTCCACGTCCACCTTGGTTGCTCTGCGTGTGGCTGTGGAAGGAGGGTGGCTGCGTTTCCTGTGGGGAACGAGGACATAAACCAAGCAAGTAAATCCAATAAGGAAAACGAGATATTCCCATGCCTTAGACAGACAGAAATACGTGCAAATGTAATGCGATCATTAATTTTCTAGTCACTGGATTAGCACTCTGAATAGGTAGCGATAACATTTTCTACAGCACCCCATTACCTGTATAATCAGTCCTGGCACAGGAGGATTACAAATCCTGCGACCGTGATTACAAAGCCTCCTGATTTCTGGAAGCTCTAAGTGTCACTGATAACACAAATCTTTGTTAAACCTGTTTTATGCGGTGATGGTGTCAATGCGGAGAGGAGGATGCAGACAAGACTCCAGGGCACAGGACGCGGGGAGGAAAGGAGTGGGATGCTGGCAAAATGAGCGTGTGCCTCCTTTCTGTGTCGATACCCAGCCTGACCAGAGCTCATCAGAATAAGTGGAAAGGCTCCCACTGATTTCAGTGGACTTTGGATGCAGCCCCAGAAGCTTCAAAATGTAAACAGACAGATAGGGGTATGCGCCTGCCAGGGTAATTTCCCCTAAATAAAACCACTTTGGCATGAGAGGAGCCCCTCAAATGCATGTCTGTGGGAGGCACGTGTGGGGAAGAAAAGCAGGCCAGCCTGCTGGCATGTGGCATAGCAAGGATCACCACAGCCCAGTTCCCAGGCTGCTGGCACCCTCGGAGCCCCTAAACTCTCCTGCTGTCCCCTCAGGGTCCGTCTGTCCGGGTGGCATGTATAGCACGATCTGTCCCTCCACAGAGGCTGCTGCAGATGGGCTCCAGGAGGGAACAGGGTGAACGGACAGGGATTGCCAGGATCATGCTGCTCCTTCCAGCTCTCTCCAAGCCTCAGGAGCAGCCAAAAGCACAGCACCTTAATGATAAAGGATATATTGTGAAATCAGTGTCAACACGCCTCGTGTCACATTGACTGCTCCTCCAGCCATTCTGCACCGGTGCCCCATGAAAAGTAACAAAGAAGACTGCCCAGACATTTCGGGAGGGCTGAGAGTTTCAATGCAACTCTAGCTTAAATT
Source organism: Cygnus olor (assembly GCF_009769625.2). NCBI lineage: Eukaryota > Metazoa > Chordata > Aves > Anseriformes > Anatidae > Cygnus > Cygnus olor. Next base: position 111,872,298 of record NC_049169.1, on the reverse strand, counting down.
GCACAATTTCTTTAGGAATTTTACATTTGTCTCAGTCGGTCTATTAACTCTCAATGTTATAATAATGGGCAGAATATTAGCAGCAGGAAAATAATTTTGACCTGCCATTAAAGACATAATGATTAATGCCCATACTTAGCTGTTCATAGTAAACATTTTTCTCCTGCTTTCAGAACAGGAAAGTATTTCAACACATACCAGGATTCATTGTAACATCATTAATCATGATGAATTACCCTAGTATTCATGTGGACGCAAAATATAATTCCTTGGGAATTTCACTGTAGCTTAATATTAATTTGTATTTACTCTGTTACAAACTCTCCTTCCCTTTCAATCCTTTTTTTTTTTTTTTTTCTGTTCCCCCAGGTTCTCTTGCGTAGCCACATACTGTAACATTTCATTTATTTCGTATTGCTTTCTTTAAGCTTGTATTATTTGTTCGTTGTTCTTTGCTGCTTTCACCCACTCAGCTGTTCATTCATTCCTGTTAGAAATTAACAGACTATGTCAAAAGCAGCTTGTCCTCAGTTAGAGTCATAAATGCACCGCAGCATTTCACTAAGGATACATGACAACAATACAACACCATAGCCTCCTCTCTCTTTCCTACTTCCCCTACTCTAGATTTCAGACTTTCAATCCTCAGTCCTGCAAGTTAATGTTGCACTTACACACCAAAAACTTCCCGTCTCGTGCTGGTTCTCAGGATATCCCATGCTTCTTAAATTCAAGCACAAAACATCCCAATCTTAACAAATTTCAGATCTTAAAGTGAGGGAACTCAGTACTCTGGGGTCAAACTACGTATCTTTTCTGGGAATAGTTGCAATGACAAAATCATTCCCTCCTCCTTCAGATTTAATAGGGAAACCAGTATAAAAGTCCTTGGAATTAACAAAAATGAATAAACAACAACAACAACAAAAGCATGAGCCCTACACAAATTTATGCTCAAAAAGATGTCCTGAGGGCAACTACTGAAGTAATCTGGCTGGAAAGACCAAAGAGCAGATTTGTTTGAATTAGCACAAGGAAAAAAAAAAGAAGGAAATTTTCCATTGCCCCAGAAAAAAGAGAACTGCGAATTCATCCCAATGATTTGTCCTCCAACGGTAGCTATCATGTTTAACATAAATAAAATCTTTATTCATAGCAAGCTTAAACAATATACCTCAAAATATTTCCTTGGTGCGTCGATGTGCATTTTGAACATCTGATTAAGAAATTCTTAGCCACGGGCACTACGTATTTTTCTTCATACATCATCCTTTTTACACAATTATGTTGCGTGTCATACATTTTTGATGAATGGAATATTTACGTGAGAAGATGCTAGCAGAAACATAGGCTCTGCCATAACCGATGAGGCAGCTTGTCCATCAAGCCCCAACATCCAGCCTGGGAGGAAAACATTCCCTGCTGGTACGGTAGGAAAAAATTACAGTCTGACAGAGGCCAGAACCAGAGTTCTGGATCTGAAAACACACCGATTTTGAGAAAAATAAGACCCATCTCCAAAGCACACACCCGGGGCCCTTCTCTAAAGGCCCAAAATTCCGGTTCCAATTCATTCTACTGTACTTCCTTAAATATCAGGAAAGATTGACTATAGATTTGGGAAACTCCTTAAGATCAGCTTCTTGAAGCCCTCAATTAAATCATTTTATTAGAATTATTAAATACCGAGAAGGAAAATATCACATGGGAAAACTCCACACCTTATTATACAACCAGTGGGATGAATAAAAACAGCTTTTCTACCATTTGCTGTCCTTTATCCCCTACCCAAACCAATTCACTGCAGCTTTCCCTGTGAGATTCCTATCAAGGAAGAAGCAGAACACAGTGCAGCTAGTTCAGGGCTGCACATGGGCTCACCAGCCAGCAAATCACTTGGTGGTGATGCGTTAGTTTGACCTTCTCGCTCTCCTGATTCTGATTTCCATGAAACTGGTAGGAAAGAAATATCTCTGCAAACCCAGCCCCTCTATCCCATGTAGCTGAAATTAGCCACAAGGGACAGAAGTGGTAGGGAAGGAAGAGGAGAAGGACAGCGGTTACACAAATGGCAGTTCCTTAGGAAACCCAGCTACTGCTGCTAAGGACCAGCATCACTCCTGAGTCACACCAGTGCTGCCGGCACCAGGGGGGTGTGAGGGGGCTTTTCCCTCACCTTTCCCTTCTGAGCACAGCCCCGTGTCTCCCCTGCCACATCACATTGCCATGTACCTGCACCAGCTGCCTTGCCAGATAAGAGCTTCTCTTCCCCAGCATGTATAGTGATGGCATCAGATTGCTCACTGCTATCATGCAGCTGATCTTCGGTTATCCATAAATCTTTGGTTACCACTTAGATTACACAAAACAGTGAGCAATTACTTAAATTTACCTTATGACTCATTACAGATTAGTTCATTAAGTGAATAACCCCTCCTCGATCATTACAGATACAATGAAGCACTGTACATAAGCGAATTCCTAAGTCATAATTAGGAACTCACTCGTGTACGGTGTTTCATTGTATCTACACCCATCTCCCACTGCACACATTGATATTTGCACACGTAACACAACCTGTGTCTTGTATTTGTATACAACTTGTGAAACATCAAGCTGCTGTGAGATACCATTGTGTGGCTGTGGAGCTCACCATGTACTGGCACGGATGACATCATTTCATAGAGTCACAGAATCATTAAGGTTGGAAAAGACCTCCAAGATCATCTGGTCTAACCGTCCCCCTACCACCAATGTCACCCACTAAACCATGTCCCTAAGCACCAATTCAATGCAAGACTGGTAAATAAATCCTAATGGTTTGCTACTCAGATAAGGACTAGCTGCAGCAAGTTTTCTCCTGTTCTGGGTTGGCAAATGCCCTGAGACATGGCAAAGGAAGCAAGATGCTGACACTAATCAACAGAGCTCAGTGAGAAGATAGATGGGGAGACTCCCAGATCCACTGGGGTCCAAGAGCGTAAGAGATAGTCAATGCTCTCAAGACTGGATGGGTTCATGCTACTTCAGACCATCCAAAGTTAGAGAAAGCTGACCAAGATGGGCTGGGCAGTGCTGAGAAGAAGCACAAAGTTGCAGAAGAATCTTGGGCACCCACAAGTGAAGGATCCTGCAGAAAACTGAGGCAGGAAAAGTATTCAGCATTTTATGCTTCATAGTTTTCTGTTTGTTTTGTTTGTTTTGTTTTTTAGTAGCTCAGGGTACTTGCTGTGCTATCAAAATAAGAATTAGGACCTTTTAGAATCTGTCTGACGTCTGGTACCTCTACTATGTGCTGCAGCTAACACACAACCCTGAAAACCATACAGCAACCAGAACACGGGTCTACTTCTGCTCTGGAGGGATGTGTGTCTGTGTGTTACGAGGTGTGGGAGGCATTAACACTAACTCTATAAAAGGGGTGAAAAAGAGGGAGCCTCTGCACTGGAAGTGGGTGAGAGGACTTGAGGTGTTAATGACATCATGGGACGTGGAGTGGAAACAAATGGAAAGTATTTTACTACCTTGACAATTTGTTCTCGACTCAGTCAATTGAGTGAGTAAGGATGATTTGTGAGATTTAAAATTGGTTCAACCTTCAAAGTCCACTGAGGACCTAGCAGGAAACCACTCAGATTGTAGAATTCATCTCTGGTCAAAGCCAACAAGGCCAATAGCCATCTCTCTCATCCAATAACTGAATGCCAAGGCAAAGGCACATGCCACTTTGCTAAACTTTGAGCTTCCACATCTCCAAAAGGAGGGCATCACGAGGCCCCAATCTGATACCACAATATTGACAGGAGGTGAACGTTCTCCCAGCAACAGCAGCCAAAGGGCAAAGTCTTCCTCCTTAAAGATAACATCACACAAAACAGTCACGCTTTTTTTTTTTTTTTTTAAATAGACTAATGAGCTATTGTATCTGGGTGGATCACGCAGCTATTGTATGAGTCATACCTGGAGATTTATTCAATTATTTTTCTCCATTAAGACAAACTGCCAATGAAGTCAGTGGGAGCTTAATCTGAAAGGGAAAGTGAAGAGTGGAACAAGAGAAACATTTACCCCCTGGCCATTTAGATCTTATTTCAGCCTTATTATATGGCTGAAAATCACCTCAGGTGGTCCATAAGGCTGAAATGTGCTCTTCTTAATGGCAGTCTGTTTCTGCGAACCCAAAAGACTGCCAAATTCTGCACATTTTCACACACGTCTAATTTTACTCAGGAGCACCCCAAAATAACCAGGATCAAGATTAAAAGACATACGATGATATGGCCAAATGACAGCATTTTATATTTGGACATATTTTTGCATCACTTATTTGGCTCTGAAGCATAGTTTAAATCCGCATTACCTTTAGTCTTTAACTTTTTAAGTAATCTTCTCTTCCTTTTGTAAAGCAATGATATACTTTAAAAGGTCCAGTTCTGCTTGCACAGCAGTGGCTGGCTTTACTTTGCTATGAAAGGAGGAACTGACCTTAATGCTCCACTTGATCAAAAGTGTTTTAAAGTAAGTTTTAAAGGTCAGATGAACCAAGGAGCATCAAATAATTGCATAAGTAGCTGGCATAATAAATAGTTAACTATACGCTTTCTCCAACGCACTGGTAAACTGGACAAATTGGCAGGATGCTTGTGAGCTATGTCTCTTCAATAAAAAAGCTTCCAAAACAAGCAAACCCTCCATGGTTATGTTTGTATTATTCTTGCTTAATCTGAAGCAATCTTGTTTAAAAAAGAATTGGTCAGTGCTCAGCGAGATTTCGTGATTAAAAACAAAACAAAAATCCCACAACCAAACGCATTGGGTCAACAGTCGTCCTGATGTCATTTTTCTCATTTCAATAAAACAACACCAGGAATGCCTGTGATCTGCACCACATACTTGCCAACAAACTCTGATCAATGTACTACTAAGATAGTAAGAATAATAACAAAAAAGCAGAGAGCGAAACTGGCCCCTTTCCTGCTCCTGGTGACGGCAGAGCAAAGACCTGTCATTTGCTCCTAACAGTCAGCATGAATGATAGCAATATGAACGCTAATTACACTATTTGTTTTCTCTTTCATTTTTGTAGTTTGATAATATGAATGGCCACTTTTATCTTCAATGCCTCTCAACAAAACATTCCCTTGTTTTCATCTGAAAAACAGTGTGGGCTGGGTTGTACTGTCTCTCACCAATTTTATGGCTGTTGCAGTGAAATTACCCTGCATTTACACCGACAGAGATGTCGGAGAGCAGTAAATCCCTACCTGTAACGATATACACTGGCGTTCCTTCAATAGTGGCTGTGTAAGAGCTAGCCACAACTCCACTGGAACATGGGCCAGTGTTACAAGATACGCTGCCAGCCTCCTGGGAAACCCTTTTCTGCTTCGCTGCTGTCCCACCTTGTGGAGCAATGACTGGGGCATCTCAGCCCATCCCTGGGAGCAGGCTCCCAGCTCTACTTACTCTGGACTTTGGGTGAGACCATCATCTTAGTTCTTGTCTTCTGTAAAACATCCCACAAGTGCTTTGATAGGTCCCAAAAAAAAAAAAAAAAAAAAAAAAAAAACATGGTATAAGGAGAACTGTCTCAAACAAGGAGTAATCTGAATAATTTAAATTACTTTCTCTTACAGTCATAGCTGCTTTCAGAGAGAACAAGAACCAGATACGCTTGAGTCAGCTGTGATTTGCTGACCTCGGAGGAGGAACTAAAAGCAATGATCCTGTTTCTCTTTGCATTTATGAAAGACATGATATCATATAAAACAAGGGGGAGGGAACGAAAGAAAGCACAGCACTCATGCCATGATTAAAGGCTGACTAGGCTAAAATTGGATAGAAGATTTCAGTGTGATTCAAAGTGGCTCATCCGTTTTGAAGAACTAAAGGTCTGTTGCCTCTTCTTCCAGGAAACAAGTGAGCAGTTGAGGTGCAAGGCATTTGCTGGAATTAGTGACCATCTGGGAGGAGCTGGTGAACTGAGAAATTGTGGAAGCTCATTAACTCTCATTAGCCATTATTTAGATGAAATTCCCTACATAAAGGCTGCTATTATAGTCTGAAAGTGAGGAGAAAAGAAAGGAAAAAAGTAAATACAAAAGACTTGTGTGTTTTTCTTTCACAGGTGATGCCACTTCAGTCAGTGTTTACTGAACCATCTCCTGACAAGCACTGCCCTGCAGCCATTTGAGTCCCTTGAACCATTTCTTATTGTTCTCTCCATGTTTCATACAAAGCATATATGAGCAGGCAAGTAAAAAAGGTACAGTTTGAGGTACGTGTATGCATGTTTATGTATGTGTGCACATACATACCTCAAAGTATATGTTACGTAGGTTTTTTTAAGTATAAATGGTATATGTACATATGTATATACGTAACTATTTATATATGCATACATATTTACTTAATACGTATACATATTTACATATGTGTATATGTAACTATATAAACAGAAAACTACATCAAACAACATCAAATTCTGCCAAAACCCAAATTCTACAAGCAGGCACAGGAAGGTCTGCCACACTGGTTCACCCCAGCATTTTACACTTAAACCTAACCCATATTTTCAAGGTGTTCCAGTTTTCACCCCTAAAATACTGCCAGTGGAGCTGCAGATCCCTCTATAGTGATTTGATCCCCACGCCGGGGGGACTCACTTTCTTCCAACTCCTTTCAATGACTGCACAGGAACAGTCACAGACCAACAAGAAGCTCATGACCTGCAAGTTGACAGTTGTTGTGCAAATATACAGAGACAAATACTCGGTGGTGACTTTTTCACCCATCTGTTGTTCAGGCTTGTGAGAAGACCCATACAGGGTTTTTTTTTCTTACTTGCCCATCCACCTCAGGCTCCCATTTTTCCATCTGGGAAATCTCAACAAAATGAGTTCATGCAGTGCTGGAACAGCTTGGGACTTGATTTGGGCACACAGATCAATCCTGCAGCCAAAGAGCAGGATGCTTAGCACATCCCAGACACATTGGACTCATTGCACATCCTTTGCACAGTTATTCAACGCAGGCACCATGGCCATTTCGACGGGACTTGGGACATCTGCATGACAGCTGGGAGTTCAGAGTGGATGCTTACCTTCTTCTTTTTCTGACAGCACAACATTTCTGGGTGGAAAAAGGTATATCGTGTAAAAAAGGTATAACGTGTAAAAGTCATGATTTTGGATTGGATATTGCACACACAGAAACAATGGCAGATTTTAACCGTTATGTTTCTGATGAAAATAAACAGATTCTTTTTAACATTTAATAAACATTCTTCTCTTGAAGTCTTGAAAAATCTGACCTGTATTTCCTTGTGTGACCATGCTAACAGCCGTTGTTTAGTGCTTTTTCTCTAAATCATTTTACATCTAACACTTGAGACATTCCAGTTGTTAACCACCATCACTGTTTCAATACTACCTACAATTCGGCAGCTTTAGGATTTGTCCATACAAAGTCTTTGAAGAGAGAAGGAAACTCACAGAGCATTTTCTCCCTCCTAATAGTTAATTTATCACATCTGAAATTTGCAAGCTTTCTTCCACCCAGTCTATCAAACACCAGCACCGCAAAATATTTAACAAGATTTGGATCCTGAAAAGATTTATTTCTAGACTTAACTTTAAGCAAAAAAATTACTTGCGCTCTTACATCCAGGGATAGTTTTGTGTGGAAAGAGGTGTCAGAATGCCAATACATATGGCCAGGGACATTTTAGCTGATTGAGAAACACATGCTTTTTTTTTTTTTTTTCCTGGAAACAGATATGCCCATTCTAGAACTTTCTGTTCCCAAATTAACCCCGTTTAAATTTAAGTACTGGAAAAATTTCTCCCAGAAACGGGGTCTCTATCTTCCTTCTTTGCATCAGAAGTTATTCCAGACCTCTGGCCAGCAATTTTAAGTGTTCTGTATTGATTTTCCTTTGCTGGCACCATCCAACAAGGCAGCAAAGCCCAGAGAAGGCGAGCTGAGCTCAAGGGTATTCACAGCATTTATTGCAATAGACAGCCCCCTCAACGGGAACCCACATGGGAATGTTTAATCTGGCCAGCCGGAACAGGCCAGTTAACCATCATCAGATGGAAAAAGCACTTGACAATATCCTGTAGAGAAGTATCTAAACACTGACAGGGGCTGATGAGCAAACAGATTTTCCCAGCCCTGGTTCTTGTGACTTGCTCTTCAGAGCTGTTTGTGGATTACAGCATATAACTCACAAATATTAATTTTTACTTTTTTTGGTTATTATTATTTAGACCATCTCAGCAGTTTGAAAGACACTTTAAATACAAATTGAATGAAATTCCCCTGAAGAGGTCACTGCTCATCAAATACAAGCTGAAGCTTAAGGGAGAAGGTGAAAACACCTGAAAGGAAGGAAAGAATGACTATGTGATAATCAGGTGCCATGGACAGCTTCTGAAATCTGAAGATGAAAAAATCCTCTCCAACCTGAATGTAGAATTTAGCATATGTTTTAGCAGACTGTGAAGGCTGGAAAGACAACCACAAAGTTCATCGAGGGCAGATTTAGAGAGGAGGAGTCAGTGGGAGAAGAGTCAGCACCAAATTATGGGCTATGTGACAGGGAGCCCGGGCAAGGAGTTGGAAACTTCTGTCCTCCTGTCTGTCCTCCTCACACCAACAAAGAGAATGGACTTGCAGGATCATCACTGCTGTGTAAATTAAAGCACAGGTCAATCCTTCAAGCTCTTCATTAATTTTTGGGCACTGCAGCTCCATTGGTTGTAACTAAATTATCTGTGATTTTCATGGGGGTGAGATCAGAATCAGACTCTCTTTTTTTGATCTAAAAAGAAAAAAAAAGAAAAAAAGAAGTGTTGCCTACATAAGATATATTACATGGGTGTACAACTATCTGGAATAAGACACACAATAACATGCTGACTAAAGCACAGGATGGCATCACTTTCATTGCCACGCTATCAGCACCGGGTTCACGTTACACCTGAGCACAAATGTTACTATGCTGCACAACAGAATAATATCAAAAGCTAGATCACATTACTCATCCAGGCTGAAACAACAGATTAATTGACACACAGTAAGCTGGCTACGGTCGTGTTGCTATTACCCCGAATCCGTACAGCTACATTCATGAATCAGAAAGATTTCTGAGACTGTTTTTCAATAATTGAGCGTTCCAGTGAATTCTTAGTTAGCAACAGCATGGTGTGTTACTGCGAGATGGCAGCAACATTAACACGATTTTAAGGAACAAACAAAATGGCCCCAGCATCTATGAACTGGCAATCAGCAGCCTCCCATGTATTGGAAAAATATTCAAGAGGGTGTTACTGTCACTTATCCAGGACCAGTGCAAAAAAAATGCATGCTTAGATATTTCTGTAATGAATGTTCATCTTCCAAACCAGATTTTAAGACTCTGGTATTAAAAATGACTGACTAGAGGAAGGAGTTATACTATTTTTATTTCAATTTTCCCCTCACTCAAAAAAGGAAAAACCTCTTAAAATGCCTACATCCACAAAAATCCTCAGCGTCTATTTTCTTGTCTGCTTAGGAAGGTTATTTCTTCAAACAAATAAACAAACAAACAAAACACAAGTTTTCCTTCATTTTTCAATTCACTGCAACTTGAAATATAAACATAAATATTTAATATAAAATATGGATAAATAAAAGTAGACATACATAAAAAATAAACAAAATGTGAGACTTCTTCAGCAATATTTAAAATACAACTTTGCAAACAAAGCCTTTGTGCATATCACTGTCAGCAAACAGGGGCAGGGGGGGCTACTCTGTAACACTAAATCAACAGTGCAAGGCAAAATGCAAGTACCATTTAAAACAAACAACAAATGAAAACCATCTCAGCAGTCACTTGTAGCTCAAGCAGTAGTTAGAGGGTGGAGGTAGAAATTGCAGACTAAGGACCGATGGCGTGAATTTTGCAGGAAATCTGATGAAGTGATCATGATGGTTCAAATAGGTTTAACTATTTTGACTAGCCCTTTAGTGCATTCATATTATCACACCCTTTTATTTCAAGATCAGATTGTCTTTCAGCTAAGAACACCATTGTTATTTTTGTTGTTGTTGTTGTTGTTGAAAAACACTGGTGTTTTTCACTTTTTCTCCCAATTATATTCATTGCAAGAGTTCTTCCAGGCAAAGTAGGTGACATGTAACCTCTCTGACATATCACATTTTCATCCACATCTTTATGTGAATGAAACTCCTCCACTTCTGAATATAACTGTATGTTGTCTCTTTTATATATACACATGCAAGTAAAGATAGATGTAAAGGAAAGGAAAATATGCAAACAGTTTTTGGAAGAGACCTGCACTGGGTTTAGTTCTTGCGGGTTTATCTGCAAAAAGTTTGTTTTGTTAGAGTTGTTTTTACAGGTTACATTGACCCTGAGTCATTTGGAGAGAAAGAAGATTGTGATATTTCTTGTGGCATGAAACAAACCAACCAACTCTATTTCTATTTCTTGCAAATCAATTGGAGAGATGAAAAAAAAAAACAACAAAAAAAAAACTGTGATGATTAATTTAAGGAAGTAGAAGTGTTGCTTTTTTAACAAAATAAATGTAGTTTCACAGTAACTATAGCAGAGTTTGTAGCAGCCTCCTCCCTTACTTTATCTCAGCAGATGCCTACAAAACCCAATTACTGGATGATCTTCTCTTCAAGCCAGGTGGTAATGAAATGATGATACAATATTTCCAGCTGTTAGCACAACCTCTAACTTGTAAAACGCAGAGACATGCCCAGAAAACACAGGCAAAAGTAGGTAGGGCTGCTGCTAATAGTAATCATAACAATAAGATGTTAACGATACCGAAATACCGAGTGGTATTTACCATGAAACGCACAGATAGAAAAAGTCCTTCAGCTATTTTCTTTTCCAATGCCATTAGAGATTAGCTTGCTTCTTTTTTCACCCCTGCCCAGCATAACACTCTTCTGCTTTCTGCACAGACTTAGATACTTGCATGTGTTGTACTTGGCACTGTTTCCTGGTAAGATGTAATTTATCTTTTAACTTTTGCTGTGATAACTCTCAGCCCTCAGGAAGGACTGAGACAGATTGTCAAATTTGAATTAAGACTCTGCAGAGGTCTTGCAGCAGGCGTAAATGACATTAAAGCTCCCAGCAAAGTACCTTCCTGCTGCTGAAGTTGTGGCTTTGGCAGGAACCAGGCATGGCACGCTCGCTGTCCTAGACCTGTGCTGGGTCTGGCGTTCCTCTGCCAGTCACTGGCATCTGTCTGAACAATTCACATTTGTGCTTGAATAACAAGGGGAAGCCTTGGGCTGTTCACTTCCTTGAGGCATCAGTGAATGCACACAGTTATGGGCCTTGTAGTTTTTCACTTGGTCCTCATTCCCCAAAATACAATAGCTCCATCAGTTGTCAAGTGCTCAAGCTGAGAAGCCTTGTGTAGTGACAGAAAGATTTGCAAACGGAGGGTGAAATTCTGCAGATTTTTCGTACACCTTAAATTTTACAGTGGCTGCTGTCAATATTTGTCAAAGCATTTTATGGAAGAAATGTCTTGCAAATAAATAAATAAATAAAACTGGGCAATCGTTCCAATTAAAGTCCTTCAAGTTAGAAAAGGACAGATGATAAAAATTCCTTTTTCTCATATCATGAGCAAAAATGGCTGCAAAACCAGGACAGGCTTGTAGATGTGCCTGAAGCATGGGTATGTGAGGAATGGTATTTTACTTTGGATATTTTACTCGTCTGTAGTAGCAGTTATCACTTCAAAGTGCTACGTTCAGATACTACTCTCATTGCAAATTCTGAGCATCTTCTCCTGGGATTAAATTGGCCTTGTGTACAGACAAAGACCAAGGAGTCTGAGCCTTGGACACCAAATTCACTTCAGTCTGCCGTGATTTCGTGAAAAACATGAAATGGAAGTTCTGCTGCTTTCTTTGTTCTGTTGATAGACAAATGTCGCTGAACACTGCGAGAATGCTTTCTGTATCGAACTGCAGTCGCTGTACCCCTCTGAAGTTTGTAGTGCGAAGACATACCGCTCTGTTGTAGGGAAGTCTGATCTCTCTGGTTCCACCATATACCCCAAAATACAGTAAGATATGCCTGCAGCAGAATGGGTTAAGCTAAAACTAAATTTCGGCTCCCTTAAATATGAATTGTAGGACAAAACACAGTTTTGCTGACTCCGTCAGTGCTACCATAACTGCAAGCGTAGATGAGGGGCGATGCAGCTGTTCATCTCGCAAACCGTTGTGTATTTTGACAGTGTGGTTTTCCCCTCTTGCTTCCCTCTTTGCTTTGGCTTAAACAATGAGTATCTCCACTGACATGCAGAAGAAAAACACAGCGTTCAGACGCCAGAAACGATCTGCTGCCTTTTACCAGCTCTTTTGCGTCCCTCCCTTCTTGCCACCTGGTAACACTGTGAGTAACAATATGTCCAAAAAATGAACGTTTTAGATCCAGAGATTTATTGAAACCCTGTCCTGGGCAGACCCTTTGCAAGAGGCTCCTTTTGCCCTCGAACAAGGCAGCTCCTATTCTGGGTCTGCACACCTGAAATGAGCTGCAGATACCGTCTTCTCTGCAGCTCTGGGGATCAGGCTCTCTGTTGTTTACCTGCTGTAATAACTGCTCCACTTCTTATAGAATAGGACTGTTTTTTTCTCTCCCTCTCTCATTTTTTTTTTTTTTTTTTTTGCGCATGCAACAGCTGGGTTATGCAATCATTTCGGGGAGGGGGCTTGGCAGGCAGTCTCTGCTGAAATCACACCCATCAATCTAGAAAATCGTCACTGGTGTTTGTGATATGGGCTCTCATCCACGGTGCCCTGGTGTGGAGGAGACTCAAAAAAAAATCTCCCAATGTCGGTGAAATTTCCCTCTCTTTGTGTACACAAACATGTGGTCCTCGCATCAGGATCTGCTTATATGAGTCAAAGAAGGAAAGAGGGGAGGGGGGAGATAATCTTCACTGCCTGGTTATTTATGTATTTATTCATGCCAAAGCCAACCTGTACCCCACCTCAGGCACGGAAAGTGTTTATATCTCAGGAATCACACCCACATTTTACATACCAGGAGCTCAGCCCAGCCTGGGGCTGCTCGTGATTCCCGTGACAGCCAACGGAGCTGCACGCGTCCACCCGGGAGGGAACACCTCTCGACCCACAGGTGCCGCCTCCCCTTTGCGAGCAGAAAATTAATATTTTATAGCCGAGAAAAAGAGCTGGGAACGGCCCCGCTATACTGTAGTAGCCGGCGCCGCGCGTGATGTATAGCGTGCTGCCTAGCAATGTTGCTAGGAGACATGGCACCAGACACGAAAATCCTGCATTCGCTCGTGGTGGCTGGCGGGGTGGGCTCGACGTGACGCTTTGCACACCCCGAGCGGTGCGGGAAGAGGTGCCTGCTTCGCTCAGGATCCGTCTGCTGAGACGTCTCCTCCGCCGCGCTCACCGCGCTGATGAGCTGCATCACGATGCGCCGCGTGCTGCAATAATATTCCACTGGAAAAAATAAATATATATATATATATATACACATGCACCCCTCCCCTCCCTGCTTCCTGTTTCTTAATGCTCTTCGAACCTGATTTAGAGAGTAGTGGAATTTTACAGCTGCATCCCGTGATGCTCTCGCTCTCGCTCGCAATCCCATGGCCTGGCTCATACCTCAAACTAACCGTAAAGTCAGATCACAATGATGTGACTCACTATTATAACTAAAGATAGATCTTGTCAAAGCAGTCATGAGCCCTGGATGATAGATGTTTTGTTGTGATTTTTTTTTTTTCTTTTCCTTGCTGCTCCCCTCTCTCATGGCTCCATAATTTTTGACCTTTGGAGGTCTGTCCCACACGAAGGAGTGTTTGGGTGGTACGTACAGCAGGTATGGCAGGTGCTTTTGCCGGCCTGAAGAAAGCCATGCATGGCTGCACAGAAGCAGCACACAGAGAGGTGTGTGAGCTCACGTGGGTCGCAGGTTGGAGTTTCATAGCTGGGGGACTCCTAAACACCACATAGGCACAAAGCAGGATGGCCACAGAAAGGAAGGAGAAGCGTTTTTAAGAGGGTTTTCTTCTAAACCTAACGAACCCTTTTTTTTTTTTTTCACTCTTTTTGTTTTATTATTATTTTTGTGTTTCCATACCAGCTGATTTCAAGTGCGAGCATTCACCTGGAGTATTTAACACCCACAAAGAGCAAAGCAGCGCTGGTGCAGGAGGCCACAAAGTGGAACAACCAAGACACCAACCAAGAAAAGAGGGTATTTTGCCCCAAGACCAGCAGCTCCTGCTAAGGCCACAGAAGGGCTCAGCATCAGCCAGGAGCAGGCAAGTGGCAGGAGAGGCAAGACCTGCCCCATGGCAGTGGGGACGTGTGGATCGTCAGCTCTGGTGAAGCTCCACAGGCATATCTCTAATAGCTCTGCGGGGCAATCTCACCTGGCACCTCAGGAGATGTTGTGCTGAAGGAGAGCAGCTCCTGATGGTGCAAAGTGACCTGAAACCCCCCAGCCTCAGCTGCCCAAAGCTGGGGAATGGAGGATTGACTTTGATTATGCCATAAATACAGATAAAGAAACGGGCAGGTGAGGGAGCTGAAGGCAGTCCTCTGTTTGGACATATTGGACCCCTGTATAATTCCACTAGTGTCAAAGGCATTACACCAGGGATAAAACCAACCCATTATTTTCAACCTGGCCATTTCCTTTCATGCCCTTGATTCGGGAAATCCCTATGCAAGCTCATGGCTTTAGTCATGTGAATATTCTCACTGGAGGCAGTGTGACTGCTCACGTACTTAAACACATGCATATATACATGCAGGATTGGGGCCTGAAACAGCACTGGAAGGAAAGGAGAAACAAAAGTAGTATGGGAAGGACAATGTACTCTAAGGGTCTGTGAAAGGTGTCTGTCCACCTGGGGGATTACAATATTTCCAGCTAGGTTTCCCCTTTTAAGCTTAACAATTTCTATGAGACCAGCAGTACCTTTAAGAAAACATTGTAAGGTATGACTGCTCTAAAGGGGCGGGGGAGGAGAACAAAATATCCAATATATCATCAAATGTTCCTAAAATATTTTTTAAAAAAATCCTTTAACAAAGAAGCTAGTTATGCAAAGGTCCTTTGGGGACTGCAATCTATGTCTGTGACTTTCATAACCTTGCCCCGATTCCCTCTCCTGCACTTGCAGGGAACACCCTAGGGGGCTTCCTAGGAAGCCTCAACATACGTGCTTTTCTGCAGTGCTTCTGGCTTCGCAGTTCTGCTGTTCCTCAAAAAATACACAAGCCAAATCATGACTTCCAAATACCAAGAATTATGATCTTTAACCATTGTCATATGCCAGCAGTGCTGTACAGAAATCTTCTCTCGTGTGTTTCTACCTTGCAGCAATCTAGAAGACAGACCAGGAAAGCATCGACCAAAGAAATGTGATTGACGAATCCCTGTTATACCCAGACTATTTTTCAAATTCCCATACGCAAAAGCTCTGCTTTCACCACTTTCTGAAGACCTTTCTGACAAAGGCTGTGCACATACTACAGTGTCTGGCTGCGGAATGAAATGTAATAACAAATCTTGACCTATCAGATTTAAGCCGTAGACATGTGATCTAAACAAGGGTGACTTTCAGAGATAACATACCACAAGATAAGTGATTCAATGAAGTTCCTGAAACCAGCAGTTACTCCAGTTTGTAGCACAGTAAATGAGATCAGGCTCACCAGAATAAATGAATCTGTAAAGAAGGTGCTCACATACACTGCAGAACAGGCTAAAGAGAGTCAGCAGACTTGCTGAATTCAGTTATCATTACTACAGGGCGAGAGCTACTAGAAATAGTTATGTCTACAGCTCCTTGAATACTCTTTAATAAACTTTTCATATTCAGCCAAATGAGGGAAAACACCTTCTTTATTTTACCAACTGCCGTGCCCACCAAATTTCCCCTTTCTTGCATGTGGACTGTTCAGATTTGCTATGAAAAGAACCAGCTCAGTTTCATCCCTACTTTCTCTTTCAGGTTTATGTATGCACTGTTCAAACAACGCAGGCAAATCCATGAAATTCATTTCACAGGACATTGAGCAAATGGAATGTGGAATAATGTTCCTCAGTTGCTGACATATGATCAAATGCAAGTTTGCTACAAGGAAAGAGGAGACATGCAACAGCCTTGAAATGGATAAAAATCTTGCCACAATAACCATAGTTACTACATGAACGCAGTTATATTATTAGTATTGGCTTCCCTCTTGTGGCAACGAGCAAGCTGTAGCTCTAATATGTAACCAGAATCTGCTGAGGCATCTGTCTGATACAGAATGCTGCAATATGTTTGTTCGGCAAGATCCTTGCATCCACACACAGGACAGCTGATTTCAGCTCAGGGCAAATACAAAGACCTACACACGACAAGTGGATGGCAGCCTGGGGTCTCAGCTCTGCAGAAAAACCACTGACGTGAACATTTCAGAGACTCACCCTGGTACGACTCAAGCCAGTATCTGGAACAAGTTTAAACTGAAGGAAGAGATGTTTTCCACTTACAGGTGCACTTTTAATCCTGTTAAAGAGGTACCTAGACTGCCAGCTATCTCTGGTGAAATGGTGGTTCATGTTCTAGGCCTGCTCAGTTAAGGATCTCTGCTGAGCCTGCCAGTTCAGTGGTTGTTCCTGTGACAGACCTCCAGTACATGGACCAAAACCTCAAATTCCCTGCACTTGTTGCCTTTCTGACTCCAGAGGTAGGACAACGATTAACATCCCACTTTCCACAGCGGTAATGGAGCAGGCATGAAGGTCCTCCTCTACTTTATTTTCTCCATAGCCACTTGCACATTACCATAATTTGGCTGACAGTTGTGAATTTACAGGTTTTTTTAATGGCAGCGTGTGTGAGAAGGTATCACTGCTATTAATAAAGAGTGTTTCATTGACCGAATTTGAAGCTGTTTGTAAAGGATGCTGGTCTCATTCTTGCTTTTTTACAGATGGGGGAACTGAGGTGCAGAATAATTAGAAGCCAATCAGTAGGCCCAAAGCAGAGCTCAAAATAGATCCCAACTCTCCTGAGTCCCAGCGCAATGTTCTAGCTGCTACTCTGCCAATCTGTGAGATGGCAAAGCTCAACTGTTAGCACTTACCTACACCAGAACATGCCAATTATTTGTATATTTTCCAGAAACAGTTATTTTTACAACTAATATTTTGTGGACATCTTCTAAAATGGTCAAATGTCCATGTGAGCCCTCATCACCTTCTCTAGTATAAGGCCTTGTTGATTAGTGCCTATTTTGCTGATCTATTAAAATCATGTCATAGCTCAACCTCAATTTTTCAGGCTTATTAGATTATCCTAAGAGAGACTCAGAGCAGACATTTTGCCAATGAAGCTACAAGTACTTAATTGTGGTTTTCTTTCCCTTTTACAACAGATTACTATGGCAGCACAGAAAATAAACTATTATACATGTGATACTTCTAGGGTGCTTGTGGCACATTAACATCATAATGACTTATCATTTTATCATATAGCAGTGCTAGATGGAAATCCTCTTTGGCGGGCAGGAAAATATAGGCACAGGTGCTTGGTTTTGCAAACATCCCTACAAATAATTTTCAGTAGAGTGCTCTGATGCTGAGGTCGGTGAGTTCAGCATCCTAACTCAATTAATAGGGCTGCTGCTCCTATTCTGAATTCCCCTAACAATCTATGTGGTTTTACAATCGTTCTCGCCAGTTTGGAAGGAAAAAAAGAAGAAAATGTTTTCTGCCTGCTGTTACTGAGTGAAAAACCCTTTTGTTAATGGCAAAATGAGTCAGGTCTTACCTAGGCAGCTAGGTTTTAGCGTGCAGGTCACTCCACCTGCAATGGCTTAGTCCCCAGGGAGCCCGTGTGACAGAGCACTTGCACTTACCTGCCCATGCAGAACAGCTTGCAGGGCAAAGGTACGAAAAACAACCAAGTGAATTAGATTCAGCAGGAGCACTCAACTGCTTCTGGGGAAGAAAAGGGCAGCCCCTGAAAGGAGGGAAAAAAAAAAAAAAAGGCTTCCTTCAGCCTTCAGCAGCCACAGGAGCAAAACCACAGTAGCAACAGAGAGGTGAGGTAGGTCATAGATTTCTGTGCCACGTTCCCTGAACCTAACTTGAGCACTGTGAGTGGAAGTCTCCTCTGTTTCTTGTAAATAATGAACTTTTTGCAGAGGTCAGGAACTTGTTTGCAGCTACACCCCGGCTGCTCTGGGACCCTCCCATGCTGAGTATGGGAATACCAGGCTCAGCCAAAGGGAAACAGCTGGCTGCAATTACTGGCTAGCAGGTGCAGAGGAGCACTCCAGACAGGGTGAAAGCTAAAGTTTCAGGTGATTTTCAAGGTGAGGGTCTAAAGCACTTAGTGTTTTTAACCTCCTTAAAGATTTTGAGTCATTAGTTTAATTACTGGAGGGGTTTTTGGTATTTCATGTGTTTTTTGAAGGAGTTGGCCATAGTTTGGTGGAGGCTAAGTTTGGCATATTTTGTGGAAATAAACAGATATGCTCTCATGATCGTGAGGACACCAGATGTGTTGTTACAAGCTTCATCTCATTTTACTTCTACATGCTGCAAGCTCTCTGTGGAATGGTCTGTCTTACTACGAGTTTTATGATGGCTCATGCAGCTGGGCT
Organism: Cygnus olor; assembly: GCF_009769625.2. Classification (NCBI taxonomy): domain Eukaryota; kingdom Metazoa; phylum Chordata; class Aves; order Anseriformes; family Anatidae; genus Cygnus; species Cygnus olor. Next base: position 111,853,590 of record NC_049169.1, on the reverse strand, counting down.
CTGCTTGAAACACATCCCCACTGCTAGAATAATGAATTATCACATTCTTTCTAGAGACTTAAAAGTGCTGATTACAGTGAGCTCTGTGGCTGCTAGGCATGTGTGAAGTCCATGTCTTCAATAAGCACAAGAGTGTGTTTAAATTAATCTAAACTCAAATTATTTTGAAGATTTCTCAAATAGAAGTAGAGAGGATATATTTAGTAGGATTTCAGATCTAGTCTGTCTCAACAGGAGAATGCTTGTTATGATGCTTATAATATCACTATATTTCCTAAGAATGAGTGCTCTGAGGTTACAATGCCACAAGCACTGACCTCCACATAAACCAACAGACCTGCAAGTGGATGTTCTTCCAGGTGTTTCTCATGGAAGAGCTTGTAATCAGAGTATGTGCTTGAGTACTCAGTGGTATTGGACCTACATGAACACACTGAAACAAGGGACAGAGGTAAATGTCAAATAATGAGAGGCACTACAGGGAGTTCAAATGCTTTGTAGGAGGAAAAAAAAAATGAGGCTGTCAACAATCAACTTCTTATTTTCCATGTGCCTTAGCATAGGATCCAGGAGGATCTGCTCCATGATCTTGCCGGGCACACAGTTGAGATTAACTGACCTGTAGTTCACCAGGTCTTCCTTTTTTCCCTTTTAAAAAATGGGCATTATGTTTCCTCTTTTCCAGTCAGTGGGAACTTCACTGGACTGTCACAACTGCTCAAATATGATGGATAGTGGCTAAAAGATCATGGAGTGCTAAAAGATCATAGAGTGTTTCAGAGTTACTCTAATGAAATTTTGGATACAGGACCCCATTTCAAACAAATGCATTCTCTGTAATTTTCCCAAGTTTCAGTGCATGCACATTACCACAAAAAATAAATAATGTATGTTTTTCCTTAAAGAAAAACAAAGCATTTTCTTCATTTTAGATGTGTTTTTCTTAGTACTGTAGTTATTAAAAATATCAAGAAGAATGGTGTTAGAATGGTAAAAGCTATCATGAACTATATTTGTGGCTTTGAATGTCCCCAGAGCAAATACAACTGGCGATTGCAGGAGCTAAATTCCAGCATCCAGAATAACACACACTGGTTATAGCATCTTATTTCTGATGGGATGCTATACCAGCTTTCTTATTCAGACTCTATTTCCTAAAGAGCGCTAGTCTAATTCTCTGTTTTTGATGTAGCTTTAGCGAGCACTAATTTTTCAATTTGTAGCAACAGCAACATCTAGTGTTCCCAGTCTGCCCTGCATACTTACGTAGCATGCTTGCCATTAATGCAATGCTTCGTATTTCAATACCACCTCCACCTGACCTACTCACACCACAGAAAATAATTACTCAAACTTTGAAACAGCCCTGTGAGCAGATGATCCTTTTAGTTTACGGAGAAGACGGAATAATCAGGGAGAGAAGGTGTTTAATTGTTGAAGACAGTTCAGCAGGAGCTGAGCGAGCTGCTCAAGGTCGCACTGGGAGACTCCGGCAAAGTCAGAGCCGAAATGCAGCCTGCCTACCTACACTGTGCTTTACCTGGAAGATCGTCTCTTTGTCCCAGAAGATATATGGACCTAATTTATCTGAGGGGAGGAAACAGCTCGTTATATTTCAGAGGCAGTTTCATCAAGTTAGAGGACAGCAGAAACATCTGCGGGGAACGTGACATTTTCTCCATTGCAGAGTTTGCGAGAGGCTTGCTCTCTACAGCCAAACAGAGGGATGCGGGGTTGTGTAACTACAGGACCCTTGTGGGAAGCGAGGAAGGGGTCGGGGTGGCAGGGGGGACGTGGGGTGACCCCGACAGAGGGGCTGCAGCCCCCCAGGCCTCCCCTCCACCAACACAGCCCCCAAGCAACCCAAGGGCTGCGGGCAGCTTGTCACTGGACCTATGAAGGGCAAAGCAGGCAGGTGCTGGGTCGAGACCCCCCCCACAGAGCCCTGCCCGCGGGTTTTTCTGAGGAAAGCCACTTCGTTTGCCCTTGAGCCGGGCACAACCGCCTCCTCCACCGAGCAGCACAGCCACCAAAGCCTGGCCTCACCCCGCGGGCTTGCGGGGCGCCGAAGCCCTCGGCTATTTCTCCCCGCCGGACCTGCCGAGGCTGCTCGGAGGGCGCTGTACCGAGGGACACCCACAGCACTGAGGTAGGACAGCGATGGCGCACAACTACAAAACTACATCCCCCAGCGGGCCGCGCAGCAGCAGAGGGGGCGGTGCAGCCGCCGTGCCTGCGCGCTGCCTCCCCACGGGGCCGGGCGGTGCCGTGACCTCGAGCGGCGGGCGGGCGGACAAAATGGCGGCGGCGGCGGCGGCGGGGCTGGCCCTGAAGGTGATGGCGGGGGGCGGCGGGGGGCTTGTGGGGGCTCTCGCCGGGCTCTTCCCTCGCCGTGCGGGGCGAGGGGAGGCGGCGAGGGGGTGCGAGGCCACCGCTGTGCGTCCCGCAGGTGCGGCAGCTGAGCACGTCGGCGGCGAGGCCGGTGTCCAGGCTGGTCAAGGTGAGCGGGGAGCGGGTGCGGGGAGCGGGTCGGAGCCGCCGCGTCCCCGTCCCGGGGCTCCCCTGAGCCGCGCTGTCGCCCGCAGCCCCCCGTGCAGGTGTACGGGCTGGAGGGCCGCTACGCCACGGCGCTGTACTCGGCCGCCACCAAGCAGAAGAAGCTGGAGCAGGTGGAGAAGGAGCTGCTCCGCGTGTGGGTAAGGAGCCCGGCACCCCGCGTCTCCCCGGGCGTCGGGGTGCCCCTGCCTGGTGGGAGGGAGGTGGGTCTGTGGGTCCAAGCAGTGAAGGAGGAGCATCGCCCCTAAAAGAAACCTCCTGTAAATGAGCTACACCTGGGGCTGTCGTCGTCCCACCTGCATGCTTCTCATCTCTTAGGGCTTGCTCAAGGAGTGACCTTGTTGCCCACTTGGACGGTTTGTTTAGGCTTGGAGAACTTGTGTTTTTTATAATGTTGCGTGTGTGTTCTCTTAGACTCTTTTGAAGGACCCCAAACTGTCCAGTGTTGTTATGAACCCTCATACCAAGAGCGCAGTTAAACAAAAAGCTGTAAATGATGCTTTAGCAAAAGAGAAGATGTCCCCTATTACTGTCAACCTGATGAGTGAGTAATCATTTGAATTTTGAAAAACATCCAAGGCTACCAGTTGTTATTACTGGTAGCTAACCAGATCTGCTTCTAGTGGTTGCTTTAAACCCTTTCAATACATCTACCTTTTCCAGACTTGCTTGCTGAAAACGGTCGCTTGCGCTACACTCCAGGCATTGTTTCTGCCTTTGGGAAGATCATGAGCGCGTACCGAGGAGAGGTGCTGTGCACGGTCACCACTGCACAGGTAGGTCAGGAATCTCTAGGTTGACCCTAACAGATAGTGACGTAAAAGGCAGATCTCTTTAGTTTTATTTCGCTTTCTGTAATATAAGCGTCTTGCTGTGTGAGTAGTGAGGAAAAATCTCACCTCTCCTAGGATGAAAGTCTCTCCGCAAGTAGCGTTTTGATATCCAAAAGTTGTTGGTCAGCAATTAAATATGTTCCTCTTGTATCAGCTTAACAGGTAACATCTTTCCTGTGTGTGAACCCAGTGGCTGATAGAAGTCAGCCTTGTCTGCCTCTGCTCTTATTTCTGTTACCAAGATGGTACTGATCAGGTCAGAGCTAACAGATCAGCTATTAGCTAGAGCAAGGCAGATAGCTGAGGACTAAAAATGCCTGTGGTGTTTGGTACTGTGCTTCACAAGAAGCAGCTACTTAATTCGCTGCATGCAGTTATTGGGCAAGTAGCTAATTCTGGAGCTGTAGGAGGATTTTTTCAAAGGCAGACACTTTTTGCTGATGCTTATAAAGGTGAGAGTGAAGATGATGTCTCTGTAAGCTGTAAAGTTAAGGCTGGAGATGTGGGGATTCTGGCACTTCAGTAATTTCTTTGGTGATGGATCCATGCCCAGGTCTGTTACAGCAGGAAGCTTGCCTGCTGTGTATGTAAAGTAACGCTTTTGCCCTTGAGTGGGGCTAAAATGAACTGCCTAGTGGACTAAGTAAAAAGACTCACCTATCTCAGGGTGACTGGCTCTCTGTAGGCCACAAGCACAGACTGCTAATCTAGTTGATAGCCTTCAGGGATGTGTAAACTCAAAAGCCTTTGTAAACCTTTTCATGAATTTTCCCAAATAATTCATAAGTAAAGTTACTCTCCTGCTGCCTGTTTTGGTGGTGGTGGTGATGGTTTCTTTTGCCTCTCAACTGTTAGCTATTAAATAGAAATTATTTAAATTTCAGCTAATGCAATACCACTGCTCTTCTGTGAGATATTTTCCATTTCTGTCACAGTGATATATGAGCAGCTCATTGGGAACGCAAGGGTGTTTTCACAGTGCCTCTCCCCCAGGAATGCAGAGTTCCTTCATGGTGATGGAGAGAGGTGTACTTAGCTGAGAGCAGCAGGGTTGGGTGCTCTCTGCCTGTGTCCTGAGTCGCTGTCCTGTGCTTTACATCAAACTTTTTTCTTAAGCAGATAATCTGAACTGTTAGAAACAGCAAAAATTATCTTTTCTTATATAGCCTAAATGATGCTGTGAAGGTCTTCTTTTGAGTGCTCAGTTTGGCAAGTAAATATGCTTGCTTTCTGAAGATGTTAACATTAAGCTGTTGCTAGAAATACGTATGCAGAGAACACAGTCTGTGCTGTCATGTGGTTATTGCTATCCAAGAAGGCTGCTTACTCTGCCTTCTTGGAAGTGCCTTTCATTATAAGAATCTGAAGAGAAAAATTAGCATTCTCATTATATCATTTGATTTTTTTTTTAAGTCCTTCATTTTCCTTGTCTTGTGTTCAAAACTTTCAGCCCTTGGATGATGCCAGTCTTACTGACCTGAAAAGTGCTCTGAATGGATTCTTGGCGAAGGGAGAGGTCTTGAAGCTGGAGACCAAGGTACGGATTTCTGATTTATACATATATTTAGTCAAGTTAATATTAAACTGGGCTTCTCTCTCTGTGATCTTTTTTCTTTAAAAAGGAACAAACAATAAAAATATGGCGTGTATTCATTTTATTTAATACAATTCTGTGCTTTCTTTTAGACCTGATGATGCTTTAATTACTAAAATCTTAACTTTGGAATGTAGTGTCTGCGAAATTATTGTAAATAAGGCTCTTTTTACAAATGTAAAAATTGTATACTAGGTCAGCAAATTTTTGCTAATGGAATTCCTGTTCAATATTTCTTCTTTAGACTGATCCTTCGGTCCTTGGTGGAATGATTGTCAATATTGGGGAGAAGTATGTGGATATGTCGACAAAGACAAAGATCCAGAAACTCACCAAAATCATGAGAGAGACTGTCTAGCAAGCTGTCCTGTCCATTCACAATGAAACTTATAAGGTGGAAACAATAAAATTATTTCTTCTCGAATAGATGGTTTCAAGTATTTTGATTCCAAAACACAGCAAGGGGAGAAAGATGATGAAACTGGTGAGTTTAACAGTCTTCACTGAATGTTTGGTGACACAGCTCACCTGTGACAGAGCTGAATGTTGCTCTGGAGGATACAGAGAGTAACTCTCTATGAGCTGATAAATGTGGTCACGGAGTTGCAGTCAGTCTCCAAGGAAAACTCCCATGCAGGAAGTTGTCAGGATGGCAGTTCAATGATCCTGCTGCTGCATGTGCTGTTTCTCTGTATGGGAAGAGCTGACACAAACTGCAACCAGGAGATTCCTTCCAAAATGTGAGAACAGCTGCTCAGCAGTCTTGTCATCAGTACATTCTCAACAGCTACTTCAGGCCTGCTTTACTTCCACAGCTGTATAGTTCAACAGAGTTATGCATATGCCTTAAACTAAAATTACCCTCTAAAATCTTGCTACTGGGAGGTTAACATGCACTTTGGCTATACCACTGTCCCATTGTGCCAACACAGCCCTAAAACAGCTGCAAAGAAATAGATCCTCAAGGTGCAGGTTTTAGCGAGTGCTGAGCTAGACAAATGGACTCACTGCTTAATAGGATAGCGAGGACACTGACTTCAGGGTAGCTGGCCAAATGCAGTAATTATTAACAAAAAACAGGGGAGAGACCAGAGTGGGACTTCCTATGTTCTCATACAGCTGAGCCCCAGACACCAGCAAGCTGGATAAACGTTACAGATGACATGCCTGGCCACAGATCAGGGTCTACATAAAGTAATAACGTGCACAAAGCGATGACACCTGGCCTATTAAGCACTCACCTTTTGGGGGTTCTTTTGCTCGTTGTTTGCTGTTTTTTCTGTCTCACTATGCATTTGGTCAACTCTCATTTTTCCAAGTGCAAACAATCTATTACTGAGATGAAAGGTGGTGTGTGTCACAGGTGTTAAGTGCTGCTAACTTATTTACTGCTGAGTCATCACTTGGCTTAAAGCTACGTAGTCCTTTTTTCAAATACTAAAGATATAATATGTCTTTGATAGCATATCACTTTTCTTCAGTACTTTTCAAGAAAGTAACAATACACAGTTAAACTTGGAAAAAAAAGAGGGTTTATTCTTGCATAATTTCACTTGCACAACTACAGTCTCATCTGTGTCAAACAAATTGCACAGACTAAAATCCGATCTGCAGTTTCAACCTCGGTGAATGCAGTCTGGGACATGGCATAATTCCTCGAACAGGTGAATGCAGCTGAAAGACTTGTTTAGTTTGATATCGCCTATAAATAGAATCATTTAACCAAGTATGGCAGAGGAAACAACACATTCAGAGCAACCAAGTACAGTTGAAATTGTCCGATGAGAAACAGTGGTATATGATTTGTAATTATTCATTATACCTATTACAAATGCTTTAAACAAACAAAAAACAATTTCACAGCATGGATGTATAACTGTAGAATAGTTGGCTATGATGTAAATGAACAAAAACAAGTGTGTTATATTTTCTCTGAAGAAAGGAAAAGTAACTTTTTCCTCCTATCTGGCCAGATCTTAAGACATACATGTAACAGTTATTTTATTACGCCTTTGCAATTTTTAGGTTCTTATGAACACAACATACAGTACAACACTTCCTTTTTTAAGAAGAAAAAGAAACTAACTGATACCATTTGTTTGGCAACAAAAAGTGCACTAGAAAGTAACACCACCATCAGGGAGGGTATTCCCTGATTCTAAGTATTAACATCGAAAAAAATACTACGGTTTTCAACAATTTACCAACACTAAGTAAAAAGTACCCATGACAAAGCCTGCAAAGGTTGGTAGAATCTAAACTCCGTTTCGGCAAATTGAGGACTGAAATAGGGTGTTCTGCAAAAGCTGTTAAAAGTGAATTAGCCTGCTGAAAAGCGTTAACCCTTTACAAATTATAACCTGGACAGGAGGAAGAGCTTCAACCCAACGCAGACACTTGGTTACTGCCAAAAGCACTGCGCTGTCTCCTGCATTTCCATTCCTTCCTCGCAGGTTGAAGCGAAGGTGCTGGGTAACTTTCTCATGAGATATTTTGTGATCAGCCACAGCAGAACACTGGCATGGCTGCTACTGATCATTCAGCCAAAGCCCATCAGGAAAACCATCCCCATGGGGGAGGCTTTGCATTTTACCCCTGATGAGGCAAGGCAAGAGGAAGAGAGCCAAGAGAGCGAGTTGGCCAGGCGCCCAGACCAGCACCAGGAGGGCTCTGTGGTCCTGCACCCAACCTTCTCCCTTCCTCCCGGCGACTGTGGGTTTCACCTCGAGGCCCTGCCCTGTGGAGCAGCCACTGTACCTGGGAGGGATTTCACTGCCAGGCCATCACCTGCTGGACAAACCACCCCACGTTTTTTGAGGGGAAAAGAGCCCGCTGCTTACCAAGCTCTTATGTTTTCATTCTGCCTCTATTCCTTCCTTTTTTTTTTTTTTCCTCTCTTCTCCTGCAGCCCAGCCTTCTCCTGTCATCTGTGCTCACTGTGGAAGGCAGGAGCTGCTGCCTGAGAGCCTGACAGAAGGGCTCAGAGGAAGCAACAACTCCCTTTACTTGCACAACAGGCCGAGATCCCAGAAACGAATGCTAAATCCAGGGTTAGCAACACTTTGCAGCGCTACAAGAAGCGTGAGGAATTCACCTACAGTTGCAGCAGAACCTTTTTCTGACAACTATATCAAGCAACTAGGCTAGTTTAACATGTTCTTTATTTGTTTAAATTAGGTCCTAAATATATCCACATATGTACAGAAAAAATAATTTCCCAAGGATGGCCATTATTTTAAAATATTTAAAGGAACAAACAAAACTGTGTGCCTATAAACGTTTTTGTTAGATTTACTCAGTATTTGACAATGACAAAGTAGCTGTGTTTTATATTGTATATACAAATAATCACATATATATATATATATAAGCATGTATTTAACTATAGATACATTGATATGCATGTAGGACAGGAGTGTTTGGGCTGAACAAACACCAGGATCCACGTGGAATGTACGTACAGAGCAAACCCCTCAAAGCTAAGGTGAGCTCACCTGATTCCCAGCTTTTCTGTTTAAAGGGTTTTGACTGCTCCATTTGAACAAACTGAAATATCACAGTGGCAAACAGAGCAGCATGAAAGTAGACACCACTGTTGCAGTAAAAGTCTGGATTTGTCACAACTTAGTTTTGAAAATGTATTTAATAATATTACAAAAACTGCATTATCCACAATGTCCCCCCACCCAACCCAACTCACATGTAACAAAAAGTGATTTTCTTTTTTTTGAAGGGTAAAAAAATTCTAAAATGAACATTTAAAAAGTTCCCTCATAAAAACTCATGTTGAGAAAATATATAATAATTAAGTGCATCTAGGAAAAAGTTCTGTAATTTATCAGTCATTTGGCTTAGTGTCAGCTCAGTGACGTGCTATGTCTGCCAAGATGCCCAAGTCGGACCACCAATTGCATACAACCTCTCAGGGCTTTACAGACTGCCTTCCTACCAGCATTAATCTTGGTGAGATGCTTGGTATTTCTGAGCCAAGATCAGCTTCATTTTTTTATTATTATTATTATTTTTACAGTGCTTCCAAATGCGTTGTGATCTGTAGGTATATAAACTATGATTTGCCCAGTAAATACAGTTCTGGAAAGTTTAGTGGCTATCACCCAGTGACCATTCACTTTCAGGAAGATAAGAAAGAAAACAGATCCATCTGCAAAGAATATAAACTACTGCTGATTTTTATCTTAACCTTGATGTTTTGTTTGACGCTCTGGTTACCTATTGCAACCTTCCAGTCCTTATAGCGTTTGAATCAACTTCGTAACATAGGCTCTACATTATGGAAGCCTTTCGAACTCCTTCCTGCATCTCCAGCAAAGCCCACAGGCATCCAGCTAGCTCTCAGTACGCCTTTGTACTAGCTGGGACATGAATTAAAGGTAAGCATCAGCTTAAGCGCCTCATTGAGTCAGGGCTGCAGAGCTGCATGAGATGATTGAGCAGCTGCCATCTGAGCTGTGAGGCAGAAGCCTAGAAAGGAGCCCCCAAAATAGCCCAGTTTAACACAGCTGAGCTTCGGTGGAGTTCAAGGGGAAGGGAAGGGCAGTGCTTTCCAAAGGACATAATTAATTACAGGACAGAAGCACTACTGTGCACACGACACATGCAGAACAAAAACCTAGTGGGACTGCAAAGGAGCAAGGCAAAGAGATGACACGAGATGTGTTTTCCGTCACCCACTGTGTTCGTGTAACAAGGCCATAGTTTGGCTTGGAGGGAGCCAACGGGCTCAGCAGGTGGGAAAAATCGTGGCTGGGAGGAGACCTGGGTGATCTCAGATGTGAGCCTCAACCCTAATGGCAAAGGATTGGAGCCTATGGGATCACAGGTTGGGAAGTTGGTACTCACAGCCTGGCCCTGCTGGGAAAGACAGCGTTGGTGTGCTCAGACAGCAGGCTGGACTGCGAGGGAGGAGAGCTGAACCTGCCCTGGACATAATGACTGCCAGCTGCGTCTGACTGAGCACAAAGGAAGATGAGCTCAGGTGGTTTCCCAAGGCATCGCCGAAGAACTGATTCCTGTCCCCAGGGAGGAAACCGGTCTACAAGGTCAGGCTGATCCTTGTGGCAATCAGAAGGAGTCTTCCCAACGTCTGCAGTGATGGAGAGGGCCTAAATGGGGAGGGGTACAGGGGACGAGACAGATGCTGGTGTATGATGACACTGCTGATGAACACCTCATACAGCTGGGGGCTGGGGAAACAAGTCCTTTGAGACATGGAAAACTGGCACAGTGATGCTGGTGCAGCCTATTCCCTGCATGGAAAGGGCATGGAGCTCCTGGATGTTCAGGAGAGCTGTCTGGATCACACCACAAAAGCAAAGAGCATGACAGCAATACTTATAAGCACATGAAACCCTTGTGAATGCATCTTGAAACAACACAGTGCCCGAGAACCTCAGAGGTGTACCTCAGAAGGCAATTCCTGGTAAGGTGAGTAGAAGGGCTGCCAAAAACATTGAAAAGCTCCACTTCTGTATGTATATATATAAAAAAAATGCAAGCAAATTCCTGCATAAATGCGGATCTTCACTAAATCCAATGTGTCTCTCCCAGGATGAGGATAACTGCATGGTTTGTTATTAATTGCTGATACCACTAGTATGATTATTATTACTACTACTACTACTATTATAGATGATTGGGGTCCTTGATAATTGGATTTCCACTGTAATGGTGTGGATATGATTTTAAATTAACAACAAAAACAACAACAAAAAATCATTTTTCTTCAGTACTCCGTCCTGTCGGCAACCACAATAACATCAATATTCTGCCTGTTCCCAGCTACCTCCACCTTTCCAAACTCATTTCAATCATTTCTAAAAAAGTTGTCTTCCAGCTTCTGTTCCATTAACTCAGTTCTACTGCAAGACTTAAAGCCAAGGTAGCACTAGGGAAAAATACCATTCCCCTTGCTAAATTTACTGTACGTGAAGGAAGAATGCAATTCCCAGAATGACAGCTTGGAAACCAAACTACCAGACCAACTTCTTCTGTTGCATGTTTTCTCACATTTGCAGATTTTGCCATTTCTTCTCTTACTCTTTTTTTTTTTTCTCCCAGTTTATCAAAAGCAAAATATCACTGTTTCAATGAAGGCAGTGAACGCATTAAAAAGTCACAGTATTATTTTTAGAAAGGCTTGAATGCCAGCCAAGGAGTTTGCTGCTGAAGAACTACTTCTAAGCAAATGTTCTTTTCCAATACAGTAGAGCCTGCTAAGCGATGATAGAGATGAAACCCTGTCTTGATAGCCTGTCCCAGCAGCCCATGTACCAGTTCAATCTCTCCAGTGCCTCAGTTCAAGGGCTGGTAATGGGCAGGCCTTGTACACAGCCTCTGTGCAAGGATGAATTTTGCCATAGGAGAGTAAAAGCAAATGAATCCAGACAGTCCAAGGGCTCCACAACACACAGTACAAGGCTCTGCAAGTTTAGTGGAGATGCTTATCTGAAGAAATCCTTCAGATTGGTCTTTCACTCCTAAATGCGATCAAGTATTACTTGGGCTTAGATTTTTTCTTGGGTTTTTGTTTTGTTTTGTTTTGTATAACATTAGGAAAAGATTGCACACATCTCAACGAGGCTGCAAAGGGACCTGTGCTCTAAGGTGTGCCATTTTACCAATACATTCAGAGATCAGTAACTAGAGTCTGAAAAACAGGGTCTGCATAAATACAGGCGGTCAATAACGGTAGCACAGGCCATCAGGGTTTGACAGCCAGGACATGACACCCTTAAGAGGATGGATGGCTCAATCTCCACACATCGTGGTGATTCCAGCCACCTTTGTAAATACACTAAAAGATATCTAACTTCCAAAGATCCTGTTGTGTGTGGCTGTGTCTCTCCTGTTGTGTGTGGCTGTTCAAGCTGTGCCTGAACAGGGAAAAATAGGCAGGAGTTGATGAATTTCTAAGAACCTTTGGCTAACCCTGAAGCAGATCCACTTGGGAAGCCAACCGTGCCGATATGCTATGGAGTATTGAGGGCGAGCAAGAGAGAAAATAGCAACATCCTGATGCACAATAGGCTGGCTCTGAGGGTATATATATTCTGTCCTCGACGCACAGGGATTAGGACAAGCTTCATCTTCAGAATTAGACTGATCACAAGGGATTTGTGAGATATCAGTGAGCTGAAGCCCAGCCTTTCATCATCATCATTATGTTTGCATAACTTCCATTGGCATTAACAGGAATTAAACATTCCTGTGCACTGAGGGTAAGATGGAAATCACGAGTGATGGTGGTCAGGAAGGTGCTCGGTTGTGTTACAACTACACAAAAGGTGCAATCCCACATGCTCACGATAAGGGGTCACAGTCTGGGAGGTACCCCTGCAGCTACCTGTCCACTACTTCAAACACCAGCTGAATCTCAGAGGAATATGCAGCTCCTTGAGGCTCCTTTTAAAAACCTGGCCTGGATTTCTGCATTGCATCCATGGTATTTTTTCCCTATTTGTCTATTTATTTGTTGCTGTAATTCATGCTGGTGAAATGGTACCATAAAAAAGTGATTCTACTTTCTAAACACTGAAATGAATGTTCACCATATTTACAGCTACTGATAAAATTAGGACAGCAATAAATGTTAGACAATGACATTTAATGTTACTCCATTAATAATTTTATCACTTTTTTTTTATCCTACCACAACAATGTGTATTTTCATATACATTATATTAATAAAATGTATAGATATGGGATTAGGAAAACATGGGTTTAGTTCTATTTACATATTTTACTTGAAACAATTTTCTTAACAACATTGAAAAATAGAAACTTAAAGTTCTCTTAATTGTGTTTTCTGCCAGTTAGTGGTAAACAAATGCATGCCTAGGAAGTTACACTCCCTCTAAAATGTGGTCAGTTGAAAGTTTCTAACTAAAGTGTGTATCTCTGTTTTTGTTTCAAAAAATACATAAGTATGTCTGTCATTTCTGATACAAAATTCTACACTATCTTCAATAAATAAATAATAAAGCGATTCTGAAAAGTATGAAATGTAAACTTTGTTGTCCCTCCAACATACTTTTTTTTTTTTCCCATTGCTTGAAACATTATAGTGGTATTGTAGGAAATTATAATACACAGACACTTTCCAGCACAGTTTACACTTATTACCATACTGCATCTACCTATTTGTTATGAAGATATCCTAATTTCCTAATGGAAATCAATAAGACTTGTAGTGCTAGAAAACACCACCTATACAGGAAAGGTGGAAACCAGTACTGAAAGGACATGCAAGGACATCAAAACCTAACAACAGCTCCACAAGAACATTCACATGCTAATGAAACAGGCTGAACACCTCCCATTCAGAAATAAAGTCATTACAAAAATACCATGTATGGATAATAGGTAATGAACAAAATGAATCCAGGCAGAACAAAGATGAATTTTACTCTTAAGGGGTCTATCGTATCTCAGGTCCAGGCTTAGTAAAGCACTTACGTGTGTACTTAAGGGAAACACAACATAAGTGCATGCTTAAAGCTGGGTGCTTTGCCAAACAGAGGAATTTTGCTGAATGTTGGCCTATACATGTGTATTTGTTGAGTAAAACGCGTATAGAAACTTTTGATTCCCCAAGACGACAAGACTTTTACTTTGGAGTTACCCACTCTGTACAATCACAAATACCCTGCTTCTGTTCACGTCTAATATCGCTGCCACCAACCTTGTGATCAACCTGGCTTGCAACAAACCCTGTTGTGAGCTACTGTATGCTATCACTCTGAATTCAGTAACATGATGTCAAATGCAGTTAGGCACAGTAAAATTTAATAACTGGTCACCACTGATTGCTTGGCAAACTAGACTCTGCGGGGTAGAAATTAGCTTCCTGAGCCACAGCCATGATTTTTTCTTCCCCACTGCAGGTGATGTATCATCCATCTGCATTCACACAATAAGCAGCCGTAGTAAAGCAGTATTGAAGTGGTATAGCACAACATTCATCAGGGCTCTATATTCGATCCTTCACTTACTGTTCAAACATTTCTTCCGAAGGTACTCAGTGGGTGTACTCTTCTGGAGTGCAACTCATCTCTGTGCAGAAGGCCTGTACATATATTTATTTTTGGGGCAATGTGAGTCATGAAGTGGTATCTTAATAGAATCTTCTCTGTTTATAGATATAGACTATTTATTTTCTAAGTCTTTTCAGCATCACCGTGAAGATCTTCAAAGATCTTCTTACTGCATAACTGCTTGTTCCATTCACAAAACATTTACACACCACCTTGCTGAGCAATAGGCACAGAATTCCTTAAGGGGGAAAACCCTGCAGAAAGCCTCCAAACATACCAACATTGCCTTCTTCTTGTAAATTAAAGAACAGAGTAGCTGGAGCAAGCACAGCAACCTATGTGGTTTTCCAGCCTTTCGGACTGGAGCACGACAAACAACTAGGTTATTTCATAAACCCAGGAAACTAACATCAGGTTCCACATAGAGAAATTGAGGGAGATTTCCTCACTAAACTGGGACTCATTTTTCAGTGAGAATTATCAAGGCACAAAGATGCTCCTGTTTGCTTTGATAACCCTCTTTTGTGTGAAGGGCAAGCAGTAGTTTCATACCAAACCAATAAGGATTTAGTGACAGCTTCTGCAGACACCTATTGCAGTGAACTCAGACTGAAAAAAAAACATTGGTCCCTTTCCTTCTAAGGCTCATCAAACAATTGCAGGTCTAGTCGGACGACTATCTCTCCTGTTGGGACTTCATGCAGAAGGAGACACTTTGTAACCGGTCCTTTTGAACCCTGATCCTTCTTAATGTCTGCCACACGGATCTCTGTTCTGCCCAAAAAGTCTGAAAATGCAAAAAAGACAGCATGCTTAGAAATAGAACAACCATTTATGTTGCAATAAAAATGCTAATTGCAGAAGGAATTAAGCTTCCATCTACACATAACAAAAGAAGAAAACAAGTCTTCAGTCCAATTACTTTTCTGCAGTTGAAATAGGCCAAATGCCTCCTATCTGCACAGAAGAGAATTTTATCTGGACTGTGTTAGACAGCAGAAGCATTTAAAAATAAATGGTGCCACAAGCAGAAAAATCCACCATGTACTTCACAGCTGCCTTGCTTAAGGAGCTTATTTATTTTATGACATGTTAGAGAAAAGGCCAAAGGTCACTGCACAATTCGAACTGAGCGTGAAGCCTTCAGAAGATGATAGAGCCAAGGAATGCATTGCACTAGTGACAAGGTCACTGGGGCAATCTGCACTGGTCACATGAACGACAGTCCTATCCAAATACTTCCTCAGAGATTATGACTCCAAAATACACTCCTCAACGCTCAATATGTCTACTGCAGATTATGAAATAAGAATGGGTCAGGTTCAATCTTGGGTTCATTTCTGCCACTTTCACTGCTTGTTACAGGAACCTGAAGACATTTCTTTTCTTCCTCTATGATCCATTAGCAAGAGCAACAACCAGAGTTTTACCTAATGACTTAACAGAAATGCAAACCACTCTTCGGTTGCTGTCAAGTTGCACAAGAAAGGAAAACCCCCACAATAGAGCTCCCAGTACTAGCATGACTAGACTGGGGAGGGAGGGTGAGTCAGGTCCCAAACATGCAAAAGGGCTCAATATTTACCTTAGCAGGCACACCCATCTTCAAAATGGGAGACTTGAAAATACCCTTGGAAGGGTGGCTGCCCCCAACTTACCATCCGGGGAGAACTGGTCCCTCTCAAACACCGTGATGCAGAGTACGTCCTGCTCTAGGTCTTTGATAAAGAACTGGCAGTTGGAGTTCCACTTCGGATTGAGGGTGTCCTGTATCGTCTTGGTAATATGGCACTGAGAGCCCATCGTCACCTCACAGTATGGGTTACTCTTTCCTGGAAGAAGAAAACAAACAGAAAAGTGTAAACACATTTTCAAGTGTGTGCCTGAATATCCTCTTAGTCCTACAGCCATTGGGCTGGGCAAAGATGGTGGCCTCACTGCCATTTCAGTAAACAGGGGCACAGTTCTGCAAGGTGTTGAGCACCTTCCACTTTTCATTTCAGGACTTTGTGGCTTATTATCTCTTTGATATGATTCACATGGTAGAAGCTATGTTTGCCTGTATCAAATATCCAAGTGCAGGACAACTGCATTGCTACTACGGAACTGCACAGAATCACCTCTATGTATTTTGAGTTCATTAAAACTGCTTTATTAAACAAAACCATGTTTTGGGCAGAGCCTCCTTCTAAGTTAGTCTGACAAATAGGAGTGTCTTCTTCACAGAGCATCTTATGCAATGCAAGGCACTTACCATGGGACCTGCAAGGTTTTAGTTCAATGCCTTCAACAATATTCACCATCAGCCTCCCAATGCCAGTTGCTCTTTGTGAGCGAACTGTGGTGAAACACAAGAGAGACAAGACTCATTAATGTATTTTCTTGCCCACAGATTTCCCCACAAAGGATGAGAGCCCCTGCACCGCATGCTGTACCTAAGTAGGCCTTTTCCCTCTTCTTCTTTTCGGTCTCTATGTAAAGTTCTGAAGCGGCTTTAATTTTCTGAACCCAGGCAGTCCTTCAGAATGAAAGGAGAAAAAGAAAAGTTGCAAAATACCATTTCCATTTTTCCTCCCTGCTGCACTGCAGACAAAAGTAAAGCCGGCCCTCTTTCCCAGCCGCTTGCAGTCTCAGGCCCTGACCCCACCACAGGCTGAAGCTGTCTGCCTGGCAGAGATCTTACTGAAATTCATAGCACCTGCAGAAATTTAATCATCCCAGCCTAGCAGATCCCATCACACAATGCAAGCTCAAGAGAACTACGAACAGGAGAGGACATGGTGAGAAACCAGAAGATAGAGATAGCAAGTTTGCTTTTCCCAAGCCTTTTGTTGCTCAGAGGAAACAGCCCCAACAGGAAGGCACGGTGAATGCTTGAGAGAGACGTGTGCCCCGGGAGGCACAGCCTAATAACTCCTGGGCTTTACTAACCTGCAGGGATTATGCTGCCTGAAGAACTGGCTGGGCTCAAAGAGGTTTTCAGAAAGGATGTCACTAAGAAGAAGGGGAAGCTTTGTAATTGAAGATAGGGAAATAATTTCCTAATTAAGAGTCTGTGTGGAAAGATGGACAGAGAAAAAGCACGGAAGAAGGGGTCCTATGGGACCTCAAGTGTTTAAAAGGATATCCTGTACAAGGGAGCCTGAGACCTGAGTCAAGGCAAAGTGAGAGAACAGAGCAGGTGTGAAGCAATTTCTGATCCCAAAATGAATTATTGCTGGTCTACAGTGCACTGCACCTACTTACAGTGGCCTGGATTTGGGTCTAAACATGCACCTCTATTCTCCACAGGCAACTGTTTAAGAAAACAAAACACTTAAGGACAATTTGTCTTCCAGCTTACCCCTAAATGGTAAATGGCAGCTTCAGAAGTGTACCAAGCTTTTGATCACACAAGTCTTTTAAGATTAAATGGGCACATAAATCACTCATTGATGTTAATGTTTTATTTCTGTTGCTCTTAATTAAAAACAAGTGCATGATAAAAATCTGGAGGTATCTCATCTAAAATGCTGCATTTCTGCTGAAATGAAGCTGAAAAAGCAACTCTAGGATAAAAGACAGTCAAAGCCTGTATCCCATATAAATAAAAGCATTTAACAAGAGTGCCTAAATTCTGATAGCAATTTCTGCGGTTCTCTCTATAGTGAGTGGAGCGAGCCAGTCACCTCCAGGGGGCGTTCAGTATTTGAAGATTTGTCTACTTCCACTGGTGGGTCAGGGTAGACATCTCGCTCGTCCCTCAGGCTAGGTAGGAAGAATGTGGATCAGAGTTTACATGTTTCTGACCACAGCAGTGAGTGCTCTGATCCACAGTGTGTGGTTATTGCTATAGTCCGATTTGCACAACAGATCCTAAGTTGAAAAGGCTGTGTCAATTTTCATCATCAAGGATCTAACCCTGATGCTTGTTCATTCTCTGGCATAGAGGGACAGACAGCGTCCCAAAGGACAAATGGGATCCATAAAAATACAATTTTTTACAAGAATAAATATGTGTGTGTAAATGATAATGAATAATGCTGGCAGGCAGGCAGGGAACAACAATGTTTTATAATCTTTCATGCATTAGAATTTTTACAGGCAACACATTTGCAAGGTGGCATAATACTGTCAATACTATGTAAGATTTTTTGCTGGATTTTCAGCCTCCATTTTTTTCTTTCGTTTACCTTATATTGAAAAGGTTTGTCTGCAAAAATGTAAGTCAGCATAAGTCTTTTTAAGCTTGCCAGAGACACAAATAATCAGCAGAGGTTATGAGGTTGTCATTCTTCTGACTTCATTCTGAACTGAACCAGGTTAAAACTAACTGGGTTTTGTTTGGTGGGTTTTTGCTTCAAGTTTTAATTCAGACTTGTTCCTGAATCTCATTCAATATACAGTCATACAGATGCTTGCACTGGCACAAAAAGTCCAGTGGATAGTAACAGAAGATAGGACTGAATCTCTTAGTTTCCTTATGCTAACATGAGATGTTGTGAAATGTGGCCTATTATATCAGCCCTCCTAGCCATTTCATTGTTGGTCTTACTGGAATTCAGGAAGGATCATTATTTCTCCATCCTTTTCATGAGTATCACCATATTCTCAAGCACAATGAATTCTCCAGTGTTGTGATATTAGCTGCTTGGAGACTGTTATGCATGTGTACATCAATACATTTGCATCAGACTTTTCAAATTCAGGACTAACGTGGCCTGTGCAGGTACTTACCTTTCATTAATGCTTTCAGCCCGGAGTGTATAGACTCTATCAATGTGGGAGATATGGAAGATGGGCTCGTCTCCAGAAGGGTCTGTGGGTAATTTTACTAGTACCTCATTTAGAAAAATGGGCTGTAAAACATTAGGCAAAGCTAGAGTTCTATCGCACAATATCCGAACAGACGCATTCAATAAAGAGCAATTCACAACAGATTTTTTTTGTGCCTACAATAACCTCTCCCCTTCAGCCTGCCTCCCATCTTTCTTCAGATATGTCATTTTTTGAATTTTCTTTTTATTAAACATATTGGTGCCTCCACAGTCTGGGAACATTTCTCCTGAAGTAAGAAAACAGCCTTACAGAGCATAGAAATCTCTCCTTTCCCACATGAAGCAGCAAACACTACTCTCTTCATCACTCCCTGTTACACAATCTCTGTTGAAGAGGTTGTTTTAGCCAATCTTCAAAAGCATCTTCTCTCATCTAGCTAAGCAAACAACCAGCTTGCTCACCATCAGTCCCTGGAATCCCCAGCATATGCCAAAGCCTTCAAACCTCTTCTATATAAAGGCTACTGCCCACACGTCCAGTATACAGTAGCTGCTGCCTCCTGTACCACTGTTAGCATATAACTATCTTAGTCACTTCTTAAGAATGGTACTTACAGTTTTGTACATTTTGTATTGCAGGTTAGACTTGGGGCTGAAGACCTTGTCTGTGCCAGAAGAGCCAAGAGGTTTTATGATCTGAGTCAGGAGGAGGAAATCGTTGAACAGAAAGCCATACAGTTCCTTGTTACTCTTGGCTTTATAGAGTTTCCCACTGTGCAGAAACTTGCGTGGTCCCAAGCAGTTTGTAACAGAATTAAATACGAGTTGCTGCGAAAAGTAGAAGAAGAAGAACAACGCACTGTATAAAGTAAAACAATCGAGGTTCCCCTGAAAGAGATCAAATATAGTTTTGAGTCCTGATGTTAGTTTTAAGTTGCGTCACAGGGATGATGAGCGATGTCTCTGCCTTGTGCATGAGAAGCAGCGCATGTCATAGAAACACTATGTGAAAATTAAGGCATCCCATCAGTTGCACAGGGCATGTCCTGAGCAGTCAGAGAAAAGCCAAAAGCATTTGTGCCTCCTTTTGAGTTTCTCTGCCACACACATGCATTTCTGTGACTGGAACTGAGCTGATGACGCAGCCATCTCCCTTCAGGCAGTAGTTATAACGAGCTGAACACAACTTTGACCCTGAAATAGTTAGATTTTGTAAGAAGAAATGTAGTGCTCTCCAGTTCATAAACCAAGCAGCACTTATTATTTTTTCATCTTTTGAACTGAAAGCTCAATGTATATTTTGAGAATCAAGCTGTGATCTGTCTGCCTCTAGTATCTTCACCAATAACAGGGAGGCCATCAAAGTATCCTCTGTCCACCACAAATATTTTCATTATAGTTTCAGTAGAGAAGCTTAGCATGTTACCTTAAAAACTAATGTGCATTAGTAGACAGTGATTCTCTAGGTAAAGTCTTGAGAGAGACTTGATCAGTATTCTTGAGCTTTCAAAATGTCTACAACGTTTTATCACAGAAAATAGTTTCTGTGATGAGTTTTAAAGAACTCCAGGATGATCAGGTATGGCTTCAGGATGAGATACAGCAGTACGACTGTCACTGTATTGTAAAGAGCTTTGAAACTGAACTGCACTAGTCCAGAGGCAGGAAACAAAAGCAGCATTTATCACATAGACGACAATAACAAGAGCAACAAAAAAGATTACATGCACGAGTGAAAGGGAACCAAAGAAGGATGAAAACAAATGAGTAAAGATTATACGATTTGATTACATCATTTGTCCCTTGACGCAGTGCCATATGTGAACCATGGGTTCTTCCCAAACAGTGAAGTGTGCTCACATTTGCATTACTCTAGATAGCATGTTGTTTACCTCAGACAGGCCTTCACACTGAACATGAGCCTGGATCCACTCCAGCCTATCTGAATTTTCTTTCTCCCGCACTCCTTCATTTACTTGAGAACACAATTCTTCTGCTTTCTCAAGAGCATGCTTCAAGTGACTGTGGTCAGGGTGGTTTTCAGGGGTGTTTTCTATTATCTACAGGTAAATAAAATATGTTAGCCCTTTTTATTATCTGCAGTTAAAATGTGTTCATCTTGACAGCCCTGAACTCTTGCTTCATTTCTTTATTTTCACCAGAGCTAGCCAGCATGTTCCACATTTCTTTTCCTGCTTGACAAACACGAAAAATAAGAAACAAACTCACAGTTGGTATGTGAACAGCTGAAATTAGTGCCTGTCTGCACAGCCTTTCCATCAGCACACTGCTCACTCTTCTGACATAAGTATGCAAATTCCAGCCACAGAAACATGTCCACGGCTGGTTAAGGAGTCTCTTAAATGCCAACATCCAATTTGTAACTGGATTATTTCCTGCGAAGGTTTGGGGTCCATTTCAATAGTATTATTCAAGATGATAAGTGTTAGGCAACAAATGAAAGTTAGGAAAGGGTTATAAATTATCCAGTAATGTAAGCTGTGCAGTAAGGTAACTTGCAACAATTTGGTATTCAGGCTTGCACAATGAATGCCTTTTATGAGACTATGGGGAGGAAATGACGCTGGAAAAAGACAAAGATGAGCATAAGATAGACCTACTACTCCCATTTTCTGATTTTTTTTTATTGCCTTTTGGTTCTTTATGTACAAGTTTCACCTCTGTTTCTAGCAGAAATCCAGAGTCATTTTTTGAAGCCAAATGAGTTACTGCATTTGCTCTTAGTGTGATCAAATATAGAAGGGCACCCTACTTTCCCTAGTATATCAGGTATCTAAGAGCGACAAAGCTCAACACAAACAAGGAAACTATCCTGTAATTAAGCTGTAAGCAAAGCAGCATCAAAAACATCATCTTTGCAAAAGAACGTACATTTTTAATTATTAGTGGGTATCTTGTTACCCGTTGCATAGGCTTTAGTAGAAAACTTGATAGCGGCATTCCTTTACAGCGAGGATCCATTGCTAACCTCTGAAACATTAGAGAGGTAAAATGGTGTTAGTCAGTTTGCTTAAAACCTGGCAAAATAAGCTCCTCTAAGAAAGGACAAGGTAAGGCAACAAATGAACATAATGCTTCAACTAAATCTGTTAGATCACAAACAATGCAGTAGAATTTGTTGTATTTTACAAAGTATTCTTCACCTATCTTGCCTGTACAAGAGAAGGGCCTCTTATTATTATTATTTGTCCAAGTCCCAGCACGTTACTGCAAAACCATTTCTAGACAAAGTATTTTATGGCTCTACAGTTTTTTGAAAAAAAGGTATTCCTTTAATGAAAAAATGCATTCCTCCAATGAGTGCTTAAGTCTGAAGACTCTTCATTCTAGCCCAAAAGAGGGAGACTATGCACTGGAAATTAGCAAAGTGATGAGCTAAACTTATGGTGTGTAAAATTTATGGTGTTTGCTTCTTCTCTTACTTTAACGAACTCCTTGAACTCAGGGACTTCATCTGTTTTCTGTTGGATGAGTGCTGCCCCATTGAGCTGGCAGCTACAGAACCGAATGTACGGCTGCATGTGTGGCAGCTGGGCTGTCAGTATGTCACCAATCATTTTCACTGGCATCTTCTCCCCAGACATCTTCTTACGCACTCGCAAAGCCCTAAACATGAAAAGGTCATGGGTGTTTTATAAGTAGGTAGACCACTAAACAACAATTCCTGATTTATAAAATAAATGGTTTGCCTCTTATTCATTAGAAATGACAAGACCTCTGAATAACAAATAGATCAGCCACAAGGCTTACTGCATATTGTAAGAACATAACAATCAATTTTGCACCCTCGGCCAACATCATTTCCCTCCTGAGGTCACCAAACTATAATTTGGTATTAACTTATCACAAAGCCAGATCAGATACAATATAAAAGGGAATGTAATTTCCCTTTCTATTCATTTAGAAAGGACAGATATGCTCTTGAATGAGGGATAAAAACAGTACCACTTCCTTAAGCCCAAAGCTACCCAGTTTTTAGCCTGGTTTCCTAAGGAAAGGAGGTTTATTGTTATCAAGCCGCCTGTCTTTGTCCTACCACTGTCATAACTTATCATCTTGGGGGCCATTTTCAAACACATTCTACAAAAGAGGAGATATCTCAAAATTTCTAAGTCTCTATAAGTGAAATAAAAAATAGCAGCTCAGTAGGGAAAAAAAAGGAAGTTTATTAATCCTCCTGCTTATGAAGATGAAGGTTTAACTCAATCCTCACTCATTTTGTCTGGCAATGGCCAGATGAGCAATCAGATGAGCATGTCTCCAAACCAGCCACAGAATTTACTGTGCCTTGCTGAAGCAGTAGGGATGGGTGAGAAAGATGCAGGTAGGAAGACAGGATCCACCAGAGGCCACAGAGAATGAAGGGAGAAATAAGGGTACTTGCACTGTGTGGAGTTTCATGGTAGAGAGTTGGGGCTGCAGTAGTTGGAGACTTTGGAAGGAAGGGTGCAGGGTACACTGGACACAAATCCATAGGAAACCAGGCTTTGTTGGTGACACTTCTCACAAAATAGTTCATTCAGATGTTATAAGCCTACAATAACTAAAGGAATACATCAGCTAACTCAGAATAAGGGAGGCAGAGACTGTTGTACTTTGCTTTCCATTCACAGATAATAAGACTGGAACTGGGTATTGGGCTGTGACAGAGATAATAGGAAGTAAATGTATGGACTGTGGGTAGCCTTGACAAGCACTGCTCTTCAGGAGAAGTTGACCTTGCCTTCTGGAGTACAGGCACACCAAGAGCAAAGTAAGTGCAAACTCTTTTGGTGACTATTTTTGTAAGTGGCAAATATTTTCATGCAGCTAAAAGTAGAACTGGGAGGAGAGGACCATGATTTTTTAGTTGCTAAGTATGGGGGGAAAAAAAACTTACTTCAGTAGTTTTATATTGCACATAATCAGCTCCTTCCAATTAACAAAAATCATAGCAACTTCTTTTTCTGTTAGCAGCTCAGATTCCATTAGTGGTTTCTGGAAGATCTATAGATTCAGAAAATTAAGCAATTTAGAAAGCATATCTTAAGTATAATTAAAGTGACTAAGGCTGATGATGTCTAAGACTTCCTTAGTCTGGAGGCAAGACAACGTTACATCAGAGTAGCACATGATACTCAGTGGAACAGACTTCAAGCATGCACTATGCCCTAAAGATCCATGGTGCTCCCTAACAATATCTTTGTGAGAAGCATATTTATTTAAAAGAGAATGATCTGAATTGGTGTTGGTGGTGTTCATTATGACCCGGATAATCTGTTTTAAGCTTGGGAATTTTAGTTAGAGGTCTCCTGTAAAATATCCCAGAACTACTTTGATAATACAACTGAAAATACATTTGAATTTGGACTACTTTATGGAAGTTGTGATTTACCTCATAGTGTCTCAGGCTTGCATACCTTGACCTCTTTTTCAAAAAAGAGCTTTCACTCTCTGTGAAAAGGATTACCCACATCAAAAGCCTATACAAATTCCCTTTTTTTTTCACATATGAGATGTAATTTGTAACATTTAAAGAGAAGCAGAGTAAATGATAACTGAGTGCCACTGTGAATGTGGAAACTGGCACATAATGTGCTTCAAGCTTTAGGAGCTTACATGTGAGAAATAAAACTTAAAAATCTGGAGTGAAAAGTGTTTACTGGAAAGATAATTTAAACATCAGTGTTTTGGTGATGGTAACACAAGGGCTTACCACTAGTTACACACACTCCCATACACGCATATATGTATATATAAAGATTTAATACAGATCATTCCTAGGAAGTCCAACAGACCAGTGATGTCAAATGACTTTGCACAATGAAATTATCGATCCATTCAAAAACATGAGTGAATAAAACCTGCTCCTAAAAATGCTGCACCTTCTTACCTCTGTGACCAACTGCAGATCATTTACATAGTTCTCTTCTGTGACAATGAGCTCATGGATGTATCCCTGCCTTTTCCTTTCAGTAGGTGTCAACATATCCAGAAGATGCAAGTCTGCACACCCTGGAAAACACAAAAGAATCCTAGATTTTACTTATGGTCACTTTCAAATTGATCCAGATCTGTAGTAGGTCAAATAACGCTTAATGAACAGTAACTACTGCCTCTTCATTTAATCATAATTCACATGTAATGGAACAATGCTTACAATATTTTATCCCTTAGTGTCTCAAAACATTGTCTTTAACATTTTTTTTTTTAATCAAGGCCATTTCTAGGTGATAATTAGTTAATAAGGCAAGTGAATGGAGGTCTCATTAGAATGAAAGCATGCAGTCCAGACACAACTAAAACAGACTTCCCTGTGGCATTAACAGGATTTCTAAAAATGTCTCTTCTCTGGTGGCAAACCTTAAAAGTCCCCCTCACCACTACCTGCCCACCTCCAACCTCTCTCCGAAGTTCACTGTCCCTTTAGGTGTGTCATTCAGCTGGAACCACACTGTAAAATAAATCTCCAAATGGATTACTGTTAATAAAAAAGGGGGCAAAGATTTCACCTGGCATTACTGCCAAAGAACATATAGGTTTATCCCAAAAGGGAACGGAATTAAGGAAGAGCACTATAGTGACTCTTAATGCTCTGATGGGCACTTTGGA
Organism: Cygnus olor; assembly: GCF_009769625.2. Taxonomy (NCBI): domain Eukaryota; kingdom Metazoa; phylum Chordata; class Aves; order Anseriformes; family Anatidae; genus Cygnus; species Cygnus olor. Next base: position 111,828,185 of record NC_049169.1, on the reverse strand, counting down.
ATTTCAGCTGTCAGCATATTTATACTCTGAATTCAAGTTTAGCCTTAATCATGCTAGTCAAAATAGGCATCCTCATCAAGATGGTACTGTAGGGTTTATTTACTTCTTCACATTTCAATTAAAAATTGCTTCAAAAAATTTGAAGGATCTGAGCCAAAGCATATGAAGGTCAGCGGAGATCACCTCACACATTTCACTAATTTATAGACCAAGCCAAAGGGGTTGATTATTGTTCTCCTATACCTTTAAAACCATGAGAAAAGTTCATAATTAAGAACTCATCTTCTACCAGGTTTTTCCTTCTGTTTTTGCAAACCACCTCCTGTGTATTTGCCCTGTGTAGATTTTAGAATTTTTATACTACAATAAATTTCAAATTTCACATTCTATTTTCTATTCTGAAATACAACAGAATGTTTAGTTACATTTTTTCCCTGTAGGACAGTATTTTTTCAACATAGATCAATTCAATTCTTCTGAAACTGGCAAGCAAAATATTTTCTTCCCATTTCAACACTTGTAACACTATTTTCATTATGTTTCTGTATTAAAAAAATGTATTTCAAAAATAAAAGTTGCTTTGAAGAACATTTAAAATGTTTTTCTTTGAATATTGACTTGACACAATCAATATTCTTTAGTTTAATTCTTTCCCCAACCCCTCAACAAAGTATTGGCAAATTCAATATATTCCCCATCAAAACAGTTCTTCCTACTGAAAAGGATCTGACTGAAAACGTTCAGTGAGACCTCTGCTTCATGGAGTTTAAAATGGTCAAAGCTTTTTATTTTTAACTGTTCACCAGCATCAATCATTACACCAACACAATGAGATCTAATAGGTGTATTTTTAGTTCAGACGTTCTCAAATGCTTTCATAAAGCAAACCACTACTGCTCCTAATCATATCATGCCCTGGACAACTCTTTCAGTTCTTTTCATATAAAGTTAATAAGTAGATGGTATCTCTTGCATTTTTAGTATTTCCTACATTTTTAGCTTCCTGAATGTAATTCAGGAGCTGATTCTGCACTATGCAACTAGCACAATCCACAAGTATCACCATTACATTTTTCATGAACTACTTTTGGAACAACTTGCTTTCACTAATCCGTGCTCCAGAAAAGGTTATGAAAAATTTGATTAAAAAAAAAAAAAAGTAGATACAGACAATCAAGGTAATTTCCTCTATATTAGGATGAACACCGATCAGAATGGAAGCGTAGCATACTGATAATGCTTCTTTGGGATTCTGTATATTGCAGTCCTTTAAAATACACAATTCAAACCTTGCTCAAAATAAAAAGGTTGGTTTTGAGAAATATCAATTATCAACTTAATGTCAAAATAATCAAAATACCAGGCACTTTTCAAAAGCCCAAAGTTTCAATTCTGTTTAATAAATGACTGCTTCAAAGTGTTTTCTTAGTTATGTAAATCAGAGGTCTAATGAACAGAATCAGTTCTCCCCAAGCAGTGTCAGCTTCATTAAAAGTGAACAAAGTGTTTAATGATTTTTCTCTAGAGACTGGGGAATTTTAGTGTTCAAAGATGCTGATGACCTTGGCTTGAAGTGTTGTTTCCAACCACCAGCCTTTTAGAGTAAGCATTTAACATTTTGAACCACAATATTTAAGTGGCTAGCTTGACAGATAGCCAGCTGGGACTGAAACGGGCTACTTTGAACTTCAACAGATGGCCTGTCTTTGAACACTAAGTATTTGGGAAAATAGCCTACTTCAGTTAGAGCAGAATATGCAGGAGGGACTTTTCTCATAAAGGATTTTCTTTATTAGGTACACAAATACTAAGAATTTTCTCATCTTTGCATCATAAGCACCAAACAAGAGCTGGGTTCCATTTCGAATTGAAATGTCAAGGCCATAGGGCTCTAGCTAGTTATTCATGGAAGCCAAAGTACTGTGCAGAGTACTTTTATGAACATCCAAATTCCACATGCAGCTGTAATAATATCATTCATGAATTCATTCCACTACAAGAAACTCCTTGTAAAGTGTTCTTGATATCACACATTCCCCCTGACAAATGGGAATGTTCTGCTACGGGTGAAGTCCAGCACCTTACCTTAGCATAGAACTGGTTGGTTTTTAGCCTAAAGCTCACAGTCCCTAAAGCACACGGCCATTCAGCTACTTAAAATTAAGCACTGCAATTTGCCTTTTTAGTTATCAGAGTTCCCCATTCTTTTGTATTTTCTTTCTGACTCTGTGAAAGTGTTGGATTCCATCTGAAAGGCTACAGAAGATGAATTTGAATCTTTAACTACAAAAAATCTAGTAAATTCAGAAGAGAACGGAGAACTTATGATAGCTAATTCAGATTGTTCACAGTGCAGTGAATACACAAATTTCTGCCCTTCGGTTGAGTAACATCTATGAATCCAAGCAGTGGCACGCATGCATGCTTACCAGACTGATTATTGTGTCTGGACTTACAGAACCTGCGTATGAGCGCTGTACCTAGAAATCTGTACTTTGATTTCTCATCACCATGGGACCTGCAAAACTGAGGGATTCTAAAAATGTAAACACAATAATTTAAAATATCATTCCAAAAAATAAATGCTTTGTTCCCTTTTTCTTGCAAAGACAGCCTTGACAACATGGGTCTTAGCTAATCGCTAAGACTGAAAGCAATCCACCATAGATTGTGCCTCTTCAAAAAGACAGTTCTGCTGTGGAACTCACTGATCTATATAGATAGGCACAATTTCTGATTTCTTCTAATTTAGGGAAATTTTCTAAACAATGTAACTGCCAGATTTCAACAGAAACTTCATACTGGCCCAGTCCGTAATGACAAGATCACAGCAGACGGGAGTCTGTTCTACTATAGGGAACCAGAAGCAGTAAAAAATTACATCACGGTTTTCCTCCAAAAGCCTAAGCAAGGAGAAATTGCACACCTGGCACCTCAGTAGCATTCCTTCCCTCAGACAGATTACAGTGTTTGAGCATTCATTCTTCTTATCAACTCACTTCAGATACAACCACCGATTTCCTGCACACATCTTGTGGGATGGGCCTGCTGCTGAGACTATTTCAAGCTTTTGCTGAGGACAGCTGGTGATCCAACAGACCTTTCCTTCTCTATCTTCTGTGATGCAAAATTACATTTCACAGCTATTTTCAGTGATTTCAGCATATTTAGAATTTCTTAACAGGACTAGTATGCCCACTTACTGGTACAGCAGAGCATTTCCCTCCAGGATGTACAGAAGCAGGATGAAGAAACAAGCCTGGGAAGTCCCACTTGTAAAATATTAAACACGGCTTTGTTTTCGCTAAGACCCGTCACCAGCAACAAATGTACCTCCTCCTTCTGTTCACACTGACCAGTTATTACCAGGGAGAGGGATTGCCACTGCCAACCCACACACGCCAAAAAACAAACTCAAGGATCTTGTGTAACACTTTCTATTTATTATTTTTTTTTTAATTCTAAAACTTGCCTGAGTGCTAAATGCTAGTTTTGTAGTATTCAAAAATATACACTTTTGATTCACTACCATCATCTTCATTTTGCAACAGAAAAATCTTTCTGCAGCATTTTGCATTTGTACCTCATTTTCTATGCAAAAATTTGTTTTAGAATTAAATCAAGGGAAGGTGGGGAAGAAGACAGGTGAGACAGTTGGCAAAAGAAACCTTCTAAATCCTTTCAGAAACTAAGAGAATGTGTCCACCACTCCCCTTCCAGAATCCTCTAAGGGAGAATAAAATCCTGTGTGTGAGGGCATGGATACATCTAAAAACATACAGCGGCAGACTTAACTGATTCCTGGACTGGTTTATCTCACCTCTGAATTATGACCCAGGACCTATCTTGAGCCCCTGACCACTTACTGTACAGTAACAGCAAATCAGTCAAGAGCATAAGGCACAGGTCCAATCTGAAGCAACCGCACAATCCAGTCTTACATTGTCAGCAGCAAAAATAAAGATGTCGTGCAGGTACTTCACTTGGGGTCAGAAATGTGGCAACTAGTATTCTAACAGTTCAAACATTTTATTAAATTTTCACTTCCTCATGCCAATATCCAGCCATCACCTTTCCTGGCTTCAGGTCTTCCCCTCTAAAAAAAAAAAAAATGAAGTAATCAAACCAGATGGATTTTAACGCTCATCTGGATACAGAATTACTCCAACATATGAAACTATTTAGCAAAGAAAACTGCACTTGGCAGAGAAGAATGTGATGAAAAAAAAAACACGAAACCAGGTTTCAGCAAGTAGGGTCAGGGCGCAGAAACCCTTTGTCTGTGGCACTGATGTGAGTCTGGTTCAGACCAGTACTTTGCTCGTGCTGGCACCAGTTCACAGCTGTATGCTGGTGGGTGTCAGTGGAGCTGGCGGCATCAGGGGGTACAAACCATACACGCAGGTCAGGAACTGAATGGAGGATAAGCAGAGAGCTTGCTTCTTGCTGCTGGGTACAGCTGCTGCTGAGGGGTCTGACTCAAAAAGGTAGGGGAGACATGAAGAAACAAATGAGAAACTTATGCTGGAAAATGGAGCCAAATCCTTTGATCACAGAGTCTCACAGGGCTACGGGGAATCCAGCACCTTCTAAAAACTCTGAACTCACTTGCTGTAGAAGAGCTACCTCAGGTATAAACATCTTTCCACTTAAACACACTATCAAATACCTTTTCCATGAAATGTTTAATTCAAATAATTCCACAAGATTAAACTTGTTCTAAAATCTGACTTCCTAATCTGTGTTGTTCCGCAGGCTTAACAGAAGTTACAGAAGAGTTATATGTTTGATTCAAATTAGTTTCTGGCTCCACACAGACATTGCAATCCGAATTTTTGTGCTGAGGTGAAGCAAAACTGCTATTTCTTGGGTTTTGTTCTCTTTTTTAACAACGTGGAGGGGAATGAAAGCCATGAAACTTGCTGTATCAAATGGTGGAAATTTGTTGCCTCTATCAGAATTATGTCTACACATACTATTAACATTACTAGGTTATGCCAGGTAAAGTTAAGATGACTCTTACAATTTCTCCTCATGTAGACAATAACTCAAAATGAATCCTTATTCCAGGCAAAATATTCCTTTGCAAACTAACAACAAGTACAAAAGGCTGTGAGATCTACATCCAGGAAATGAAGCCTTCGCGAAAATAATTTACTTTTTTAACTTCATCAAAGACAATCTTCTGAAAATATTCTTTCAGGGTTTAGAATCAAAAGGTCTTAGCTTTCTCCGTTTAGCTTACCATAAACTGATCAAATAATATTTGAGATATGTTGTAAGGAGTTAAAGAGCCAGAGACAACAATCATGAAGAACTAAACAACTGCTTTAAAAACAGAGAACAAAATCAGAACATGCAGTCAGTTTGCTGCCTTGCAGGAAGGTTATGGCAATAGGCTGTTTTAAAATGTGTTCAGTGAGCTCATGGGGACTGAAGGAGATACCACTGAAACTCCAAAGAATTGAGATTTAAATAAATCTGATTCTGAATGCAAAGCAGACCGTTCTTGATAAACCAGCATCACAGACCGTGAGTTGCCTTGGATAGATTTGAAGTATTGAAATTGATACTAACAAATCCCTTGAAATGCTTCCTGAGCATCTGAACACAGAGGAAATTCTTCTCTAGATAAACGGAAAAACTGTGAAGGAAAAAAACCCACCACCAGTTGCAGTAATCCCTAAATCTAGTCTCATCTACATCCCTCAGTTGACAGCTCCTTTTCCTGATTTGATGCAATGGTACCAGGGACTTCACAAATCAAAATTAATATAAAGAATGCATTCAATTGATTAGGCATTAGTGACACTGCTCTTGCTCTTTTTCTTAATATTGACTTAAGATGACTTAAATCTTCATTAAGATTTCATCAAAATGAAAATCATCTGAATGGTTTCTTATCTTTGACAATGTAGATCTTGTTTCAGCCCTGACTGGGATTAGTGTTTGTTGGCTTTGCAGCCAAAAATTCAAGAACTGAAGAGACAAGAGTGTGGGCATATCTCCATCCCAGGAGGCAAGTGTTTTTTCCAACAAGGTTTGCTTGCTGCAGTCCGGATCTGTGGCTTTTGGGAGGGGATTGTGTGATTCAGGAGGTTAAACGTCTTCTCAGATGAACCAGTGAAGAGTAGAGAGTCAAAACTGGATCGAGACACAACCCTGAAAAACTATTCTTTTTGATGGAAATAATCCATTTTCTTTATTAAAGAATAACTTTCATACTCCCTTTCTCATATGTATTAACAAAAATCCAAACAGGTAAAAAAGAATAAGTGCAATATAATGTCCTCTGCTATTCACGGGAGATAACTGATTGTGAGGAAGATTAAACACTACCATGCTGATCTGTCATAGGACACTTAAGAATTTTAATAATTGAGTAAATAAACATCATAGATATTTCAACAACAAATTTCAATATAAGCCACAATGGTTTGAATATCTTTGTCCAGGACATTCTAAATGTATTTTGAGGTTTTTGTGAGTTAACTATGCTCAAGAATAGACTGGTTTATAAAGCTGTTGCTCTGTCGAGTAATACACAGTACTCTTCTGTATGAGGAATCCTGGCACAACGTATACCAGTGTGCGTGGCTACAGAGGGACAACTTCAGGCTGTTCTATTCAGTTCAGTGGAAAATTGACCCAGGAACATTTAGGGCACTGATTTTGAAAATCTTTTATGAAACATCACTCTCAGCATTTTTAAGAAGCATGTTAGAAAACGTGTAACCTGGAGATATTGTAATTGTATTTTTTTTCTTACTTGACGTAATGATTAAAAAAAACAAACCAGCATATGAATCCCCTGAATCCCCTATAACCAAAGTATTGCCAATATTTCAATATTTAGAGAAAATGTGTTCCTAGCCTGAAGTCATAAAAACCACAATGTCCCTTTGGACAAATGCTTTTAGTCATGCTATAAATCTTTCAACACAATAGCTCGTTATGGGAACATAGAGATACCCTTTCATTAAAATAACATTTTAATGCATGAAATATTGAAATAATGGAGAAGAATCTGGCTACATAGTTCTCAGTAAGCAAAACAACGGGCACTGAAAATTACAAGTATTAAGTTATGTTCAATTTCTGTCAGATACTAGGCAGCATATTTTTCAGCAAGTGGCTATGATGAAGATTTTTTTTTATGGCAGGGTGATAAATGAAAAATTTGAGCACGTTAAATACTATCCTAAAAATAAAGAAAATCTGTGCAATTGTGCATGTTTTAAGACTAGAGCTTCTGGCTTATAACACAGAGCCTAAGTCAATGTAAACCCATGGTAAAACAATAAAGTATACTTAATATATCTACTAATATAGTGTCAAAAATATCTACCGATTTGTAACATGTAGAAAGTATTGAAAAGAGAAAGGTGCAAAAGTTTGCAGTTAATCATGATCAATCTGAATAATTATATGCAAATAATAATCAAAGAAACAACACAAGTGTCATTCTGAAATTAAACAGGTGGGCTTCAGGCTATTCTGGTGGCAAATTCATTACATGCACTAATGCCACTTGGTGAATTCTGTGTGCACACAGCAACAAGACAACAAACACATTTTAGTCTAGCTTTTATATGAAGAATTTAATTATCTATACATGTAACTAATTTTAAAGGCTGTATTACAGTTGTTAAAGCTGCAGGTTTTTATATATTTATATATTTTACATTCATATTGATGAAATACTGAAGTGCAATTGAATACGGAGCTTCACTTGTTCTTTGCACTGCACGGTGGGTCAGAAGGAGGGAGATGGGGTAGGATTAGAAATTCTACAACACTGCCAGCATGAAATTCAGAAATAAATGAAATACATAAAACAGAACATAACGAAATGGTAAAGTAATTAGTGTAATTGCTATACTGTGCTTGAGGCATTGGGTAGAGAGGGTTTCTGCACTGACAGCACCAGGCATTTCATCAAGAGCTTGTAACTAATGCTGGAAAGACAAACATGGCTTAGCTACAGCACACCTACTACATAAACTTGACTGTAAGCTCCATTTAATATTAATTTGTATAAATTCCACAGTCTAGTTTAAAAAAAATGTAAACATTGGAAATTAATTGCAGGGAGTATTTCTATACATTCTTTCTTGTCAGGAAAATTACTTGTTCAAAAAGTGTTGTTCCATAGTTATGAGAAAGTAAAAACGAGAAATCAAACTTCATGTAACCAAGATGAAAAAAAAAAAAAAGTTAATTCTCAAATCTCACATGAATGTAGCATTCTATTGATTTCTGATACGAAAATGCCAAAACTGAAACATCTGAGACAAACACAAACTGGGATGTTTTCTAACTGTATGCAGCTACAAGTAATGTGCAAAATAAAATTAACATAACTGGGATAACAACATTATGCAAGGTTAATCTCTCTTGCATTGGAAGGAAGTGAATTTCTTCTCTCCACAATGTATTATACACTCAACAAGGAACACCTGATACATACAGTACAAGAACTACAACAAAATACCTTATCTGTAATTGGGCACATTTAAAGTTCCTTAAACTGATTTAACTCCTTCTGTTCTTTTGTAATAATAATAAAAAAAAAGACATATTGACAACACTGGACAAGTGAACAATAAAAAAGAAAGATACATAAAGTCTCAAATTTATGGACATTTGGAACAATTTTAACAGCACATGCAGCATTCCTTGATAGTGGGTCTTTTTGCACAAACAAAATTGCAATGAAGAAATTTAATTTATACTTTTCCTTTAGAAGGCTAAAATATATATTTAAAAATAATCTTAAAACTACAAAAGCACCTGTGCAAAGGTGGAAAAATTAGTTTGGTAACTATGAAAGCCACAAAAGGACCCACTATCCTCTGATTTTTTTTGTGTTTTTTTTTGTTTGTTTCATTTAATTTTGCGTCTGTATCTGTAGGTAATTAACTCAAACATTGCGATTACATGCAACTAATGTAAAATGAGGTAAACTGCTCTGCAGTGTGTTCTTCTACTCAGAAGGCAGTAGATGATCATGCTGGAAGCCACATGATCAAGGCTGCATCTCCCATCATCCCTCTGGGCAGTGATATGGGATAGTGGGTCTCTTTGAGGACTTTCAAGCCTGAGTGGGGGATGGACAACATATGATTCCTAGAAAAAGGAGGAAAACAACACATAAGCAAAACAAAACAATGAGCAAATTCAAGCTAGGAAAATGAGTCAGGCATGTAAACAGCATGGTGCAAAAATGATAAAAGGTAACATGCTACAAAGGGGATGGGAACTAAAAATAAAACAAACATAAAATAAGGTTTGCATTACGGAAGGTCTTCAAAGAGACGTTGACAAGTGCAGCAGTGGTGAAGCTTTGAGTTCTGCAAACCGCAGCAGAATCACAGCAATGCTGCATGTTTCATCTTAAAGTACTACATAAAAAATCACAGCATGACAGCAGAGAGGGTCACTTACATTGCTGGCTTGGGTCCATATCTGTTGTCAGCTTCACATAGTTGGATGGGAAGAGACCCACTTGTCCATTCACCTCCCCTTTCCACCAGTCTGGGTCTTCCTTGTTAAGGACGTTTATAATCTGGCCTTTATTGAATGCTAGCTCATCATCGTTCTGTGCAGTGTAGTCATACATGCCAATTACTTGGCACACTGTAAGATAAAGGAAGAGTTCTATAGTACTGGTAATATTTTGGCAAAACATAAGCTATGCGTAAACCTACTGCAAACACTACAGATGTCACAGGATAGTTCCAGGACACTACGCTGCTCTGCACCGGTACCACTGTGGTCCTGCACCTCTCTCCTCTTCCCCTATACTGGTACTTATCTGAGCCCTCACTAAATTGGCTCAAGGTTATTTAAAAAATAACAAAGACGTTCATAGTAGCTTTATTCTCTCAGGCAGCTTACTGAGGGGTCAGGATTACAATAGGAAGGGCAGAGCACAACAGTGCGAACTGAGAACAGTGTAACCTACTGGAACTGCACCCAAGATAATTTTTCATAGGAAGTGCTCGACAGTAGGAGAAGTTTGGAAAAAAATTAAATTTGAACAAAAAGTCAAACACTTCAAGGATGTTAGCTTTCTACTGGCAATTCTCTTCAGCTTTATATAAACACTTTTGCCCACAAAAGCATCAAATTGATAGTACATTTATAAAATTAGCATTTTGCATCCTCTCCAACCTGTTCTAAATAAGTATCCTTTCTAGTAGAACTGTTCAATGGACAAAAAAGTCTGGGAAATAGACTGGGAACTTCCACTACCTGAAGCCTGAGAAAGGCACTCTTTTCTAATTAGCACTGAACATGCTCAACAGCTCTATAGAGCTATTCAGTAGAAAGCCAATGGTGATACCCTTGTACTGCCCTATAGACATTAGGAACACTAAAACTTTGGAAAGGTGAGAAAAATAAAAAGCATATGAGGTCATTTAAGTCCATTGTTGGAGCCAATAGGACTGTTGCCAGCAGCGTACTTCCTATTTTCTTACTATGAAACTCATCAAACCTGACTGGTTCTCAGGATACAGTTGCTTCTGTTCAATTATAATAGAGTAATTTTCTTAATTATCTAGAGCAGCAGGAGTGTTTATTTAAATATCTAATTTTCTCTATTTCTCTGATGGCTTCTCCATGCCAAGTCACAGGGCTTCTGGTATTTTGCCTTAAGCCACAAAACTACTATCTAATTAGCCTTGCTGTCAGGTTGTCTCTGTTATACTCAGTCTAAACTTTTCTTGTATTTTCATTCTTGCACACAGCCAGCAACTTACTTAAATTTGGCAAATAGTTCCTCCCTCTTTTTAGAATTTATATTCCAGAAATTATTCAACTCCTTTTAGTTAACACTTTGTGCCCGTTCACAAACATCATAATCAAATACACTTTACATTTAATGGGATCTCTGGATATATTTCAAAATCTAGCTTTGTTACTTGTAAAAGAAAAAAATAATACTAATAAAAATAAAAACTAAAAGGATAAAGGGGCATTCATCATACCTAATACATCAACTAATACATCAGCTAACCAAAGCATACATTTCCTGACATACTGGATATTAATCAGCATTTCTAAAGAAAAATGTATAACTGTGTACTCCTGCTTTAGGTAGTTTTGTGCTAATATAAGCTTCTATGTATGAACAGCATTGATGATCATGTTTCACTTTAAAGACCTGTGAATCCGTTTTACAATATTCTTGTTATATGTTTACAGGTTATTACTAATAATTATGAACAATAAAAAGTTTAAGCTAGACCATATATGTCCTGGTTTCAGTTAGGACAGAGTTAATTTTCCTCCTAGTAGCTGGCAGGGTGCTATGTTTTGGATTAGAATGAGAAGAGCGCTGATAACATGCTGATGTTTTAATTGTTGTAGAGCAGTGCTTACACCAAGCCAAGGACTTTTCAGCTTCTCGCTCCGTCCTGCTAGCGAGCAGGCTAGGGATGCAGCAGGAGCTGGGAGGGGACAGACCCAGGACAGCTGACCCAAACTGGCCAAAGGGGTATTCCATACCATCTGACGTCATGCTGAACAATATATAGGGGTGGCTAGCCGGGGTGGAGCAGGGGGCCGGCTGCTCGGGGATAGGCTGGGCATCGGTCAACGGGTGGTGAGCAATTGCATTGTGCATCACTTATTTCGTACACATTATTACTATTAATACTATTATTATTATTATTATTATTGTTGTTGTTATTCTTTTCCCTGTCTTAATAAACTGTCTTTATCTCAACTCACAGACTTCACTTTCCCGTTTCTCTCCCCCATCCCGGAGAGGGAGGGGGGAGGGTGAGCGAACGGCTGTGTGGTGTTTGACTGCCAGCCGGGCTAAACCACAACAATATAGTATGCACATTAAGAATTTTTTAACCCATTCTAGAGTTAACTTTTTCCTAGATTTTTTTCATTCAGATCTTTCTCCTCTGCTTCAAAGAATTTTATGAAATTTGGTGTTGTCCAGTAGTATCAACAGTATGAACAGGATTCAAATGGCATCCAATGGGAACCCAAGAATGACCTAAAACCTGGGGAGGTAATTTAATAGAGTTCTTGAAGAACTGGGATTCCTTAGTTGAACTTGAAGAACTGACCTCATCTCGATCTTGTTTACACTTGGTCACAAAGCTTAAAACACACCTTCATCTTATATTGAAAGCTCTTTGAGTAGTCCCAGCAAGAAAGTTCTTCGCTTGGTTTAAACACCTAACAGCAACAGCTCCAAAAGCCATTGCCAACTACAGAAGCAGGCTAAAGCCTATCTTCTCTGAGCTCCAGTGCTTTTTAGCCACTTATTTCTGTTTTAGAAATACCGTTTATTGATTAATACTAGTCAACAGCAGAGGGAATCCAGGTTCTCAAGGTACACTCATGGTAAGTACAAGCTATAACATTGCTTTTCTTTAAACAAGCAGAATGGGTGAAACCCATTTCCCCACTATTCCTGTACGGTGAACTTCCTTGTGCATGGTTTTCTCCAGGTAGCAGTAACAGCCCTTTTCATTTCTCAGAACCGGGAAGGATGTGTTCATTATGCAACTTTAGAAAAGAACAGGTACAAAGCAGTTGGAAATTAAGAAAACATCCAAACTATAAAATAAAAGAGGCCATGCAACAGAATTCAAAAAAAAAAGGCTGTTTAAAACCATGCAGTTTGCGTCACAGTATGATGCATGGAGAGCACATACATCAAAACAAACAAAATGTCAAAGGGGAGGCTTTAATATTGGTAGTTTCTGATGGAACCTCTACCTTCAAAATCTAGACGGTCATGGCACACTTAGACACCACACAGGACACCACCTTGAGCATTAGTCTACCCTTGTGAATGGCTTTCTTCAGGTTTTCCATGTCCAGTACTACAATAAGATTCCTCACTAACATATTTCCTCCATGAAGATGCTTCTCAAATGTTAACCTCTTAAACACTTACATTAACCACACTGAAAGTTAGACTACCTATGATAATAGAAAGACAAGATTGTTCTATTTCTTCCTCTCACTTTCCAAAATAACAGGTTTCCAACCAAGTTGAATTTGATAAGAATGAATGCCATTAAGATTTTGATGTTCTGTAGGCAATGAGAACAGTGCTAGAAAGTTTATTCAGCAAAAGTTTTATTAGCATGTGTAAAAAAGTCCCAGACCGTCAAAATTCAAATAACAAAACGAACAAAAAAAATCCCTTCACATTGAGGTATTGTGTCTGAGTGCTGAGTTATCACTCTAACTACAGGACAAAAACTCATAGACAACCACCGCAAGTCTTCTGGGTGGCTTATGGAAGAAAATAAATCTATTCTACACATTTTTGATTCAACAAGAATCTCCTCCACCTGGTACCACGCCAACTAACAAACCTAAAATAGTTAAAGGCTCTAACAATCACAAGGAATTAACTTTTTGTTCTCAGTCTTCTGCCTGGCTTTATACCTTGCAGTAGAATTCACCAGACTAATATTGCCCGTGGTGAAAATGTAATAAATAGATTTTAAAAGTACAAACGTCTATTAATTCTGTATCCACTCATAAGCCTTAAAATAAGTTGCTGTCTAGGACAAAAAGCTACATCTCTTTGCAGTTTTCTCACACTTCAGCTTAGGAAAAATAGAATGTTCTGAATGAGAAATACATCAGCTGCTAAGCCCATGGACCATCCTGAACCCTTAAAAGCTTCCTCACTACAATTAGAGCAAACAAATAGGACTGATAATTTGAATATTTTACTCTTTAAGCTGTAATGTCACACAAAAAGATTACACCTGAGGGACCACCACAATAAATATACAGACCAACTGTATGCTTTTCTTATTTAAAAGAAAAATAAATAATGAAGAGTTTTACCAAAGTGGCTACTATGACATATATTTAATGTCTGTAATTATTTTTAGAAGTCTTACTGTAAATGACATGCATTACAAAAGAAACTTCACTAATGCAAATGCATTGCTTACCTGAAGGTAATGCTGTTGATTTAGGTAGCTCAGTTGGTGTAGTTTTACTAGTACCAGGGCTCAAAAGTTTTACATAATTAGCAGGGAACCATCCTATCTGCCGCTTTTTCCCTCGTGCCTAGTAAAAAAAAAATAAAAATCTTTTAAGAGGAATAAGCACATCAGTAGATCCTTAGACAAGGCAGTTCAGCCAATATCTTAACTACTTGCAGCCACACTGACAATTTAGAGAAAGAAAAATTAATTTTATAAGGAAACAGTCAGCTATTTTCATGGTGATATTTTTATGTTATGATACTTCCCATTACATGACGTAAGCTTTTATAACATCTACACAATTTTTACTACTAATTTGAGTAATTTTTCACTGAACAGTTTTCCTAATTTGTGTGCTTTATAATTAATACTACAATCCTGCTCCCTCTAAAAGATTTCTCAATTATTTTTTTTTTTTAAACCATAACTCTAGAATGTTAGGCTAGCAATGACAATAACGCATATCAACACTAAAATGCTTTTTATGATGGAAAGAACTGCATTTAAATTGATACCTAGATTGTAATAGTTTAAGTAGAGATTAAGATTCTCGATTACTTCTTTTCTTTTAAGAAACAGTTTCTACTTTGTAGTAGTCTCTCCTGACCGAACAACAGAAGCAGGAGTACAAACATTTGTCACATTAACCAAGAGTTAGAACTACAGTAAAACATTATGGTCTGAAAAAATGGGTCAAGTTCAGATTCAAATACAAAATCCCCAAGCCGGATTCCAATCAAACAAAAAGTAAGCTCTGGCAAATACAGATATATACGGGTAGATACTATCCAAATGATCCTAATTAACAGATGTTAAGGTTCTGGAAAGTATACCAGATGTTCTCATGCTCTCTAATCAGATAACATCACTACAAAAATGTGGTGCACACACGTATTAGTGTGCGTGTGGTCTGTGTGTGCCGAGAGAGAAACAGACTACCACACACCTGACCTAAAACAGGGCTCTAAGGTTTATAACACAGCTGCAATTAGTCACTGTCAGAAAGAGGATACTGGGACAGACAAATGCAGGCCTGATCCAGTGTGACAAAACTTGTGTTACCAAAGCATAATAGAAATTTGACAGAAACTACATCCTGTTATTTCATCAACTGCATTGTTCACTGCAAATAAAATCAGAAGAAAAATCCTTTATTTTTCTCAGGTAAGAAACATTATTCTAAAACTCTGAATCAAATCTCTGTTTCTAAATCTATTAAAACTATGTTAATAATTACTTTAACTACTTATCCTTTTTTGTAGTTAGAATAAACTTAGAATTTTGAGCATGTAGAATATCGCCTTTAAAAACAAAATAGATATTATAATGCAAAAAATCATCTAACACATGTAAGTATTATTTAGCTACTTCCTTCCCCCTTTTTTTCTTTACTGAAAATGAAAGCATTTGATCTAAAGTGTTTCTAGATCATTCATTTTAAGATATTCTGGAAGACTGCACCCAGCAATGTAATGCTTAACACATTTGCCTTACTTTATTTCACCTTTACTATGACCTCTCAGACAAGTATGATCAAAATTTACTCTAGGCTGAAACTTAACAGTATATATACTTCTAAAAAAATCTGCCACTTTGAAATTAAATGCATAAAGAAATTAATATTAATGTCCTTCTCCAAATCTAGTCATCATATTAAAACTGCTTTGTTGTTGTTGCTTCTAGCTTTAATCAGTTCCTCAATCTATTTCACCAATATTGCTCCGTTAGCCCTTGTGCTCACATAACAAAGGAGCAAAGACTAGTATTACAGCCTTGGAACAGGAGAGTGAAAAGAACAGGGAGGGGATTTCTAATGAAAAAAATACTTGGAAAACTAAACGTAAGATGGTAAGGTATCCAAAGTTACAGATAAGTAAACAATAAAAAATTAAACTTAAAAAAACCTTCACTCTGCTCATTAGCTGTTAGCTGGTAATTGTGTCAGCTCTTGCCAAGTGAAGCTTACTTTGTGACTTTTTTGCACAATTTTAATTTGAGACTCAAAGTTAGAAGTTAACAACAGCATAAAGGTTAATGAGAATGAAAACCAAATCTTGGAAGATGATTTATCTACAAAAGAGGTAGAAAAAATATCACCACGAAAAGCAAAAAAGGTGGAAAAAATATCCAAATTTGAATTAGTTTGAACACCTACATTACAAACAAATCTATTACATTCATTCTTTCATATGTTGTTCCCTATTAAAAAGAAAAAAAAAAACTCATTCGGTGGTATAGAGGACAGCTGAAAAAAAAAAAAAAGCTTTTTCACTGAAAGTAATTGAGAATCAAAGTTTCAGATTTGTTTGCATTATTTTATTACCTGTTATCTTCTAATACAACACCAACACTCTCTCCTTGCTGATGCTTGCAACAGACACCATTATTTTTACTCTTCTACATTAAACTTAAGTCATTGCTGAGGTGGACCTATTATAATGGTAATCTATACTGTCACATTCATTAAGCAATTTGAAAAAGTGGTGGCCATCTCACAACAAACATTGCTGTAAAATACTTTTCAATTGGTCTTACATTGGTCTTGCCTTACAGTGAGACAATACGTTTTCTTCCTGCTGTTCTCAAAATTATTTCAATTTCAAGGAATTGGAATGTAAAGGCATTTTACTTGTAATAGCTTAGTTAAAAAACATTTTCAAAATTATTTAGCTCCAACGCAATCAGCATTTTGAACTTTAAAAAAATATTACAGGTTATTTTGCAGGGAATTTTATTTAAAAAAAAAAAAAAGAATCAAGAAACAAACAACAACAGTAACTAACTTGGAGCTCTCCTTCCCACCAGCCACCTGGATTCTTCTTTCTGATAAGAATCAACTGACCAGGAGCAAGAGTAAGCTGTTCTGGACCCGTTGCTGTGTAAGAGGCAATAACTTGGGCAATTTCTGTTAAAGCAGAAAAAAAAAAAGTTATGTTAAAGCAGGAAAAAAAAAGTTAATCTGGAAAAAAAAAAGAACTTATTCTATGTGACATTAACTCCACTATTATCACTGGAACAGTATTTCCATTTTGTAATTCTTTCTATAAACCTATAATGTATTTATGTAGTTTCTTAAAAACAGTTGTAATTACAAAACAGATCAGATGTTCCTCCTTAAAAAGTTCACAGTACTACAGGAATAGAACAGAGGTGCAGCAGCTCTATGGGTACAATACAAAAAATATGTGAAATAGAGAATAATAATAATGGCCACCATTAAAATCATTTGGCTAGCACTTAAAATCAAGTATCACAACACTGTTTTCCAATAAACACCAATTTCCAATAATTTTTTGTATCATCCATTTGGACTATGCTTGCCAAAACGAGGAAGGAGATGGATGTTGATGATAATATAATGAAGAAGTTGTAACAACAAAGGTGCAAACTAATGAAACCTGCAAAAAATTTCTCACTACCAGACTAGACAAAAAAAAAGGAATATTTTTGAAATGTAACAAACAGGATTTATTTTGAAATCTTTGTTTCATGGACATTAATACAAAACTGGTGCCTTATTCAGTCACCTAGCAGCACAAATCTGACACAGAGTAATGGCAAGCTCACAATTCCCTCTCTGTTAAATTAGCCAAAGTAGATAAAGCAGTTTACTCCTTTTTACAGTAGTTGTGGAAAGATAGGTGATAATTTAATCACCACAAAGCCTGGCAGAGTAACCCATTTTTGAACAGATTTGAACTGACAGAAGCTTATAAACAGCTGTGGGCTTTTTCAATGTCCTACTGATAGCTTTTAAAGCCAAGTTTATCATGTCATCAAAACACGGTTAAGGTGATGGAGAATATGTTTAATACTCTGATTATCGGGAACCTTTGCTAAACAAAATACGGTAGACTTTTTTTTCTTTTGGTAAACTAAATCCAATAGTCTACTACATTTAAGTAGGAGTACAGAGAAGGGAGTGAGTATATAGAAGCGGTTCCCAGCTTTCACAAGGTCACCCATACTATGGAAGTTGAATAGTGCTGGGCACCATCCTACACAGCCGTCTCTGTCAACAAGCACCAAACCTCCACTGGCCATGGGAAACAGCAAAGGCACTCAGTAACAACATATCACCCACAGGCTGGTAAAAGAGGGGGGCATCTGCTGCTAATGGAGAGAAAGGGAACAATTATTGAAAATGAAGTTTTTTAAGGAGAGGTAACTCAAAGGTATCTCCTTTGAAACAGAGAGAGGTTTTCTTGCAGGAGAGAAACAACAAAGTGTGTTGAGGACACAGGAAAACAATCAGATACTTTACTTGAAATCTAGAAGAAAAGGATGAGTGAGAAAATGAAAAATGAAGAGAAGTACTGAAGATGCAAATGAACAACATACAGAGGATGAAGAATTAGAGTGGTGACAAGCAGTCTGTGGTTTCTGGAAACAAAGACACATACAGAACTACCTATAGCAAAACTTCCCTCATAGAACCACAGAATGGTTTGGGTTGGAAGGGACCTTAAAGACCACCTGGTTCCAACCCCCCTGCCATTGGCAGGGACACCTCCCTCCAGACCAGATTGCCCAAAGCCCCATCCAGCCTGGCCTTGAAGAGAGGCACACCAATGTGAACACGCAGGAAAGGATAGAAAAAAGCAGGTGATGAAAATGCTAGTAGCTGAAAGTTACATTTTTACACCTGGATCTGGAAGTTAAAAAGTAGCATTTCAAGTGTGAAAGCACAAGATGAAAGAAAGAATTGGTAAGTAAAATACAGTACGTGATAGTAGCAGAACAGAAAGGTTTACAAATAGGAAAGCCAGCAGCAGCACAAGCTGTTCGGGATGTAGGCAAAGCGAACTATTTGGCAGGAAACACGGCTACTCTGCTAAAAAGTCTGCAAGCTTCCTGCAATTATAGATTTTTCACAGAATCACATCAACTCCTCCACCTCAGAGCCATTCAGAAAGCAAAATGAACACAAGCAAAGACACTAAATGTGGGAGTTTGCAAAAATCATTCTTTTTAACTATGAAAAGCCTATCTTACTACCATGACAATTATAATATTCATACTATGGAACTCTATTGAGGGAGCAAAAATCTTATAACTTGCATCTCAGAACAAGAACTTTCTCATTTTTATCTACAAAATTATGATCTACAAGGCTCCAGGTATCAGACATCCCCTTTCACCAATAGGCAACATAAAGAATTTTTACTGTGGACTGCGTGTTAAACAAGCTACAATCTGAATTACAAGTTTAGCATCCAGCTCTTGCATGTCACAGAGAAGCAGAAAGTTGGAGAACACACTCAGCAAAAAGTTTTGTTTGTTTGTTTTTAAAAATGAAAGAAATAGTTTTAATTCCAGGAAGGACTTCTTAGTTTTGATATATTTAAATACTGAATTAATAAGAAGAGATCAAATTCAGTTACAGGTCAGGTCAGGAGAACGTGTCTCTACCAAAACACATTCATTTAGAAAAAAAGAAATAAATGTCTTCTCACAGATATAATTGTCCTCATATAGCTGCTTAAATTCCAAAAGATACCATTTTATTTTCCCTTGCCCTTCAGCATACACTATTACCAATATCCACACACTCATCCTGCTGCTTCTAGAATAAACTGGAATATTTCACCTCATTCATGAGCATTTCACTTCTGTTGGCTGAGCTGTTGAAGCTCATTTATAGCAAAAACATCCTTGGATCTCCTTCTTGAGAAATAGGCAGGATTGTTCTCAAACTGTTCTTAAACAAGTTATGTGCTCTTGAAAATGGGAGGCAGGCACAAGAGCTCAGAGTCAATGTATGCCATATTGTGTATTGTTCTGGGCAAAATGCTGGAAAACCACAGTGTGGAATGTGTACTTCCAATCAGAGACAGTGGTAAAATTGGGCTTTTTGTAGGCTTCCACTGTTCTGTTTGATGATCTATCATGAAACTTACATTCACTTTTGAGCAAGCAGGTTTTTATTCTCTAGCTATATGTTATTTTGATAAGATGATTGACAGACTACACATTTTTAATATAGATAACAGTTTTCATCAGTGCAAATGACTAAAGCATAACAACATATTTCATAATCTACAAATGAAACAAGAGCAACCAATTTATTATTTCTATGGAATTCTATATTGTTTCCACTGAAATTTCTCACTGATTAGAAATAAATACTACTCAATAACAGACACAAGGTGCTGTCACTATATATGACTCACCAGGTTTCTTCCCTAAGCTTCCCGTTTTTCCAGCTGCTCCAGAAGCCTTGAAATAGAAAGTAAGATGTTTAGCACTCATAATTATTTTGTCAGTACACGAAAATGATTTAATACATTTTTCTTTAACACACCAATAAAGGATGTGAATAAACATCTCTCAAAGGAAGTCTCTGTTCTTGCAGGTAGTCTTAATATTTGAGATGGCAATTAATATATAGAAATAAATTACAAGTGGTGCATGGAAGTGTATAACTATATAAAGTAAAGACATCTTTCCTGAACTCTCTTGCCTTTCGTAGACTGCAAATACCAATGTAATTTCAAATTACAGAGCATTTTCATTGTAAATCTGGATATCTACAAAATGTGAATTCTGCCAAATTGCATTAAAACAGTAACAGTAGTTTTCAACTCTACAAACAGTTGGGATTGCAAATATGCTTAAAACGCTAACCCACATAATTATTTCAATAATGTCCATAATTTCTAAAATTTCTTACACAGCAGATTAGCATAGTCAGTGCAAAAATCCTTCACTGCATCTCTAAGATGAGTTATCTGAACTTTGTAGGTGGTATGTGTTACACTGGTAAAAACTCCACCACCTTTTTCATGCACAACTGAGCGCACAGGAAACTGAACAGCAAAGTGCTATTTGTTTTGACAAAGGTAGCTATTTCCTCTAAATCTAGATGGGGTGAGATGAAGGATGAACATCACCATCATACAGGCCAAGAGAAATGTAAGAAAAGCCTCTGTGAACACCCATGAGAAATCCAGCAAGCAGTGGAACTAGTTCAGTTATGTATAAGGAACCAGCTATACTGAAATATAAAATTTAGCATGAAAAGCTTTCATAATTTACAAACTCAAAGTTCTTTTGCTGAAAATCTTCCCTTAAGGCCACCAGTCATTTGGAAGGAGTTATTTTATTTTTTTAAATGCACTTGCAGATCTAGTGCTATACATGCAATCAGAGTATTCAAAACCATGTGTAACCTGGACTCTACCCCTTGTACACACCCTTCTTCAATTATCTTGCCAAGCTTTTTAGTCAACACCCTGTATAGGACAGATTCCCTGATCCCCTAAATAATTACCTCAGTTTCTTCCCAGAACATTGTCAGACTTATCTTCTACAATAAAAATGTCAGATATGGATAACAGCAACATATCAAGCGTAAACTGTACTTTGGTCAGAAATATTGAATATCTGTAAAATCCTTTTTCCTTCAAGGGAGGCTCACAACACTTCAGTCTCCCCACAACTTCCTCAGGATCCTCCCCACACATTTGGAGCCTACATGAATGACCTGAGGGGTTTCAGAATCCCAGTTCCTCTATGGAAAAGATCAGTTTCATCCTCAATATTCTCCTTAATTTGACATTTTAAAAAATTGTGGATTCTGACACAGAAATTAATAAAGACAGTAACTGAAAAACTAGTTAAATAACTGACAATATAGGGCCATTTTAAAAACGTATATTGGTTTTGAATGCCTCTATAAAATAGTTTATTAGGAAAATACCTGTCTTGAAGATTATGTAGCTGCTTTATGACATCAACATTTTGGTCATTTTCCAGCAAAGCCACTGAAGAAGCCTGACCATTCAGACTGAACTATCAGACTGAACTATAACACTTCACAATGCTGTATTAGTCAGCAGAATTGGCATGGCTTACTCTATAACCTCTAACTGCTACTGGAAGATGAGAGTGGGGAAACGGGATGGGGATGGTTTTATTTTGTTTTTTTATTTAACATCTGGCACAAAAGCATTTCCATACACACTTCTCTTTGACATTTTGCAAGTTAAATTTTGGGAAAGATTGTGGAAAGTGGATACTTTATATTAAATAACACTTGGATACTGCAGTCTCAGTGAAACTTTCTTGTAATTGTAACTGATTATAATTACTTTCTAGAAGGCCAGCAAATCTTCCTTTCTTCCCTAGGTTCCCTTCTTTCTCTTCTGCCCTCTACCTTTCTTTATGACCACTGTGATCTATATCAACTAACAAAATGAAATAGGAAAGCATCATACAGAGATCAGATACAAAGACTAAGGTTAGGTCTGAGCACAAGAGGTTCCATGCGAAGTGACTGTAAGCACATCCACAGTCCCGAGTTGGGAAGATTAAAAGTTCTGGAACCAAGAGTGTCAACTGACATTGACATGACAGCATCAGGAATCGATACAACTTTGGTATGTGTTTTTGGCAAAGAACCACCACCCATTAAGAAAGAACAAGTGTTTGGACCTCCAAAAGAACACACTCCTTCCAAACATCACTCAACCAACATCCTCTTTGCCAGGTGAGGCAGGTATGGGCAGATAAAAGGCTGTGACACTGTATCCTTGCAGTTTACTGGTGAACATATCAGGGATATTTTGAGAGAGGAATTTCAAAATCACATTGACCAGACTGAGTCTGATTTCTCTTTGAAGACTCTCTGAACCCTTGGTAAAAAGCAGAAGAAATACATAGAAAACTCCTTCAGTGCTTCGAAAACATCTAAATTAATAAATAGGGCACTTAAAGATGGACCCAACTGCTGGCTACCTGAAGAGCTGGAGAAATATTTTGTATCCTTTTGCTAAGAGAAACATCATAGAGAGGAAATACCTCATTCTATTTCCCTTTTGTACACCTGAGATGCTAACTGCCTGTGAGGATATTTTGTGACAAAGGATAAAGTCTCTTGAAACAGTAGAAAATAACTTGCTTTGCTAATTTAGTAAGACATAGCAGTAGAATTGCCAATTGTGTTGTACAATGAGACCCTTAAAATCCAGAGTAAATATGTTCAGACTGCTAAGAGTTTTCAGAACATTTATACAAAGTTTCACACATGGAGGGGTCTAAATTTTTGTTCTTCCAACTCTACCCTATAAGCCCTGTACCCTAACGCAGAGGTAATTATTACCAGTCTCAAGGAAAGGCAGGGTAAAATAAAAACCTGTTACAGATCTGTATACATCTACCTCAATTTACTGAAAACTCCAATAACAGACCATCAACCAGGATAGTTGTTTACTTGAAGAACATAAGGACTTTGACTTTGTTAATGTGTTGAAACTGTAAGGGACAGGAAATTCTTTAATTTAGTAGCTTGAGGCAAAAGGGTAGTGCTATTGAAAGATCAGCACTGCCTTTAATTTTTCTTCAGGCCTGAGTCAACAGTGCATAACACATTAAATTAATTTACTTTTTTAGTAAGATTTTTCACGATCAGCCAGCAGCTGTCCAAGCACAGCAGCACATCTGAAAGTTAAGACAGCCACTATTGTGAAATCCTTTTTAAAAACTGGCTCTCTGAACAAGCTGAATAGCAAAACCCTGTATGTGTAATGGCAATTATCCACTTGGAACAACAACTGTCTCCTGTGGGGCATGTGAATCACTTCATGAAAACAAGCATCCTGAATACAAAGATCTCCATGAGCTCTGTGCTCTTTCCTCCTTTTCTCATCAAGATTTTATCTGAAGATGTGGTTTTCATCAGCAAAAAGGGCAGTTGGAGCACTTTTTGATAAACTGCACTTAGTTGTTTGAGCCCCAGACAAGCTGAGGCCAGAGAAACACTAAACTGAGCTCTCTAATAAAGATAGTTTTCAGTACTAAATGTCTATTTCTGAGTTCTCTACAAAGACTTGCCAATATGTCTGCCTGTCCCTCACCAGACAGGACAAGCATCTGGTATGTCCAGTCCTTAAGGGCACACAAAAGGCAACTCACCATATCTGAATATAAATTCGCAGGTTTTGTGACTAAACTGTGTTAAGAATATCTCAAGGGAAAACAAAGACAGGTCCTTCAAATTAAACTTAACTTCAGTTACTTTTCTGCTAGTTAGTGCTAAATAACTAATTAGTAACTATTACTATCCACCTATGAAATAGGCCTCACAGGGCTTTAGGAAGCTGACACTGCAGGTTCCCACTCATCAACTACAATATAAACTTCCAAGTAATATAAAGAGAATTAGGGCTTAGTTTCATGACCACATGAACTTCCACAGCTAGGGAATTAATTATCTTTACACATGCTTCTACCACCATGGGGCAAGCCAACATCTTTTTGATGTATGTCAAGAACTACTGGCAGGGCTGAACTATAATCCACATCCTGCACTCCAAAAGCACGCCTGGACTACCTCTACCCTGCCTACTGAGGCAACATCACAACTTGCTACTGTAAAAAATTTACTCCAGTTGACAAAAAGACAAGCTAGTCTGCTATGATGGACACCATAGTGCTACAACACGTGACTAACACAGCTATTAAGTACTCCTATTCTAGTCTGGGACCTGATTCAACTTCGTCTGCTGCTCCATAGTCTAGAGATTCAAGAAAAGAGTTACGTGATGCAAAATATAGATAAGAAAACTTTCTAAAATGCTTCTGAAAGCAGTATCACACTACTATTTCTCCCAAGGACTGTAATACTCAACATAATTAATGCTAATTTTTTGATCCTATCTCAGAGATGTTATTGACGCTTCTCTATTATCTAGAAATTTACTACATAAAGTCTTTCTACTGCTACTTGTTTCACTGCAGGTTTCATTCTTCTGCTTTTCTGTAAACAGAAGCAAGTTTAAGGAATGACTTTGCTCAGTCTCCACAATTGCAGATTACAGTCCTTCATTGCTACATAAACACAGAGGTCAAAACTTATGGAAAAAGCCCTACCACCTAGATTTCTAAAAATCCAGTAGAGAACTTAGGAGTCTTGTTTGCATTTAACAACTTCAAAAACCCTATTATTCTTAGAGACACAAACAAGAACTCCTGTCAAGAGATTAGTACTCTATACAGCTGACACTAAGCTGATTCCTACTGGTAGGTTTCAAATAGATAAGGAATATAATGAGAAAGCATCTTTCTTAAGAATACCTAAAAAGAAAGAAAAAATTTAATATAGACATGCTCTATCAGATTATTCCGGGATAAAATCAGATGAGACAGAACCTCTATACAATAAATAACTTTCACATAAATTTAGCAGTTAGCTAAGTTTTGTTGCCAAATTTTTTCCCCTGGACTGCAAGAACACTGTAATAAATACAGAAAAAAAAAAGATAATAAACTGAAGTATTTCCCTTACTATCTTTTTAAAGAAAATAGCAGTAAGATACAACTCAGTCATTAAAAACTTACCTGGAAAACCAAGTAATCACAGCTATTTTGACTTGTCTCTACAAAACTGCCAAGTTAACTGCTAACATATGCAAGAGTCATTTTCATAAATGGTTTGCAATGTTACTTAAGAACTTATGTTGTGAAATGTAATTATTTTTGCTTTTTTCCAACTTCACATTCAGTAAATATTTTTCATTCCCTTATGTACCACTGACTTGCAACTATCACTGCAACACCGAATAAAATGTATCTCCCCCCAACTCAATTTTATAACAATTCAATGACTCTACCTCAGAATCTTTGAGTCTCACATAATTAGATGGGAATACTCCTGATTTATCACCCAGTGTTCCTGTCCACCAGTCACCATCTTTCTTTGTCACAAGAATCATATCACCTTGCTGAAAGGTTAGGTCTCCTTGTTCAGAGCTCTCATAAGTATACATAGCAACATACTCTGCAAGAGGAAAATAAATACAGAACATGGGAAAACACTTGATAAACTGCTCAATTATCATTTGCAAAACCTAATATAATATTGTCTATCCAAAGGCTAGATAGAAGATAAATTTATTAAATACTTTATTGATAATTCCTCAATATTTAATACATAAAATGAAATCTTACAGAGCAAAACTAAATACAAGCTATCAGGAGGCGGCTCGAGGGAAGGAATCTTTTTGATAAAGTAATTTGCAAGTACAATTTAAATTTACATGCATTATTAGTTTATATCAGAAACTACTTTGAGCACATTTCTCAATGGTTTCTGTTTTGTGATGATTACTAGCATTTTCAGTCTCGGGGACAGAAAAATCTCAGTAACCAAACATCTGTAGATACAGTCTTCATCTTACATATGCTGTTTGGCTCTCATGTACAATGAATTCTTTCATTACTTGAGGCTTTGCATGAAGGGCACACATCTCTTTGCATCTTATGCAACAGATGGCTGGGAAATGTCAAGACAAAGCCTGAATGTGTTCTGTTTTGTTAAAACACAGTCAACTACTTAGTATTCAAGTGCAAAAACACTAATGTAGACTGACGTTGAGAAACGCAATGCATAATTGAATCACAGAACTACATGAAAAAACTCTACACAGAGAACTACGAAGAATTTCAGACAATCCAGTAACATTTTTATACAGCTTGATAACATTCTTCTTTAACTGAGCATTATCACACTTGATGTGGGGCATAAAATAGATCACTGACTATTATATAATCTGTTTCTAGGACCGACTCTGGAAGTAAGAGCAGTTCACAATACTTCAGGCAGACTTTCATGAACACTTGACAAAAACATGCAAGTATTCCATTACAGCTGACAACTGTTCTATTTGCTTGAACACTAAATCTGACCAAAAACCTCAGCTTTATTACTGAAGTTCAGCAAGAATTCAAACCACAATTACCATCCTTAATGAAAGATAAGATATGGTTTGTCTAATCACTGCAGTTGAAGAACACATAGATCTGTTTGTACACATGTAGACACATACATTAAAATTCATAAAGTATGTTAAATGCATATACATTCTCTTAAATCCTCTACACCTAATGAAATATGGATTTAGCATCTTCTATTCTATTGCTCTAGGTGACCCTGCTTGGTAGGGGATTGGACTAGATGATCTCCAGAAGTCCCTTCCAACCTCAACCATTGTGTGATTCTGTGTGATTATTTCTTAAAAATACAGCTTTTTGGACATGTTTTTATAAAAGTTGTCTTCCCTTTTAATACTAACATATAACCTGAGATATTCCATGTTTAAAAAAAATAGCATTTCTAAATTGCATTTCCTGAAATATATAGCAAGCCAGATTAGTTATATTTTGAAATAACTGATTATCTCACTTTCCATTTTGGATAGATCTTTAACATTCTCTTCTTTTAATTTCTCTAGTGCTCAATGCCAGTGGCAAATTAAGTACATCAGTAACCAAAGAGATTCTTTCACTTGAAATTGCATGTAGAATTGTAGTTGAAAAGCTTCAGGTGTTCTGTAGAGATTATATAAAAATGTTCATTTGTAAACTATATTTAGATTAATTGATTTACTCTGTAATTTAAATTAACCTAGCTGGCACTGCACTGAAGTGGATTAAGAGTGCCCACAGTCTGTTAACACAGCTCATATGGAGGCATTAACCTCCAGTTGAAGAGCAGTAGCAACCAGGAATGCAAGTTTTTAAAAACCCTCCAGAAACCTGACAATCATCTGTGCCCCATGCTCGATACCTAAAAATGAGGGGTAGCCTTGGCCATACGGATCACAACTTTCAATTAAAGAAATTACAGTTTTAGTGAAACACTGGAAATGAGTTTTGAGTGCAATTGAGGCACCTATTAATAATTCCTGACATCATGAAGCATATATAGGGATGTGTTTATTTGGACCTCTGCAAACAAACATCCTAAACACTTCCATTGGTTACCAAAATATTTATGTATGGAACAGTAGAAGAAATTTTACTAGCATGTGAAATTATTTTTTCTACATAAACATATACAAATTCTTACTATAATCATTTTAAATCATTCTAGAAGCAAACTGATTTGCACTTCAATTTTAACAGGCCTAATCTTAAAACAGGCTTGTTTTGTTGATTGTAGGCTTGTTTCTGGTAATATGTAGACTGCTTATATTTCATTATGTAGTAAAATACTGTTAGTGCTATTCAGTTTGGAACGCTTACCTTCACCTGACATAGTTGCTTTTGCTGCTGGTGATGCTACTCTTTTCAGACTAGCAGGACTTTCTGAAGAACCAGAATCCATGCTTTAGAAGAGAATAACGGTTATTTAAGAAATTAAACCTCTTCAGAAGATGCTTACTGTATTTTAAAACTAGAATATGCATATACATTCATAAGCAATTCCCTTAAATAGAAATAGTGAATTTACAAATTAAAGCTTCTACGTACAATGGCTAGTCATGGTTAAAATTAGGTAATTGCATTAAATATACAAATTGCTACATCTCCTCTTTTCCCTCAAGAGAGAAAAAAATCTAAAATCATTCTTACTTATTTAACTAATGTTAATGTTGCCTTCACATTACACAGAACCAGATTCTGATTGTTTCATCCTCCAAGAGTAATGGTAAGTGATTAAGCTTTGAGGTATATCTTTTTATTTTGGGGAAAGATAAGCTAAGACTTACATAGATGTAATTCATAATATCCAAAATATTATTTTTTTAGTTGCAAGTCACATAAAATTAAGAATTTATTAAGCTTTAGATCTTTGTTGGTGATGCATTGTGCAAGGAGAACTGAGGTCAGCTTACATATTCCTAACCTGAACTTTTACAGTTGGAGGTCAAAACACCCCAGAGAAGAGTTGCATAAAATTATTTTTACAGAGTAGATTCCAAACTTTAAAACTCAAGTGTGCAACTCTTCATATTTATTTAACCATTGCATTATAGACATAAAGTATGGTAAAAGTAAATAAAATACCTTGTTGACTTCCTAATGGGGCCTGAAATAAGCTTCACATATGACTTAGGAAACCACCCCTTTTGTCCTTGAACTTCTCCAAACCACCACATATCTTGCTGCTCTAATACTGTGATGACATCATTTTTGTTGAAATTAAGGTGGTTGTCTTTTTTCGCTCTCCAAGGATACAAAGCCTGGGCTTGAAGTCCCTCCACTTTTTCGCCCTAATTCAGTTTTGAATAAAGAGAGAGTAGTCAGTCATGCACCACCTTTCATAAAGAAAGTTCCTTAAGTAATTTTATTCTTATGCTACTTATATAGCAACAAAATACATAGACTTTTCCTCAGCTGTATAAAGCAAAATATGTCAATTAAAATTACAAAATAATACAAGAAATGTTCAAAGTCCTCCTACATTTCTATCTGTTAATGTGTAAACACTACAATGCAAAATTATCGGGGTTTTCGCCTTTTTACAAGTTTTACAATTAAGATATACGTCTTAAACCTTGATGAAGCTATTTTGGCAGTGTTTGAAGTAAACTTTATGGAAAATGATGCTTTGCTGCAAGTCATGTATTGTATATTCCAACTTTTTTGTTTTGCTCTAAGACACTAAGGTATTTAGCATTTTTCAGAACAACACATTAGCTTACAAGAACAGAATGTCCAGTTGAGGAAAATGTAGTGCCTTAACGGATGGACTGAACTCATCTGATGTGAAGCTTTGCCATTGCTATACCACTTAACCACATAATCCACTTTGGAACAAAGGTTGTTTCATGTGATTCAATAAAAGCCAAAGGAAGTGACCCAAAAATAGCACCCTGCCAAAACATTAAGACTGGACCACCACAGTTGTAAAAAGCCAGCACAGCATAGCAGCCTCTTCATGTTAAATTGTGCCACTTCCACTGACTCTTTATCACTCCAAACCGATATAGTTCACCACCAGAGGACTGTTTTAACTGCCAGTGTTCTCTCTTTGCTTTCCAGAAGTTCATGCTGGGTCAGAACAGTTTTAATGAACATAGCTACTCACCTGACCCAAGACAGGAGAGGGAGATGATCCTGTAACAGTGGCAGGAGTGAAAGCTGATCGCTGCCGCAACTGCCCTGCACTGGGAACAGTCAAAGACGGCTGAGCTGCCCAGGCATCCCAGTTATCTGTCTCTGGTTTCTCATTAGTGTTTGTTGGCCATCTGAAAATAAGCAAATGACATTATTCCTATTATTTTCAGGTGAATAACAATGTTCATGTGGGAAGATTGTACAGAAATAAAGTCTATATTCTAGGTTTCTTTCTTGTAGTTGAATATTCCATGAGTTATTAGCAGCTTAACTCTCAGGTGGAAGTAGTGCAATCAAACATAGGGTTATAATAAATATATCTCTAAAAGGCGATCTCTAAGAACAGTCGCTTGTCCTTGCTCATTTACAGCCAGCTATTCCTTAATTTCATTTTTTAGGTGTGCTCCAATACAATGAAAATAGTAAGTAGTACAGCCTATATTATGTGCAGTGTAAAGAGTTAACTTAATAGAAAATAGTCATAATTCAGTACAAAACTGGTTTGAAATCTTCATACCTGCATGTCACTTACGCATCATATTGCTGCTGCTTATTTTCACTATTAAAATCCTTACCTTTTTTTTTCTTCTTAAAATTATCTCCTATAGACTTTTTTCAGCTTTTTAGTTTTATGCTACCTCTTATCCTTTTTATGCTATCTCTTGTCCTTCAAAATGTCTACCAAATCTCAAGATCCACCTCAAAATACCCTCTTAAATGAACAAAATTCCCTGACCTCTAGGAGCATGAACAAAACACACAGCTTAAATCTAAGTCTTTAACTGTTTCTTGTGCTATTAGTTGGAATAATCAATTTTTGCCCACCCTGAATATAATAGTGCCCGAAGGCCACAAACATCACTAACCCGTATCTTGTCAATTAGTATATGTCATATTAGTATAAATATGTCATGTCATATTAGTATAAATATTCTGGGTATTGAAACTGAAGCACTGTTTATTTAAAAACAATAAAGCACATACATGCCAAACATCTTCAGAAACCTCAATATTTAGTCTTATCCCTCCCTCACCTCTGAGATAAGTACTTTTTTTAGTAGAACAGAAGAAGTTTAAATATCCAGTAGTACTACTGCAACCTACTTGATGAAAATTTTGAATGGTTGATCAATACTGTATAAAGTTAATAAGACATCTTTGGAAGGACACGTTCTACTTCTATCAGCCTTATTAATGTAGTGATAAGGAACTAATAAATCATCTTTTTATTTTAACTCTGTCATTAACTTATTTTGCATAATCCAAGTTGGAAACCTTCAATGAGGGTTGACGTCAATCAGTAAAAGATAAGAAAGGTGAACTTCTTGGGATTTCTACCATGGTGTCACCATCCTCACTTAGAAATGTCTCCCATTTGTGATGTGTCCTTCTCTACTGCTCAGACAGACATGATGGGAGCAATTTTTTTGTTTTGTTTTGCAATCTGTGTACTCTGTGCTAACTGCCCACCACAATCCAGTTGATTAAAAAAGACTCAAGCACATTTGAGGTGATAATCACTACCCAAACATACGTTGAACTGAAGTCTGCCCAGTTATTGGCAGTTGTAGTGCACTCTGTAGATGCAGGAGTTCCTAGTGATGTAGTTGTTTCATGCACAGAAACTTTAGGTGCAGCAGCAGCCTCAACTACTGGTTTTACAGATGCTGGAACTTCATTTTCAGGTATTTTCTCTGCATAGTTTGCAGGGAACCATCCAGTTTTTCCCTTCAATTCTCCACCAAGCCACCCTGGTTCTCCAGTCTGGCTTTCATCCACCTGTAGATGCATTAAGTTAGAAGGTTAAGAAACATAACATATAAATGGAATTTTTACTTGACATAAAATCCTTTTCATCCACAGTAATTAACTTTCTTTACTTACAGAGAAATTATACCTTCATTATAAACACAAGTTCCACCTATGTAGAATTTTGTTGTTATTATTAAATGTACTGTTGGAGGATTATGTTGTCAGCTATTCCTTCTATGGCATATCAATAGCTGAAGAAACATTTTGCAATGCAACACTGCTTTGCAATTCATTTTTTTCAAAAATCAAAAAGGTTTTCTTGGTGATGAGGTATAAAAAGGTTCATTTCAGCCCTAATGCATAAGCCAAGCATGGGTTTTTAAACAGTTGCTTGAAAGTCTGTCACAGTAAACCAGACTTAGAGATATTAGTTCTGGAGACTCCATTAAATATTGCTATTTCTGGTTTAATTAATGCAACATGCAGATTTTAACAAGTTTCCCTAGATTTCCTTTTTCAGAAAATAGAACAGAAACACAGCATATTAAAATTAACCCCTGTCAAACAAATTCAAAACAAAACAAAACAAAACAAATCTAATGTATTTATTCAAATTAATTCCACAGTAAGAAAGAATTGCAGAAGAAAAATAATTCACCATTGCTACCCCTCATGACTCATGAATTGATAGCACGGTTAAACACTGACAAGGCATCTGGAGGCTGCAGAAACTTTTTTTAAAGAAAAAAGGCAGTAATTTTATTAGGGGTAATTATAATAATTATGGTAAGTTTGGTGATCTAGCCATCTAACCTCTTCGATACTCTAAAAGAATTTCAGTTTTAAGGGTTTAAGCAAACCCTTATATACAAATATGTCTTGCACCTTTTACATGTAAATAATATCTACTATCTACAACTATCTGCTGTGCATAGCTGCAGATTTCCCTAGCAATGATCAAGTCAGCAGTAAAACCAGGCTAGTAATGAAAAGTCAAATGACTAGCCCTACACAAGGACTGTTTTTGGCAAGAATTTCTCTCATCCGTTTACTCCAGTAGTAATCAGTATTTTAAAATACTTAGAAGTTTCAAATGAGAGCATAAATCAAGAGTTTACTGGTGCAGTTAACAGTACAGCAGTCATTGAGAGATGCTTAAATCTATAATTTGAAATCACTTGACCCTACCTCCCAAGCATCCATTATCATCTTGAAGGATTTGTTGTTAACAGTATGCTTCGTGAGCTAAGGAATTAGCAATAGTATCCTTTTCAGACATTGGGGTTCTCAGAATATAATGACATTATACAGCAATGGCATACGGTAGTATCTCAAGCTAGTTGCTCTGACAGTTGGAAACACACCTATCTATTTATTCTATTAATTTTAACAATATAAACTGATCAGCTGTTTGTTTGCCAAAAAAAAAAAAAAAGGAACAGTGGCAAAAAGAACTATTTGTGGCAATGGTGTAAACGAGTCGCTTTACATAAGGGTGGGAACATTGTTTTGCAGAGAAGTGACTCAAACTGAAGCAGCAAAGCCTCTGCCTCTGATTGTCCCTGGGTTACTCATTTGAGCTGCTGATAGATTGCTTTGCTTTACTTCATGTGTTGACTTTTTGACTGCCTACTATTGTAATTTCTATCCCACACTCCTCTTTTGGCGCAAAACAATCCATTATTTCTGCTTTTTGTTGCACCCATCTTCTGTCTCAGTCCCTATTAACTCAAAGCAAAATGAATGGAGTACATGCTTGACCGGTTCAAAGTGGTTTTACTGCAGTGCAGAGCAAAATTTCCACTGCAGCACTGAATAGGATTGCTAGAGAAGCAGTATGAGTGATGGAAGGTCACAGCAGAGGGTGAATCTTGGGAGAGCGAGCGAGAAATGGACTATCAGAACCTGACGCAAAGTTTAAAATCTAAACAGTAATAATACACACATAGTTTTGACTCTCATTCAGTTTTCAGGTAGTAACTAGAATCATTAATATACAAAAGAATAAGCACTGAAAGACCGAAAATCTGTTACCATGACCTTCTAAAATGGACATCCTTGAAACAAATCACAGCAATACAAAAACCACTGTGAGTTTTCAGAAAAAAATGTTTTGTACAAGCAGACAAAAAAAATACCAAAGAGATTTTGAAAGCAACTAATTTAATGTCTCCTTAGAAGAGTTTAAGTTAAAATAATTCTTAAAACAGCTTAGGATACTCAAATGTATGCTTATTTAGTCAAATTAGGTTTTCATCATATACTCATGAAAAGACACTTTGAAAGATCATTTTCACTTTATAATTCATAAAAAATGTTCTCTCAGTCATTAATATAAAATATAATCTGCATCTCTTTTTGTAGTACAGTACTAGAACTTTAAATATATCCCTTCGAACCTTTTAAAAATTAATTTGTTCCAATTTCCTTATATTTTTACACCCACCATCCCAAGTCCCTACAACAGAATTTTATTCCAGACTATTTTTTTTTCAAAATACAACTACACTTTAAATGTACACCCGAACACTGAATTACAGCATGTATTTTTCATTTATTTAACTTACTTTAGAGCCACGGCTTACAAATTCTCATTCCCTGTGGTTCAACACAACAATTGACAGAGGTAACAGCAATACAACTCTTAGCAACAGAAGCATTAGGTACAGTTAATATCTCTGTCAGCTTTGCAGAGGCCTACTCTACTTTGAGCTGGCTTGCGTATCACTAGCAGTTCATGTACACAAAACCAGAAGTCCTGCTTTACAGTAGCAATTAATTCTACATATGAATTCAAAACCTAATACTCTCAAAAAAGTATTTAATGAAAGCTAACCAGAGTATCATAGTCTGTTTTGTTTAACTACCTATCATATCATCATTTTAATTCTACTTCATGTGTAGGCCTTTGATCTAGCTACTCGGAGAATACTGGATTTCCTAGTACAATGCTGAATATAAGCTCTGCACGCCAGAGGCCATATGCTGATTACGCCTACGCAGGGTCTAACACAACAAGGCTGCCTATGTACCCAATACAAAGAACAGTCCTTCTAACTTTCACAATCAACAGCCAACAAAACTGACAACAAACTACCATTATGAAATTGACTTAGACTTCCCATTTAAGCTTCTTTTATGAACTTTCTATTTAACTTATGTTCTACTATCAGAGCCACTGCAGTTCAGTAACTCAGTAATTCAACTGTATTTCACTGAATTATTCTTAAGTTTATTTAAACAAGCTGAATTATATCAAAGAGTGCCAATAACAACAGAATCCATTCACTTACTCCAAGATGGACCCTAACAGCAGCAAATGCCAGCAGGACTTGTTTTGTCACAGAGCTATCCAAAGGAAAAGAATTCTACACATCGCATACACATACCCATACACATAATAGAAACATAAGTTCTTGAATAGACAGCCCTGAACCAGGCATGGCTTTCTTGGCTCAGAATATATTTTGTTCCCAGACAAAAGCTTGGTTAACTTATAGTTAGGGTTATAAATCAATCTACATAGTGAAAGGAATTACAGTCTTACAGTGGAAGTTATTTCAAGTACGTAAAAAGGTAAGAAGCAGAGAAAGCAGAAAGTTAAGATACAAAAATCCTTTAATCAAAAAGTAAAAGTGTTTTTTAAAAATACAGCCCACACCCCACACATTCTCTAAACCATTTCACACATATCAGTCCTACAGATAGCTAGCACGTGTATTGGAAAGTAAAGCAGAAGAAAGCTCTCCTCATCTACACTTTTGCAAATACTTCTTTCAGAACGAAGCCTTTCTTCTCCTTCATTCCTATCAAGACATACCTCAACATTCATGCGCAGTGTGAAAGTATATTACACTGTTGTCAAATGCTATTTACAAGCTATACACCTATTAAAGTCTCAAGTCATTCTGACATAATGAATTCTGCAGTCCTGTTTAAATCCAGGATTTAGGCCTGATTTCCATGTGCTCTGTCAATGGATGTGTGCTTCAGCTGGATTCTTTGCTCATAGCAGTGACAGTTTGGGTAATATCTCCTGTATATCTATATGATACAGGACACGATTTCACAGGCCTGCACAGACAAAGCCATTTATAGCGTTAAAATGGGTATATACTAAAGTCACCTACATTACAACACAATTACTCTTAACAAAATTTTTCTTGTTGCACACAGTAAACTCCTAACTGCACAGGTCAGCTTAACTACAGAGTTGCATTTATGTCATAAATGAAACATCAGACACACTTTAACATGTAAGCTTGTAAATCATTATTTTCCAAAAGACGTAACTGACTCAAACCTTGTAGACCCACATAACATGACAAACACTTAAGGACAGATAAGAGTCTAGGAATCCAAATGCCCATTATCAAAAGTAAATTCTGGTCCATTGTACTTAGATTACTTTTGACAATGTGAGTTATTTGTTACTTTATCCTACATAAACTCAAAAACAAGTAAACTACATGGTAACAAAATCTGTATTTATGAAAATGAATAAATTGCATAGACTTCCTAACAGTCATATGGCACACTTACCCATTCCCTTTTAACCTCCATCAGGAAAGCAATGATTTAAAGCAAGGCAGAATTATAACACATTTCACAAAAGTGTTTTACTTATATTTTCTAAGAGTAGCCCATTTAAGCAATTACTACAGAGCAGGAGATAAATCCCACAAGAATTAGT
This sequence comes from Cygnus olor, assembly GCF_009769625.2. NCBI lineage: Eukaryota > Metazoa > Chordata > Aves > Anseriformes > Anatidae > Cygnus > Cygnus olor. The sequence continues at coordinate 111,791,909 of NC_049169.1, read as the reverse complement.
CATCAGGTTTAATTATTGTTAAAAGTATGTTAAATAAAGAAAACTGAGCTAGAGAATATTCTTTTCTAGAGTAAGCTAAAAGAACATATAGGAAAACTTATGTTGTACCAAAGACTTTATTTAAAATGTGTGAAGTGCTCCTTAAAATCACATATTTTTGGCAAAATGGTATTTCCATGTGAGTCTACTTCATAGTGAGCACTTTTCCTCATGAAAAAAAAAAAAAAAGTTTACTTATATGTCTAGGCTACAATCTATTTCCCAAGAAAGAGAGATACAGCATTTTCCGAGAGCCCAAGGAGACCCATGTACCTATATCCTCTCTAATTTAACAGCTGACTGATCAATACTATTTCTTGATGAAGAATAATAGCACATTGCAATTTTATTCAGAATGGGATTGGACCTCTTCCTGAGTCATTCAGTACTGCTGCTAATACAGGATTCACTTAATTTCCAGAAGCAGATTCTAATGTCACAAATACCTCATTGTGACACAGCTGAATCAACAACAACAACAAAAAAAGGATGAGGGATGAGGGCTCATCTCCCTAGAATAGATGCATTTCTTTTACAGATATCATTACAATTTATGACAGTCTACAAAGGGTATTTTTTTTCTAAAATCCGTTATTACTGAACTGTGTCAAAATGCAATGACTCTTAAAATATTTTTGGAACACTATAATGAATATGCTTTTCCACAGTGAACAAGATAGCATTTAATTTCCACACCGGGCATTTTCATTATGAATAGACATGAGCATGCTAAGATCATACTAGCCAGTTATTAATATTAATACTGCAGTCCTTAACAACAGAATTGTAATTTAAAAACACAGTTATGCACAAAAGCAGAAGACAGCTTTAGAGAATATGAAGTTTAATACAACATTTATAGGCAGCCCATATTCCATTATCTCATCATCTATTTTAAAAATGAATGGAAATGCTTCTGTATCAACACACCTGCAATCAAATGCTTAGGTTTTGAAGTTTCCTTTTTTTTTGAAATGACATTTTATCTACTTTATACCCTCTTGAAAATAAATGTTAAAGTGTCTCACAAAACAGTTAAGTAGATAAAAAGCAAAAAATAAGTACAGAGTAATTACAGAAATAATTCCAAGTTACAATTAAATTAGGTCCTTATCTCAAAAAATGTCATCAAAAGAGCTGTAGAAAAAAATCCAGAATTACTACCCTACAAAGACTTCGCTAATATTTATGGGATTCTGACAGAAGTGTAGCCATCTTGTAGCTTAGTATGATTGTTTCACTTGGTATTACACTGGACATCACATTTTCTTAATAAAGGCAATTAAAAAAAAAATTAACACTGCTCTTGTACTACTCCTATAAAAAAAGTAAATTTCTTATTAGAAACACACTTTATTTATCAAAGCCAGTTTTTGATTTAACCCATAGCAGCCACTCTCTCAATAGAAAATAACAGTAACTTTAACCCCTAGGTACCTTGAAGGACAAAAAACCTTTCACAATTACAACTTTTGTATAGGAACATTTTCAAACACTTTGCACCTCAAACACACACAGCTCAGCATACTACAACTGACATGATCTACTCATAGATTATGTTTAAACTTTACATTACAGTGAATTCTAAGAAGCTATATGTTATTGTAATAGGTAATCTGCAATATCACATCCTATATATTTTGATATTCACTGAAATATTTTTCACAACTTTGTAAAAAAAAATACTGCCATATATAATTCTTCTCACACAAGTGAAAAAAAAAAAAAAAAGAAAAAAGAAATTTTTTAAATATCACAATCCTTTCTTACCATGACTATGTCGCCAGGCTGAATAGTGATTTCATCGTGGCTTCTTGATTCAAAAGGATACAGCGCTCTATAATACACTATTTTTACATCCTCCTGAGCAGAAATTGTTAGAGGAGCTTTTTCTGAGCAAAGAAAAAAACACAGATACAAAAGAAAAAAGAAAAGGCATTATTTTTACAGACTTGAAAAATGAGGCAAAAGTGGATACAAAAAAAACAAACCTTACATTGTCTGTAGAAAGTATATTATCCTTTTACACATGGGGAAATAGGAAAAAGCACGTTTTAAAATTTGATTGCTTACTATTTTCTCTTCTTAATATCATGTATAATATTACTATATTTTAACTAACATGATGTACACGATTATTTGTAAAAAGAATCATGCACTTACAATGCAACATACATGACTTCTCAAATGCATCACTGATTTTGTAGATTATATCTGAGCAGTAAGCCATAGATTCAATTCAAACTGTAATGTTCTTGCATGTATCAGTGGTATGCCAAATAGTTTGAGCCTGCTTATGTAGCAGCCTCAATTTCAGCCTGACTATACTTTGAAAAAAGATGTTTCAGAATGTCCTAACACACACGGATTAGCTGAAAAGAGGTCACTTACAGATGGTGTATTAAAAAATCACATGCTTGTATTAAAGATGCATTACTAGTGAAAAGAAGAATAGAGAAAAAAAAGATAAGCTAAATTTCTCTCATATAATGCAGTTCCTTCCTATTTGTGTATTCTGTCACAGAAGTGCCCTCTGCTATTTTGCCCAAATAATACCTAACAAGAATATATAATTGATAAAGTCAACTCCAGATTAGTCCTAAAAGATAGAAGGTAATTTCCCTTTTATGCAGTCCTTTGATCGAGTATTTAGACAAATATTACATTCCCTATCAATTCTCATGTGTATTAATCAAAGCCACTTAAGAGAGTACCATGATTCCAAATATGGGCAAAAATCAGGTTATAATGCAGAGAAAAAGCTCTCAGCTGAAAGTGATTACGCACATAACAGAAGAAGATTATATCACAGACTTCAGGTCATTTGTTCAGTAAGCAACATGCATGTCAAAGGGGAAGAGGAAGAAGGATAGCTAAGTGACACACTGATGCTATAAAAAATCCAGATTTCTTAAGATTTGTAACGAGAAGTGCAGCAGTAATTTTTGACACCTTATGTCAACATCTTAGACCATTTTACATCTAAGATTCTTCCTTCAGTGTGCACTTCGAGTCTCATCGACGTGTGTTTTATTCTGTCTGCTGAACAACATTCTTTTAGGAATACTGAAGCCTAGAAGAGAACAACCTTTTGGAGTTTAGAGCTCAAACCATTCATGATTTATTTCAATAAAATGAACAATTCAATTGTGAAACATATGGTTCTTCAAAAGGCGTGTGCAACAGCATTTCTTGATTTCTTCCTCTACCTGCATTTGACCAAGGAGCCTGGACGGCTGGCTTGACTGGGTCTTGATGTGGTTGGAAAAGCTTACTCAGTTTCTCTTGGATTTCCTGTTTCCCCTTATCCTCGCTTTCCTTCTTCTTGGTTATTTCTTCCCTTTTTTGCTTCTCATCTTCCTGATTTTTTTTTTTGCCACTGAAGTTCTTCTTCTTGTTGCACTCGATCAAGCCGTTGTTTATCCCGCTCCTGGATTCGTCTGTTGGACAAGTAAAAGTGTTTTGTTTTATTTTTTAAGTCAATCAAACAAAAGACCACAGAAGTTACTTGTCCTTGTGTGTAATCTACAATATAAAGTGTACTCCTTATGATTTTTGCATATCTTACCAGATCTGGTAATTTTATTTGTTGAGTTATCAACCACTCCACAACGTTTTCTTACACAGTGGCTCCTAGATGGCAAAGATTGTATGTATTGATAAAGAAAGAGCTGTGACTCAGACAAGTGAGAGAACACTAATCTGTGTAACCTGCTACTAATGGCAGGACTCTATTACTTTAAACTGTTTTGTCTTTGCATCTAAAAATGAACTTTAATATCACTTTTTATTTTAACTCACATATGAAGTCTATGCCTTTACAACACAATTCCACAGAACTCTGAAAAGGCCTCAGCATACACTGAGAAATTAAATACTTGTGGTTTGGAGCTGAATGTAAGAAGGGAAAAAACATTTAACACAATTTCTTCTCATCAGAGTTTTTCAGAGATTTTTAAATGCGTAACTGTACTTATTGATTGAATTGTAACCATTTAACTGCTTCTTTATCGAGACTGTGATTTCTTCTCCTCTTTAATGACATGAAAATATATGTTTAACTATGTTTTTCTAATTACTGTATGAAACTTTATATAGGTATTTTATAACAGTCTCTTACTGAGCTTACAGTGCTCTGAAAATTATAAGCTTTATACAATCCAGTATCTTTACACTTTCAGTCCCAGATCTTCAATTTAACAACATCAGAGTTGGGGATTCAACAATATTTGTGTATTCTCTTTTCATAGTTTTCCATGAGATTCACAAATCTAATGCAATTGTTTTAAGTAATGAACCATATATAGAAAAAAAATTTGAACCCATAAATAAGCCCTTCAGGACCCTGTAACTGTAAGGCTGCTTTTCATAATCTCTTCCCAAGCAATCTGAGCATCCCATTATATCAGCAATACAGGTTACCATTTTCATTTGCCCCACAATTCCTTTTATTTAATCTAGAACTGTAGATATCAACTACAACTATCACCAGATGTTTTCAGCAATGAATTCTACAGTTTTCCCTGAAACACAAGAAGCAGCAAATTATACTTTTCCATTTCTATTGCTCAGCACTCACTTTAGCTTTAAAATGCAGGAAGCAGTCAGGAATACTGTTCAAACAAATTGGTTCTACTTATTTTCTCAAAGCTACAAACATCTCTAGGTAAGATACAAAATAGTCAAATCAGAAAAAAAACGTGGTAATCAGAAAATATGGCAGTCCTGATCTTCCTGCTGTGGGGCAAGGAATTAAAAAAAATATCCACCAGCTTCGCACAGTACTCTTACAGAACTACTCAGAAAATTTCACATTCCTAATTGTGAAAGCCAACAAGTCCTTTACGCCCCCCGGCAGAGGACAAGAAAAAAATGGGTAAGTATTGTCTGCTAGAAACAATTTGTACTGGTAAAGATAACTAAAGGGTTGTAACAGACACACAGGGTGATTTGATTTGTACTGTAACCTGTTCCACTTCCATGTTTTTTTAATACCTTTTTAATACCTTTTTAATAAAAAATTAGTGAAAATCACATGGCAACAAATTGGTCATTACAGACTTGGCCTACTGTATAGCACATATTTTGTCCAAGAGCGCCAAGAATTCCTCGCCAACATACTTAAGGGTAAAAATTCACTTTCCAAATGGTAGGTTGGCACCAGAGGGCAAATATCGTCTTCTGTCATTTTAAGTTTTGAGTTGACAAAAACATTTTCTGAGAGATCCCAAGGTACTCAGTACCTGTGTAAGATGACAACTACTAACTTAGAAGCTAAAAAAAACATCCTTGGTTCAAAACAAAATTGCTGATACAATCTCAATATTCTACATCAGTATAGCGTGAGTATAGGTTAAGATACCAGTGAGGATATTACTTCCTCCTCTACAAACTACTGCTATACATTTCTGCCTTCAATGTAAAGTCAATTTAATAAATTCACTGCTCTGTCAACCTCCTCTTTCAATCACTGAATTTGTCCTTGGCATGTTCATTTGCAAAGTATTCAGAGCCAATTACTCAGCAGTTTTGTTGCAACATTGAGGCTGCATCATATACAGATACAAAGTGGTTTTTTTGTTTTATGTTTTTTTTTGTTTTTTTTTTTTACTTCAGTGGTGTCTTACCTGGTGAGTTTAGTCAGATGGGCTTTAGAAAATGATTTTTAATTATGTTTCTAGTAGAGTAATTAATTCTTCCCACAGATATAAATCAAGTTTGTTCTAGCTGCTGGATTGAGAAGAGCAGATGAAAATATATCTCAGGGGTAGGGGACTGATTTCTTGCTTTTTTAGAAAGTTTGTTTTTTCTGAAGTCAATACCTCAGATTCTTAAAGGCACGAGCCCTATGCAAGTAATTAAAGAATTACCCTAACTTAGCTACTTTCTATGTATAAGATTTCTGTTTGAAGATGAGGTTTTCATTGAGATCTTGTTTTGGTTTGCCTGAAATATAAAATTAACTTGACTCACAAAGAAATAACACAGACGACCAGGTTGCTTTAGATCGTAATCCATGTAATACGATAACCAATAATTTAAGATCCCTTGTTCCCAGGCCTTTGTTTTCATCTCTTGACCAGTGTTTACCCAGATTGACAGCATAAAAACCCCTAAACTGCTAAAAATTTAATCAAGAAGCTACAAATAAATTATGTCAGAATAGAACTGCTTGCTAGACTATATGCCATTTATTTTACATAAATATATTATAAATACATTTTAAAAGTTATTTCCAAGGTGTGTAGTAAAAGCCATTAGCTCTATCTCTAAATGTAGAAGTACACTACACCTTTTAAGTAATGCTGCTGAAATCTGTATGTACTGTTGACAGTTAAGAGTCACAGACAGATGTAGAAGCTCATCTCCAAAACACACATTTCATTCAAGGATAAAAAAAAAAACTTCATTTCTAAAGAAGTCATTTGCACTGAACCAAAACTTGTTCTAGGTCTTAGATATTCTTGACATTTAGTAATATATTATTTGAGATCAGATAATGTTCCTGGAAATACAAAGCTTATTTGACTTTTTTTGCAAAATGCTTTGCACTCCCGTATCTCCACAGGAAGGGCATAAACTAGATAGAGCATTTTGTTACCTTTGAGCTTCTTTTTGCTTTTCTAGTTCTGTCTTCCTTTCTTGTTCTTTCTGTTTCAACCTCTCAGCTTCCAAGTTCTTTTGCTTCTGTAGTTGTTGTTTGTTATGTATTTCTCTCAGCTCCTAGACAAAAAAGTAAAATATGTGTAACCATACAGCATGTGAATCACAATTAATGGCCCTGTAACATTTTCATTGTGAGGCAACAAAAATTGGAAATGGTTGGATATCTCTTCAAACTTTCAGTATAGCCAAATGCATTGGCAGGCATTTAAGGTAGGTTTAAAAGGACTATAAGCCATTTCACATTTTCCTAAATTTTAACTATATTAGCTTAGATGTTAAAGAGTTAAGAAACAAGTAAGCCTTTTTTAAAGTGGAACTCTAAAATGCTGACAAAACTTTGACAAAGTTTCATCTGAACAGTCAATTATGTTTTATTTTATTTGCTGAATTGTTGAATTTATTAGATTTCATACAAAAATCTGGCTTATGAACTGCTCATAATAGCAAGTGCTTCAATTAGTTGGTTTTATATTGAAATTAAGGGTGATTTACTAAAGAAGCTTCAGGATTGTTTTATGTCCAGGAGATAGAATTCCTCAAGCAACAACTTTGGGATGAAACTGTGGTACAGAGAGTACTCATCCGAATACAAGCCAGTTTTCCTTTGGTTAATTATAAAGACATGCTTGAAACATTTAGAATACAAATAATAACAAAAACATCATATTTTCTAAAGATTTGTTTTCTGCATGAACATCTACTATTAACAGAAATACCAGTTAGATCTTGCATCTCTTTGTGTAACCTAGAGTCTAGATTTTTTCTATTTTGAGTCTAAACTCCTCACTATTATAAGGAATAAAAGAATCATTTTCATTGAAAATAGTCCACATTAAAAAAAGAATAGTACACACAAAATATGCAGAGAAAGTTTATAACAGGAAATTGTTTCCAAATCTGTATCTTAGTAATGTCTGCTTTTATTGAAATATGACTCACATTGAGCAGGTTTGTTTAGTTCTCGTGTCCTTAAAAGCTTTATCTTAATTTACTCAGGCACTGAAATAAGTAATCTTGAAAGTATCGTGATAGTTTTTCAGAAATTCATGATCTACAGATTAGCCAAACGAAGACTTCATTAACCAAAACATATAAAATTGCATAAGAGAATAAATAAATATCAAGTGATTCAATGGGCCCAAATCAGAAAAGTGAGTTAATTTCACAATAAGATAATTGCACAAAATTATTAGTAACTTCTTAGCTTTCATGCAAGTTGAAAGTTAATACTCGTTTATTTACATATTAAATTTATGTTTCTAAAAATTTCTGTCAGTGAAATTAATACATGAATTAGTGCTTAAAGACTGCACTGTGCAACATCAAATATTAAGATGAAGTCAAAACTACCTTGTTAAGAGGAGTAGCACTTGACCTTTGCAAGGTATTAAAACATTTTGGATATATGAATGAAAGTTTTAAAAAGTTAAGTTGCATTTAGTGTCCTAGTCCTGAGTCACATTTTCTTAATGATCCTCAATTTTAAATTCAGTGAAAACTGAGTTCAGCATCATTAAAGAGATAATCAGTTCCTATACAAGTTTAATATAAACTCTGCTAAGGCCATGAAACTCATTGAAATATGGAGATAATTTGGGCAATACTATATTTCATGATCATCATTATTTTCCATAGCCATATGAAAACTTAGCAGATAGTTAGGATCTAGAATAGATATTACAGAATATAAAATAAACTACTCTTGTGAAATCACCATGATTATTCAGGCAGGATAGTGCCTTTGGGAAAATTTTTAAACCCTGAATGCCCATGGTTATAAACATTCATGCATAGCCTTATTTTGGACTAAGGAAAAGGGATACTAAAATGGAGAAGCATTAGCAATATTTAACATAATGGTTTCTTAGTAGCTGGCCCATGAAGAACAATGAGCAAATAAGGGGATTAGGATATTTCAGTGAACACACAGTTGGCCAACTGCTCCTGGAGCTAGATGTGGCCTGCACCAGACTTTTCTGTAATGCTAACTATAGTAAGCAGTCTTTTCCAATAACTGTATGTTATTAACTCAGCTTCTTTAATATTGTTACACTTGTAATATATTGAGGTACAAAGGATTTGACCCTTGTTTCCAATTAATTTCTCTGAAGGAATCATAGTCACCATCTTCTTTGTATGATCACCCAAACCCTTATTTATATAAAAAATATGTACAAGTGCAAAGGACAAATATACAACCATAAATACACTAGCAGTTCAGTGATTTGCAAGCATTTATCTGAAAGGATATAGGTTAGAAAATGGCCCAGTTTGCCATGTGGAAAACAGCTTTCAACGGTATTTTGAATTTCTGTAGACTACAGAAGTCTCCACACGTGCAAAACAAAGTCTCTACAAAGCTCTTGAAGCTCAGAATACTATTGCTGTGAAGTATCAAGTATCTTAAGTGGTATTCATGATTTTAACTAGCTGTTTCTCTTTCTGGATAAGGAGACTGCTACCCAAAGCACAGGTTGCTGACTCCTAAATTTAGTTTAACTTTAGCACAGTCTTCAGTTTAGAAATCCTGTGGTGTTCTCCTTGCTCTTGTTTTCCTTCACTTCCATTCCCCCTGCTGTCCCTTAATGCTGTATGCCAAGAAGCTCAAGTTTCTGAGTCCTGGCTGATGATACAAAAGAAAACTCTGCTTGAGTTGAGCAGAGAGACCTGAGGTAGTCACGTATTTCTAATAAAGCAACACTGAAGACAACCTACTGTTACTTGCAAAAGTTATTTAGACAAGAGCACTTTCTAGGTTTGTTTTTTCTTCCCTTTTGCATCTTTTTCTCAAGCTCTGGTGCGTGAGCAATTAAATAGGAATTATCACTTGGCAAAGAAAGAGGAACTAACAATCTTCAAGGGTATGAAGGCTATCTTAGCTAAAAGAAAACAAAAACACAAAATCTGTGATAAGCCAGATGAAAAAACGTGAGCTTGGTTTACTTTTTAACAAGAAATTTGTACTCTAAAAAGAATGATTCGGTTCACCTATGCTCACTGAACCAGGAGGAATTCAAATCCTCTAATTCAAAAACAACTGGTATTTTCCCCCATTCAGAAAAGCATCCTCAATTCTCAAATACATAAAAACACACAAGAATTTACAAGACCAAAACAGTGCCTAGTACACCAAACACTATTTACTTCCACTAGATGTCTAACTGCAAGGCTAGCCCAAACTTTATATTTTAATTATAGTTTAGACAAGTTTATCTCACTACCGAAAGTACAATATATACCATGGCTAGAGCCAAATAGGAAACTGAGAAGGTTCTAGCTATGAGCCATGTCTCCATGGCTGTCTGAAGCAAATAATTTCTCACATTGAGTACATACAGCAGGATCATTAACTTCGGTCCAAATAATTAACTTTTTTTTTTTTTGCATATTTTGTCATTTTATATGTATACTCAGCTAAGTTAGGATCTCCAGTGACGGTTGCATAAAGTTTTCCATAGATCTTTTAACACATTATTCCTTTCTAGCAAAGCCAACATGCTAGTTCAGCATATTATAGTTTTCCACAGACAATCTATCACATTATTCCTTCACAGCTAAGCCAGTATGCTAGTTCAGTATTTTGTGCAGAGATTTTCTGCATGACATACCTGTAACCTGTAACAGTTAAGAAAATCCAACCTAGTTTACACACCTAGCACTAGATGGAGTATTTTGGAGGTAAAAATGCTGTAAATATCCTTCTTTGCATCAACTAGGAGGAAATAAAGATTTGACTGGTATCTCATGCAAGAGATAGATGCTCTGTTGCTTTGCCAAGTATTAGTGGGAGGATGGGGGAAGAAAGAATCAGCATCTCCCACAGTGCTGCAGGACACCAACTGAACAGAATTATAGTAACACTTCAACAGTCAACAGAACGAAACATTTGCCAGCTGAATATTCAGCACAGTCCTACGCTTATCCTTTACAGACACAAGCAACTAAGAAGTTGTACAAATCGTGTATCGTAACTCTGAAGACATAAGAACACTTTGCTTTTTCTGGTGTGCAGGACAAAGAATGTCTTAGGCTAAAAGCAGAGAGAAATTGTTACCTTTCCACTTAATTCACAAACAGACTAACAAGTATAAAAATAATTTTGAGATGTTACAATAACCACATTTAGGTACCCACATAATATTGAATACGAGTTAAAATATGAACTTCATACAGCAGAGTAATAATATTCACTATATACAGACAAGTCATATTGATATGAAAACCTTAACTTTAAAAATTTAATCATTTAAGCTCAAATGTTGCCGTTTGACGGAAAGACAGGACAGCTTAGAACACTCTTCGGGGATTACAGCACAAGGTTTCCATCAAATCTTCTCTTGAGACAAACCACAGCATTTTATCCCAGAGGAAAGAACCCTACAGTTCTGTGCTCACTGAGGCTTTCCCACAGCAATACTCTTCTACCCAATTCCCCAGATCCAAAAGCACCTCTTCTGTCCTTGACAGAGAGAGTTCCTCCTTTAACCCCATATCATAGTTATGAGGGATTTCATAAAGGGAATGTATTGCCATCTCCCTCATACCTGGAATCACAAATTACAGTGTTGTGTAGGAATGCTTAAGATTTATGTTTTTTTCATTTTCATTTTAAAAAGTCCGATGATGACCAAAATAGGCAATTAATTTAAAATCTTGAAGTGTCAAGATATGCAAAAGACAAAAAATAACTAAGTAGTACCTTGCCCAGGTTCTAAATCAAGGCACACTCCTCATTTAAACACCAAGGATTAGATAAATAAGATTACAAAAGCTCTTCTCTTTGGTTACGCTTTAGTGCTAGCACCTTTTATTAAATACTAACTTAGTTAAACACTGCACACTCATCTGTAAACAAATCTGGTAAAGTGAAGCACATAACTGGAGGAGGTTCATCACTCAGATTGAGATAGTTGTGTACTGTCTGAGTATGGCATGGAGACCTTTAGAAAGGAGTCTAAGTAGTTGACGCAGCCCAGGAGAACTGCCAGGCACTGCAGCATTGCATCTTCCATTGCCACTGACTGGAAGAAAGAAATGCTCAAATGTAAACAGGCATTCATATGCAAGACTTGTCCAGTGCACACTGACTAGACAGGGACTGACAACAACTGGAACATGACATAAAATGTAAGACATTTTTAAGAACTTGATTCTAGCTGTTCACCACTTTTTCCAGGCACTGAAAATAGCTTCTCAGCAAGACTAACATATTTCAGAAACATTCATTTAGTTGTTTTCTCCTGTGCAATAACTCAGATAAGCTCTAAATACATGATTCTTCAATGTTGCATGAAATAACTGCTTGGTTATTTCATAAAACTATATTAAGAACTATTTCAGTTGTTTTATTTGACTGTGTAATGACTGACCATTGCAAAATTTAAATGTAAATTCACACTGAATGTAGAATTTTTAAAGGTAAATTATAGGAGAGCTACATACACACAAACAGGAAACCTAATATAAAGCCTTCTATTCTACAAAATTATTTTATATAGAAAAAACAAGTGTCTAGTTACATTTTACTAGTACCTGTATCAGTTTTAATTATTAGCTTTCTTGGCTAGGATTTTGAAGAGTATTGAAAGTTAGACTCCTTGAACTTAATCAAGGATACAAAAATGCGATGTAATTTTCAACCTTGTTACAAACTCACTCACTTATACTGTAGTCAAATACATCGCAATCCACAAGACTATTATATTCTTTGATAAAATGCCTCAAATAGGATTTTAAGAGATATCTGACAAGCTCCAGGCTAAGGTACCTATTTCTTTGCCAAACAAGTACACTTGGTCAACTCTGTGGCTTTAGACTTTAGACTTTTAGACTTTGTGGCCACAGTGGCACCCTAGAAGCCAGGTAATCCTAAGTACTATCAGTTAGCTCAAACCATGTGGCTCTAGCTACAGATAATCAATAGAGATACCTGGATCTACCTCCTTTGAAACATTAATAATAATTCAAACTCCAGAAAGTTTTTGAAAAGTACGCAATTCTATGAACATTTCAAACTCTTGAGATGTTAACTTGAAAAAGAAGTAACTGAAGTACTTGAATTCTTAAGGATTAATGAGAAGAAATTTAAATCAGTTGCTTTGGAGGCATGAAAAAAGATTCGCGGAGAAAAAAAAAAAAACTGTTTCAGTTATCTTCCTAGTCACTCATATATGCTATTAAGACAAGAAGCAAATATGAGGTAATTTAACATCAGTTTTGTGTATTCACTTACTGCAGAACATAGAATTGTAATACGGAGGCAAATGCACTGCAACCCATTGTATATGATATGTTAAAAAGTTGACCTGTAACCTAAAATACATTGGAACATCAAGTAAGCCTTACAGTCACATCAACAAAAAGGCACACTAGACAAACTGTTCACTTTAACTTGCACTATCTCAGCATATTTCTCTGTCAGATACCAGTGGATCCAGTGTTAGCTGTTTCAAGAGAATTAATTATAGTGTTGCAAAATTTAAGTGGTGTATTCACATGGAAGATAATAGAACAGATATTCATAGCCAAAACATGAGGAATAGATCTCAGTAATGATAACAAAAGGTCATGGTTCCATGTTGCTGTCAATTTTACTGTCTCTTTAAGCATTTCATCATAACTAGTCAGTGAGTTTGGCATATGTTCTCAGAGAGCAGTAGGAATTCTGGGAATTCACAAAAAGTACCACATCATTCTGCTACTAGACCAGAAGTCAGTTGTATTATAGAAAACAAGGTGAGCACCAGTGCCTCTCTATTACTCGACAGAGAACAACAGCTGCACCAGTCAGCATCAATTAGGGTGTTGCTGTTCTAACAGCTACCCCATCCAATGTGCATCTCAGTTATGTAATAGAGCACAAAGGAAGAGTAGATCACCATAGAAAAGGCCTATGAATTAAAAACTACTAGATAATTTAGGAACAGCCTTAATTAAAAATGGAGTTTAAATTTTATTTATTTAATAGAAAGACATTTTTAAAATAAATATTTATGTGTATCCCATCTGTACATATTTCCCTTTAGTTTTGAAGTTAAAGAAGCCCTTATTATATTTAGAACTCAGATATGGTTGAATTTTTGATATATTATTTGAAAAGGATTTACATTTAAATGTGAGCACTGTACAGTTGACTGATAATTATACAAATTGCAAGATATTTTAGCACCAAATTAACTTGTTATATTTATGCACTCAGTTACTACTAAATAACCAAACAAGACATTCTTCTGTTAGTTGGGGAAATTATTACCACATTGAAAAAAAAAAAGTCATCTTTCCAATGGCAGCTTCTTAAAGTTGTCACAGGTTTTTGACTGTTTAGATTAAAAGAATTATTCAAGTTCCTAGACTCCTTTGTGTTGAGCAACATTATTACCTAAGACATACCTGTGTTCTGGCTTCATTTCAGGACAGAACTTCCACTTCACACAAACCCTAACAAAACTAAGAGTTTCAGGAAATCTTTCACTAGCTTTGTGCACAAAGTCTCTCACATGCAAGGTGTTCTGAGAGCTTCCTCCACAAGGATAATGGCTATTCAAATACTGCTGTACACACACGATCTTCTAAGTAGTTTCTCTTCCAATGGGATTGCTACAATCACCCTATGCTAAGCCCAGGAAAAGGTGTATCTTTGCAGATATTTAAACCTAGCAAAAAAGACATCCAGGCCTTCAAAAATGCATCTTGCACATCTAGTGAAATTACAAAAGGGAGAAGATACAACTCTCTCTGTTCCCACCTCCCATTTTCATTAGTACAACTGCCCCACTGCCTCATTTTTGCTTCTTAAACTCTTCTCTTCAAGCAAACACAGAAAACTGCAGCAAGGCAAAAATACTAACTTTCAGCATCACAAAATGGTCTTCCTGTTAAGCACTGCGCCTACATATTATGAAATCAAGAACTGAATATCCTCAGTTTAAGAAAGGTTGCTGAAGTTATCCTAAAAACTGTCCTCGTGACTAATTCTCAGCATATAAAGTGATAACTCCAAATACTAACATTTGAACACAGAAATTAATTTTCCCCTTAAGCTGCAAAATAGCTTACCATTAGATGATGTATTCTAAGACAGATGGCAGACATTCTGACGTTCTGATAAACCAATGTCTTTGTTTAATGTGAATTTTCAATTTTTAATCATTAGCTTGTTATTTGTTGAGCCCTTCAGTATTTTAAAAAATAAATTTAAGTGTTTGGGGTTTTTTAATGTCATGGGACTAAGATTATTCACCCCCTCTCTGCCCATTTATGAACTGTTTGGGTCACCTATGAACAAACCAAGTACTGACACTAATTTTAGAACAAATACTCTTTGATCATATTTATCTTCAAATTGGTTCAAAAGGACTTCATTAGAAAGAAAAACACACACAAAAAGTGCAACGTGTTATAATGTGCCCAGAGAGATATATAGAGGAAATGCAAATAAGGTAAACTGTTCTGTTTTCTTTTAAAGTAAATTGAATATTTAGTTTGGTTTTATGTTTGGTATGACCCTCCAGAGATCATCCCCTTTCTACTTCCCTACCTGTTACTGGTATGGTATACAGCTTTTTATTTTTCCTATACTTATTAGTAATTTTAGTATTGAAAGCAGGTATTTGTTGCTTAACTTCAAACACACCTTCCTTTCTAAAGCACATGATGTAGTCATAGCTGATCTAATTTCAAAAGGACTACAGAAGCATTAATGTATTGATTGTGCTTTTCCTTCTAAATACCTATAGCACAACTTTTTATATCTTGCAGGAAATTGAGTATTTTTCTAGTTAGTTTTCACAAGAAACCATCAGTTAAATTAGTAGATAGAGTACTTAGACGTTAGAATATTTTATTACAAAAAAGAAAAAAAAAGAACACTATTAAAAGGTTGTAACTGCAGACTGATTTATAACTTCTCTCTGAACAACATTTCCTCTACTGACTTTTGCAATTTCTGTAATTTCCTTGTGCAGAAATAAACAAAAGCACACAGTTTCAACAAAAGACTGATCAATAAAGCATGAAACCACAAACGACAGACAACTACATTCAGGAACAACCATGAGCTTATGAACAGCAGATAAAAAACTCTGTGTGTCAGTAGGAAGTCTTAAGTCACTGTAAGATTTGAAATACTGATTCCAGCAGATTTGATGACCTACTATAGTCTTGCACTTCTTTGATGCAAAAAGGCAGAAACTGGCAATTTAATACTTGTAATAACAGATCTGGAATCAGACCTCAAATATATTCTTAAGTAAATTCTGCAGATTAAGTTGATTCAAACTCTTACTTTGAATGTTCAGTACTATTTTCTTTAAAAATACAAATGATAGATTTCAGAATGTTGTCAACACTGACATTCTAAATCAATCATTTCAGTTCAACATATTTCTCCATAATCAAGTTAGAAAATGATTAATTGAACATTTAGAAGTAAGCATCAAAAAGTCTAGGGTTACCTTCAGTTGATTATTGAATATATCAATTTCCTGAAGTTTAGATCTGGTTTCTTTTTCTACTTCATCTAGCTGGTCTCGAAGCTGTTGACGGGCTAGCTCCTTGGCTTCTAAGGCTCTTTTGACAGTAAGAAGAGAATCTCCTGTTTTTAAACATATTGTGAAATAAATATTTTCTTACATGGAGAATTTTATGTCACAGAAAGCAACATTTTTCAAAACACATCTTGAAACATACCAAAATATTACAAAGTATGCTGTGCATTGCATCATCATGGCTTTTACTAACTGGTTTATACACACACAAAAATACACTTACTATGCAAACTGTTCTGTTGAACTTGCTTTAGTTGATCATTAAGCAATTGCTTTTCTGGAATCAATCTTCCAAGCATCTGCTGAGATTCCTGAGTAGAGGACAAGGAGAGAGAAGACGAGAAAAAGACAGAAAAGGTGAGTGATAGATGATGACCTTAGCCATAAGACCTCTCATTTTCATTTCTTCTGAAATGACTCTTTACTTTTCCACAAAGTAAACCATTTATTATTGCTATGACAGAAGCACTGTCTGTGTGGTACCAACACTCAGAAATAGTTCTCTGACAGTTTGTCCTAGCTTGTTTTTTGTTGGGTTTGGTTTTTTTTTGGATACGAAAAAGTAAGCATATCAAATATAAGCTTCTTAGTTGTGAATCGATTTCCATTAAATATGCAAATTGGCTTGGAATTAATTGAAGTTCAGGACATAAAAAGACAAACATAGATTTCAGGATATGTTAAAACAAGCACTTACTAACAGTTTATTTCTCACTTAAACATTCAACTAAGGAATAAAAAAACAAATATTTTCAGTTTATTTAAAGAAAAGAAAATAAAGGTTCTCACTTTAAAGGATTACATTATGGCCAAAAACAATGTGACACAAACTCTGTTAGATGAGAACATGTGATTCCTAGATCTCTATATTTAGTACTCCTGAAAGAGGATTATGTCTTCTCTCAATTTCAACAAACATTCATACGATTTTGCACTGATAAATTACAGGAGACACTGCAGATGAGAAATTCCTCCTTTGGTGGATCGTTTATAATCTCTGCTCTTTCTGGAGAATGAAGTGCTACTTCATATACCTTTCAGTAGCCTTGGCCTCCAACTTCAAGTTGTCAAAACAAATTCTAGAAGCATGACATGAAACAGCTTATTTTATAAAGCTGAGTGTCAACATCTCGTTTTTCAGACAAACTAAGTAATTTATTTCAGCTGCTACCCTGAATTGCAGACTTCTGAGGAACATCTGAGAATTTCAGTTTGTCACAAAGGACTGTAAATGAAATAATACAATCCTAAGAGCAAATGTCACCTAACCACTCAATACCAGAGTGAGTCCCATGAAAAGCTTTTAATTTTTCTTACAAGAGCACAAGCTTGACTGTAGTGACATGACTTCATAGTTGTCCCACTTTGCTCTTGTTAGTCTGACTGAGCCTCCCATTCGTGGCTCATATCTTATGCTTATGCAATGACCACAGACAACTGTAATCTCTTTACGGTCCAGAAGACATACTTAGGTAGCACAGCAAAGTCAAGGACTTTATAAACTCATTAAGTATAAAAATTAAGATAAGCTATACATTTTACTATTAGGAGTTACATGTTCAGCTTCACTGTTCAGCTGTATTGCCTATAGCATGAGTAGATCATTCTCAGTTCTTCAAGGATATCATGGACAGGTACTCCTGTTATGGCCCTATTACTCCCTACCTAGTAGCAAAAGGGAAACAGCAATATATAATGTAGAATTTTCCAAATCATCTGCCTGAGGAGGCCTGCCTCATTCCCAACAGACCACCAATACAAACAAACAGAAAAAAGTTCTCATTCATCTAATGAGGGAAAATTCTTCTAACCCTGTGCCCTGAGCAAAAGGGCATATGAGAAAGTGAGATACCACTAAATCCTTGTAAGTCTCTACCACACACCCTGCTCCCAGTGATTTTGAGGAAAGCCAAGTTACTTGGGAGCCAAATTGTTCATCAAGGAGGCAATAAACTCTCCAGGTAACTAGCAGAAGCCCTGCAGACAGTAAAAACACGGTTCAGACACATACAGTTAAGGTATTTGGAAGGCAGGATCCTTCCAGACACACCTGGAAATACCACTCTACCAGATAACACAGATTCACGTAACTAACACAAATTTTCATCACCCAGTATAAATTGTTATACAATTTATTCCAAAATTTTAATCAAACTCAGTCTTGAAACTAATTAATAGGTTAAAGAATAATTACTTATTTTAATTAGCTCACTTTCCATATCAAGCATCAGATGTATTAAACTAAAATATTTCCAGGTAAAGATATAATATCTTACAAAGAAAATTGATGATATTGACTCTTCATCTACTGGAGAGTTTAAAGGATCAAAATCGCCTTTTAAAAAAGTCACATACTGTTTTACTCTTTCCTCTACAAATCAGACAGTAAAATTTACAGGATATTTGAGATACTCATCTTTTTTTTTCAGGAAAAAGCTATTCCCTCTTTTAGGTTCTCCTCAGATAAAATTTTTTACTTTACTTTTAGTTAGTTTTTTACTAACTAGTAGAACTTCTTTCTAGGATCGTAATTTTGGTAAACCACTCAAACAAAACTAGCTGAAATATTAGGGGAGAGATCAATGATAAATAAAAAACCAAAACCCCTCAAACCAAAAATCCAACAAAACAACCACCAAGAACAGCAAGTGTAATTTTCATTATAGGACTGCTGTCACAGTCATTGTGAATGAAGCAATTTAGAAAGCAAATAGTTAGAAGTGCATTAACTAAGCATAGACAGCTTTTTGTCTCTCTGAGCCACTACTGGTGAATGTGACTTAACTGTCTACACTCCATTGAATGCTGTTTGACTTTGTTTTTTCTTGCCAATCACAAGCATTTCATTAAAGAGAGAAGAGTGATTTTAAGCTAACTATCGCAGTTCTTAATGTCACAAGCTTCCCATAGTAGCATTCCTTGTTCATATCAAGTGGACAAAAACACTGTGCAAGAATATGATCCCTTAATTACACTCTTCATAACAAGCTGCTGCCAAAAAAAAGACAACTTTCTGTTGGCAGGTGTAACAGCGCACACAAAACTTTAATAAAAATTAAATGTGTTTTATGAAATAAGAAAAATAGTCCAAAAATATGCATGCTTAAAACAAACAAACAAAATGAACTTTTCAAGTGCTGTTTTTGTTCAAATGAATATACTATATTAATTACGTTTAGAAAGTTGAAATGGAACAGTAGGATTAAGTTTTAAAGATAGGTTTTACCTTTAAGCCCCCATAACACAAGTGCATGATCCTCTTTGAATTGGTAGAGAAGCACAGAGAGCCCCTTTTACTGTCCAAGAATTAACTTCAAGCAACATAAAATATTTAATAAACAAAAAAATCCCTAAATGAAATACTACAGCTTATCTAGAAACCTTTATAAAGTGCATAGAACACTTTCACTCAAAGCAGACATCAGATCAGTCCCATCTTCAGTTTGACAGAGAATTTTAGATAGAGCAGCAGGAAAGAAGAATGCTAGGATTAGGCCAAGAACTAACTGGTTTAACTGGTAACTTCAGTTTTGAAAGTTCATTATCTTATAACAAAAAATAAAAGGATCATCAAGTCACTTTACTGAGGTAATTTCTTTCAGCACAGAAACGGAAGTTACTGCAATAAAAATATGTCACAAAAATTGATTCTCCTTGTCCCCAAAACCATTTAGCATCTTCAGCTAAACAATTTATTTACTACTCTGCACAAGAGGATTCCATGAGGAGGAAGTGGTAATCACAGCTACACCCTCAAGTGTAGGAAGTAGTTCTTACAACACTGAAGAACAGTACAGAAACTTTAAGTGACAAAGTATCTACAGCAATTGCTCACATACAAGAAACAACATATATTTTGTGTCAAGTTTGCTTAGGATATTGATGCAGTTAAAGAGGTCAAAGCACAAGGCAAAGAACAAAATCAGAGAACATTTCCTCACCTGTAGCTGCTGTTGCAGATGGGTAATTTCTGCAATTCTCAGTTCTCTAGATTTATTTGTACTCTCAATTTCTTGTCTTTGGGTAGACAGCCGACACCGGATATCCTGAAGCTTTCCCTCCAATTGATTTTTTTTATCATTCTTTAGACAAAAAGACAAAGAGTTCTTTGTTTTACCAGAATGGTTTGTCACAGCAATCAAGATCTAAAAAGTACTTTTATTCCATAATCAAAAGTTGAAATTATAGAAAACAAATAGGACCTTATCACAGGCATTACCATGCTCATGTGTTTTATCTGCAATACTTACTAGGGCTTCCAGCTCAAATTCTAAGGTCTTCTTTTTTGCTTTTAGAACAACTATGTCCTCTTGTTCTTTGTTTCTTTGATTTAGTAGTTCTTGCCGACGATTACGTTCCCACTCAAGTTGCCTTTGCCTCTCAAGTTCCCGTTTTGCAGCCTTTAGCATTTAACCAAAAAATAAAACAACAACAAAAAAGATATGAAAGATCTATTTTGAGAAACTATTCTAACCACTGATATCCATAATGTGTGATTAAAACATTAATATAAACATACCGTTAAACTGTGGAATAAGCATGTACCTCCATTTAAGTATATAAATTGCTCAATTGTTTAAGTGCTCACTTGAAAGCACTATTGCTTCACTGTATAGTGGATATGCAACTAAACAGAATACCACTCCATTTTAGTAAGTTTCCCAAGATCCAATTTTCTGATTTAATAAGTCGCTTCACATTAAGACTTCAAGAATCCTCCAAACTAACATCAAATCTCTCTCCAACATTAGGCATTCTCCAGCTTTGCAAAGAAGTCAAATGCTACTGCATTGAATGTATTAACTGGCAATGTAAGAACTTACTAGTTTTTGTTAAGTTAACCAGCATGTGTTTTCTTTAACAAATTAATTCAGTGCACGAAAACCATGAATGCCACCAATGCCCACAAGTTTTCATCATTAATTCATGCATCTCTTTACATCAAAGAAAATAATTATTATTTTTAAAGAAATTAGAGCACACTGTCCTAGACCCAATGTCTGATCAATTCATTTCACTTGAAAAATTAAGAAAGAGATAGACGACTATTTCCTCACCTTCAAAAACCCCAAAATCTAAGTGCATTGCTTATACATTTACTTACTAAAAATAAAGATGACAAAATATTTAGTATACACATTCTATTCTGTTCTAAACAAACCCAGATCTCAATGACTTAGCCACCTTCCTTTTATCCAATTGGTTACCTCTCTTCTTTCTATTTCTTTCCTCCTTTCCTCTTCTCTCTGCCGTTCCAATTCCCGTTGTTTTTCCAACTGTTTCTCTAGCTCCAGTTGTCTTTTCCGTTCTTGCTCCTGCCGCTCACGTTCTTTCCTTTCCTGCTCTGCCCGTTCCAGCTGTGCTAGACGCTCTTGTTCTTTGCGTTGCTGTTCCAGGAGAGCCTGCCTCCGTTTTTCAAGTTCTAGATTGCCACGTTCAAAGTTCTCGCGTTTTTTATCTTCAAATGTAACTTTAGTGTGTAGAAACATGGGGCAAAGGAGAATTAAACTTTGCTAGTGACTTAAAAGAAAACATTTCCATTTATGCTGAATCAAAGTGATACAATCTTTCAACAGGACTAGAAAGAGCTCTCAACTACTGATAGTATAGCTCTATGGGTAATTCAGGTTTTATCATTAGAATTTATATTGTAGTTTTCCTTAAACCTACATGCTAGGGAAACTAAGGTGTGAATTTCAGTTCCCATTCCTCAGTGTGCTGGAGTTCCTCCACACATTTCATAATAGTAAGAGCACAAGAACCACCACTTTGATTACTACAAGTAAGGAAAAGAGTTGAGCTGAAGATATTATCAAAAAGCCATTATGCAAATGACCAGAACTTATTTAAACTTGATGTTCTCATAAGATCACTCATTACTGTCAGGAAAAGAAATAGCTTACTTAAGTTCTTGACCAGAACTCAGAAAGACTGGATTCCTGCAGATTCACACCCTCATCTCTTGTTGTCCTAAAACAACACCCTCAGTTCCAGCACAGGTTCCCTGACAGTCTTCTGCAATATGAGGCATTATCCCTATTCAATGCTCCAGACCTCTCACACAGTTCCTCCAAATTATTCCCTCCAATTCACCTTCAGTTTCTTTTCCTACCCTCTATGTCCCATTCCCATACCTCATATTCTGAATTTCTCTTCCCTCATGCCCAACATGTACCTTTTTGGCATGCAAATCAAATCAAGAGACAGTACATGTTCACTTCAAAGTGTGCATGCACCAAGTGTTTGACATGTTGAGCTGACATCTGCCCAACCACTTGAATGTTTATCTTTTCTTAAGTTAATAAGTCTTTCTTACTGCCAATCACAAATTTTTACAGAAGAAGAAATTTAATCACTTCGGTGTTTTAAATTAGCCACTAGATTCAAAGAATATTAAAATAAAGACTGATAAGATAGAGGATAACCCCCATCAATTTAGGAAACCAAGCAAAAAGGAAAAAACATATATTTATATTTACGTCAAGCAAGTCATTTAAAAAGAAAAGGACAGAACGCTTGCCAGCAGCATCAGCATTGCTTAAGCATTGTCTTAAAGGCTCAAAGAAAGCATATACCACCAAGATGAAAAACCAAGCTCTAAAAAGACTGCCCAACAGGAAAGTATGATTACTCAACAAAATCAAGGTAGCTACTAGAGGTAACAAAGTATGAAAATAGATGAGACCAACTTCTAGCAAATTAAATGAAATGAGTAGCTATTGGCTTGTGTTACTATGTTTACGAGATAGCTTCTAAAGGTTCATAAAAAACAGCAATAAAACTCTTTCAAATGTCTCAAGAAAAAAAAAAAAGTCAGATTTAGCAAAACCAATGAAAGATCAAGAAGTCATTCACTATATGAGTGATCTTTATAGTGGAAAATCTACACATCAAATGCAATGAAAGGTTTATACAGTCTAGTTATTCTCAAACTGGAAACAAATGGCTTTAGAACAAAAATAAAACCAAGAAAATAAAGAGTAACAGGTTGCCAAGCCCAGACAATACTAATCCATAGTTCATATACAAAATTCATGAACTACAACAGGTGGCCCTGCTTGAGCAGGGGGTTGGACCAGATGACCTACGGAGGTCCCTTCCCACCTCAACCATTCTGTGATCCTGTGATACTAGCTCGGCTGTGCAATCCATCCTTTAATCAGCCTTCAGGCTGTAAGTCTAGAAGATGAAAAATGCAACACCAGTCACTAAGAAAAGACAGTATAATGATCCTGAAAGCTATAATCCAGTCACTCCAATCCCATGCTGGGCAAAGTAGCAGAGGCTACAATACACAAAGAGTTAGTATGCGTGACTACACATGACATCATGTGGAAGAGCCAATGCAGGAAAGAGCTGCCTCTCAAATATAGTAGAGGGCTGGGATCTGTCCCCACCCAATTTTATCAATAAGAAAGTTGACAATGCAGATGAGGTCAATAAAAGAATACCTGTGTGTTTTTGAAGTCTAATAAAGAAAATAAGCCAAGGGCAGTGGTTGACCCTCCTGGCATTACCAACTGCACCCCAAAATCCTGTAATTCCAGGGGCACAAGACTTACACCTCAAAATGTGTAAGAGAGTCGTATCTCACCTGTGACCAAAAACATCATTGTGAGACCTCTGTGAGGTCTGCTTCAGCAGCCCCTGCTATCTCACTTCATCCTTCTACAGCCAGGAATTACTCAGCAGGCTGCCAGCAGCAGTTAGTTATAAAATACAAACCAAAGACAAGGGTTGGAAAGAGACAGAAGGTCCTTGGGAATTAAAAATCAGTTAAAAGATCGGAATTAAGGGGTGAAATAAATTACCAGCTTCAACAATGACAGAAAGATTCTTGGTAGCCTCCTTCAAAGATCTCTACTAGCAATTGTGCTGTTCAGTGTGCAACAATGGTCTGGAAGAGATTGAAAAGTAACAAGACAGCTTCTGGAGATGAGGCCAGATATTCAAGGTATTAAAATAAAAACCTGACTGTGAAGAGCTTTAGAAGAATCTCACAAAACTGAGTGATCTGGCAATGAAGAAGCAGAGGAAATTCAAAGATTAATGAATACAGAGCAGTGCATTTGGGGAATGAAAATAATCCTAACTAAACACACATGGTTATGTACTCTAAAAGCAGTTAATATTGTGGAAGGATGTTGGCATTACAGTGGACAGTCTTCTGAAAACATCAACTAAGATCCAAGCTGTGATCAAAGAGGCAAAACAGTGTTAGGAATCAATAAAATAAACCAGAAAAAGAGTTTAGAACAAAACAGAAAAGCATTATTATGGCACTGTATAAATCTATCATATTGCTACATCTTCCACTGTGTCATTCCACTGTATTTATCAATGGAGAGGAGAGGAGAGGAGAGGAGAGGAGAGGAGAGGAGAGGAGAGGAGAGGAGAGGAGAGGAGAGGAGAGGAGAGGAGAGGAGAGGAGAGGAGAGGAGAGGAGAGGAGAGGAGAGGAGAGGAGAGGAGAGGAGAGGAGAGGAGAGGAGAGGAGAGGAGAGGAGAGGAGAGGAGAGGAGAGGAGAGGAGAGGAGAGAGAACAAAGAAGTGTGAGAGGGCGGTCAGAAGTGTAATGAAGTTTCCATTTAGCATCCAAGAGGCTTTATACTTCTCTTATTTTATTTTACTTTTTAAACAGAGCTGCTAAAGCTTGTATAAAAATGGCATATTGTTACACAGACTGCAGTGAAACAAGCCTCTGCATATATATATAAGACAAACTATACTACGCCTAAGTCAGAAGATGGAGGTAGTAAAAAGTTTTCATCACAGTCCTGTAATAGGGCTGCAAAGTGCTGCCTCTATGGAGAGTACATAAGACAAGCAGCCTGAAAGCTGTTCATATCTCCATTGTCAGTAACAGAGGACCATACAGCAGTCAGGAATTCACTGGACCAAGCATTGTTTTGGTTATACCTCTGACATGTCAAAACCTGATTTGGAAAGAAAATATTCCTTAATATGTCATTATAACTTCCCAGAATATAACCTGATGGTCTTTCTGATAACAGCACACAATACATCGCTATTTATGCTCGCTCACCTGGTAATTTCTTTTCCAGTTGCTGCTGTTCTTCTTCTAATGCTGGTTCTTCTGGTAACCTTTGGTCTACAGATACTGAACTTACAGCAGATATGCCACTACCAGAACGTACTCTTCTGTCAATAAGAGGATAATTCTAAGTTGCTTAAAAGAACCTACACCTGCCAAATTTATGATTTAATGATGAAATCATAAATAAAATGCAATGATGTAATGTTTAGTGATATTTAATGTTCCCTCAGCTTTGTCCAGAGTACTTTACTGTGCAGTTGCCATTAAGATAACAGCACCCCCCAGAGTCCCAACAGCACACACTGGTGGCCTAAGCACTCTAGTTCAAAGTTCACAGCATCATGCAGCTTACAGATGTGTTCAACTTTGTCACCAAGATCTCTTACTTGTGACTAATCTGAAGCTGGGGAAACAGTGAATTAAACTACAACAAAAGTTGCAAAGACAGAGAAAGAGCTCACTATACTCAAGCTGAAAACAAGACACCATACAGAAGAAACAAAAAATTATAATCTTCAAGAGTATACTTAACATGAAGCTACGATTGTATGCAAACATTTGTTCCATTGCTGTAGCTGTCTTCCTACCCATTTCTCCAAGAAAAAGTAAAATAGAGAAATGGAAGTACTGACTCAGTGCTACTATTCACAGATACAACTGTTTAAAAAAATGTCAGAATTTGCCACAGTGTAAATTCAGGGCATGTTTTGAATTCTAATACATCTTATTTGCTGTACAGAAATATAAGCCTGAACTACAACTCTTTAAATTCATGTAGCCAGACTAAGTTTTGGAAGGTATGTTAGCATAAAACATTGACAAAAACTGTATTCTTACAAGGACTTTTTGTAACAGAGCTATTTCCAGCATCCAGCTCTTCTAATAAGACCAAAAAATGCCTTTTATGCAGCACAAAACCAAGGAGGGTTACTTTTCAGTCTCTTGCCCTTTACACTCACAGGACAGCTTTCCCAAATTAAACAAAAATTTAGGAGTGAGATTCCAGAATTAAAACCAGTTACCTAAATGAAGGTGGAATATACTCTGGAGGCAGTACAGGTGGCAGTGGCTGACCAGACATAGCTACATCAATTAAGTGCATAGCCAGAATAAACTCTTCAGCTGTAAGTTTTCCATCTTGATCAATATCTGAAAGATTCCTTTTTAAAGGAAAGATACAAAAAATGAGTAAATTCTTAAAGATTAAAAATCACTGTTAAAAAGCACAATTTTGGTATATTCAGTTCCAAATTAATTCATTTTTTCCATTAGTTTTTCACACTATTTTACTTCTTTAAAACAAATAAAAGGCAAAAACCAAGTGCATCACTATTTCCCATATTTCTCTTGCATGTCTTCCTTGAAACTATCATTACAGCCATGGTTTCTACTTCTCTTGCTTTTGAGTGCTGCCTGTACTATAAGCTATGTAAATAATGTTAATCAATGGAGTTTTCTTGGACACCTTGTGAACATCCACTACACAATATTGTTCAAGAAAGTGTAGAAGTTTTTGATTTGGTATACTTCTTGCATTCCTGAGCACACATTTGCATTAAAATCAAAACCATTAATGTTTTAGCCTAGACAAGCACAAAAACATTTTATTGCCATGCATACAGAAAAAAATGATGCAGTAAGGCCACAGGATGGCCTAAAAGCAGTGCTCCAACAGGTTCATGAAATGTCCAAAAACACCTTCATATTAAGGTGCTTTTGGACAAAATTTAACAGCCTAAATATCAGCTTTTTTTCTCCAGCATGTTTCTGACTCTAATCCTAAAGGAAAATATCTCATGATACTGTGAAAATCTAAGGTGAGCAATTGATCTATGCTTTTGATTTCTCAAGGTATAGGACTTTGTTTATGGGATTTAAATTTAGAATACTACTATAGCCCCATTTGGTCCATACCTGTGTTACTGAGTTACTCATGCTGGGTCACAGAAACAAGCTGAGGCACAGGAACAAGCTGGTAGAATGAAAATCCAGCATGCAAGGATATAATTCAGCTTATCTAACAGTATGGGTCCATGTCTTTGTCCCTGAAACAGCTGTTACAAAATAGCTGACTTGCTGAACATCGGTACTTTATCTTGTGTGCCTATGAATCAGTGAATCCACCCCTAAAACAAGGTGAGTCTATGGCCAATACAGACTGAAAAGCCTTGCCCTGGCGGTTCCACTGCCAGAGAATAAAAGTCAGGAAAGGGAACAATACCTAGGCCAACAAAGGCATAAAGTCTATTCCTTATCTCAATAGACCTGGCAGTTCTGAATGTCAAAAATTACAACAGTTATGTTTAGATCCTGGAGCATGCTGACGTCATTCCCCTGCCCACACAACCTACTTAAGCACTGGCAACAAGCACAGAATTTTCTGACTAATCATCTGCTGGATGATCAGGTTGCTATTTTTTCCTTATAGTAGCTTTGTTAGGAAACAGAGGAGAGAGTGTTTGTTTTTTAATATAACAAAAACATCAGTGCTTAGCAAAGAAAGTAAGTGCAACTTAACTACCACATTACAGTGACAACATAGTTGACATCCTCACACAACAGAAGTCAGACAGGTTATTTTGTTGACAGTGGTGTTTGAGGAAAGGCTTTTAAATTATAGAGGTTAATTAGAAATAATTTGCAGAGAGAAACTGGAAATTAAAAATGTACAGAAGCAGTGTGAAAGCCATTGAGAAGTCACCAAAGATAACCATAAATCAACGGTAACTAAGTACTACCAAGTAATAAAGTAGAAACATTACACAGTAAATAGGAAAATATGACCTTCGAAAGTATAAGGGAAAAGAGAGACTAATCCATGTGACAATAAGAGCACAATAAACTTTGGCAAACAAGAACTTGAAAGGAAAAGAGAAGCCAAGACACATACTGCTAAAATTCATGAACTGAAGTGCATACCTCCAGATCCTTGAAAATAAGCCTTAGAAATTCATGTAAAAGGCAGATGAGCCCCAAAGAAAGTATGGTTCTGGATTAAGTTTCCTTTTGTACTACCTGTGCAAATGTGTAACTTTCACTGGTGCTATATCACATACACTTGAGGATGTAGAAGACAGGAGGCTCAACATTTGGTCTGCCTGAAACCCCCATAATTGAAACCCAACATATAAAACACCTATGGGTATAATGTAAAATATATTCTTTTTCGGTTTTGTGGAGTAATATTAATATAGGCATGGCAGTGCAGAGTGCAGGCTTTGTTTTTTAAAGTTAAACATTCAAAAGAGCAAAATATAATGATTTATCAGTGGAGAGAGATTGAAAAGAGAGGAGAAAAAACCAAGATACACTATAGAGGTTTAAGTACAGTTTCCAGTTGGGTAGAAATCGTTAGATTTATCTTTACCATATTGTAGCCAGCTGAGCCTGGGGTAAGCTTGACTGCATAAGAATAGTTCTTGCTTGTGGACCTAACAAATTAAAACAAGGGTTAATAAACATATAAGCATTTTTCTCCTTTTCTTGTATTACTGTGTAGTTATTGCACAAGCAGAGGTTCGTTTTGAATAGGTACCACCAAAGAGATGTTATCATTGTGAACAGGCTATACACACTGCTATCCCTAGGCCCCTCAAGAAAATACTAAAAATTACATAACCCTTCCCTACCCCACAACACTCACTCAGACATTAAAAAAAAAAAAACAAAAAAAAACTATGAAAAGCAAAGAGATGCTCTCAGAACTAGTAAAACGAAGCCAGAGTGATGTTCTATTTTATTTCTGAAACTGGATGGGAACCCCCATCAGCGGATGAGTCGAACACTGCAAGTAGCTGCAGAAGTTTTCACAAAACGCATTGTACCCTCCCTTTCCAAGAATCATTTCCCAATACAGGAAGAAAGTTAAGAAAAGGATACTAAATATCAGAGATCATTAAGGAGCTGGGAAATTTGAATAGAAAAATATTGTCAGTGATAACTTGGAGAGAGAAGAGTTTCTTGCCATCTAAACAGCATTTAGAATGCTATTATAATTGATCTTTTACAGTTAAAAAAGGAAACAACTATAACTGTTTCAATACCTGTTAAGTGTCCACTCATTGTTTTATCATGGCTATTGAACAGCTGTCTGTATTTCAGTCTTGATGACTGAGGTACAGCCCACTCTGCCACAGGAGGCACACTAGAATTAAAAAAAGGGATAGAGGGAAGGGAAAAAAATACAATCTTACATTTAATAGCATGAAGTGACAAGTACAACAGGATGAAGTGCTGCACAGAGATTAAGTTTTATCCAGAAATGTTTCTTTTCCAAATATTCCCTTCTATTCCTGAAACCACAACAATTTTGACTTCATATTTCAAAGCATTTATCATGTCTTTGAAGCTGTTTTTTGGAAAAGATGAATGATGGGCCTAAGATTCTTGCTGGTTTTGTTTGTTCGTTTGTCTGTTTTTCCTTTACTAGCAGAGAAATTAAGTAACCTAAAAGGTTTAGAGGAGCTAAAAGCTTTTACCTAAACATATGATAGGAAATGCACAGTCAGTGGAAGTAATATCTCATTGTACCCTGTCTTTAACTGCTAGTCTGACGAGTCTTCATACTGAAAACCAGTAAGTGTAGTTTTTCTGTCTTTAAGCACATTCAAACTTTGTACTTTTTTTTTTTTAAGGAAAAAAAAAAGATTATACAAGCATTTCTGAAAGCATACCAAACTACAGTGAAAAAATTGAACGGAACTGAACCCACCAAATCCATTTTCCCTGGTCCACTGAGCAGACAGTGGAAAATTTAATATATTAAATATATTTATTTTAAAAATAATCATAGAGTTGTTAATTTTACTTATGTTTCCACGCTAACAGGAGAGTGCCAGTGCAGTAGTATACAATGCAAATTATGTTTATGGAATAATATGCTTTTCTAAAAACTAAGTTTTCAAGAGCCTGCAAATTATATCAACACATACTGTAAGAGCCTATTATATTTGAATTGTTCATTACTCATCCACATTCCTTGTAAAACCACAGTATCCTATGAAATCCTGAAGTAGTATCTCAGCAGGAATTGATTTCTGCAAGTAAGTATTATTTCAGAGAATAATTTTGTTAGAGAAGTTGTTTTTCTAGGAGGAACCAGATACACATGTATATTCATTGTACAGCATCTTACCTGGCCACATCAAACGATTGTGCCTTTTGCAGTTTTGTGTTTAGCTGCGATGCAGGACCAGATCTACTAAAGGAAGAACTCTTTGGCAATGTGGCTATAAATAAGAAAATGCATATATTTTTAGTATTAGCATTTTAAACCGTAGAATTTCAATGACATTCATTTAGTTCCTAATGTAAAAAAAAATTCTGGTTCTTTTGATAGTATCTTTTTAAAAAATATTAAGTATTTTAAAGTAATACCAACAAATAGCAGTACTTCAATAGTTATAAATAGATAGCAACAGACCAATTTCTAGTTAACAGTTTACAGGCAAGCTTGATTTATCACACTGTTGCTCAACATGACTGACTGTTACAGTATAGCATATACATTCTTTTAACAAGTTTGCTAACCAATTACATTGGGCTAAACCAAAGTACGGTTCTTATCCAAAACCATTCTTTAAAATAAGTTAGAATAGCTAAGTCCATGTCTATTTTTCTCCGGATCCAAAGAAAATGGCAAAATAACTTGTTAATAGCAAGAGAGTAAAGAGTTTCAGTACATAGCATACCAGGATGAGCAAAAGCAGGCAGAGGCTGTATAACAGCAGGAGCTCCGTTAGCCAGGGGAGGCACTGCTGCTGCAGGAACAGAAGATACTAATGGCGGAGACATTCCTACTACTGGAATTGATGCCATTGGCACTGGGGCAACAGTTGTAAGAGATGGCATGCTGGCAATGCCCCCAATACCTACGGGGGAGAAAAGGAGACATTTTTTCTGACTTAGAGACTCCTAACGTGATGTAACGATTTACCGGCAGCCTGCAAGCCAGCAGTAAATGCAGAATTAAAGAACAAATCGAAATGGAAACTTCTACACACCCCTCTAAAGAACTCTTACAGTCCGCTGCACTATTACCATGACAGGACAACATAAAACAATGTCGAGGGAACAAAATACCATTTTATAATGTATGCATATAAGATCACACTGGATGCAACACTGACCAAAAAAAAGTAAATTAGCATTTGCTGAAGAAAAGAATTGTTTCCCTTGAACTAAATGAAGAGCAGTACTGTCAACTTCCAGTGAGTAATGAACCCGAAGTCTCCATGTAGCCACAGCTGAAAAGAACAAGCTTCAGGATAACTGCTTGCAGACTATTGTCAAGATGAAACAGTGCAAAGCTAATAGGATAAAGCACATAATGAGGTATTTTAGGTGTAAGCACAGTTGCATGGATAACAGGGAGCATAAGGAGGTCCAGTCATGCCGATGGGAAGAATGAGGCTGTGTGCAAGCAGCTAAGATCAAGTTTACAATGAATAACAAAAAAGAAAATCATGGATTTTGCTGTTTTTTTGTTTGTTTGTTTGTTTTTTGGGGGGGTGACTTTATTATGCCTTTTCTCGCTTAGAGCAGTATTTGTTTTGCTCAATTTCACTGATTTCTTACAGTCAGAAATAAAAACTGTAAAATTTGCGTAGCAACAACTAAACAAACAACAGGACTGTATGCTGTTTATCAAGTGCATTGTTCCCTTTTCATAATGACGGCAGTAATTCTCAGGCACCATTCAACCTCAGTTACAGCAATGACTAAACCAGAAAGGTAAAGGACCTCTCACTACAGCAGAATATCAAGGTGTCAAACACGAGGTTCAGCTTCATTTAGGTATTTTCAACATAGAATCATATAATCATCAAGGTTGGAAAAGACCTTCAAGATCATCCAGTACAGTCATGAACCTGACCTACGGAGTCCCATCACTAAACCATGTCCCTTAGTGCCACATCCACACATCTCTTAAACCTTCCGGGATGGAGACTCCACCGCTTCCCCGGGTAGCCTGTGCCAATGCTTGACTACCCTCTCTGGGAAGAAATCCTTCCTGATATCCAATCTAAATTGCCCCTGGTTCAACTTGAGACCATTTCCTTGCCATCCTATCACTTGTCACTTGAGAAAAGAGACCAACACTCTCCTCACTGCAACCTCCCTTCAAGTAGTTGTAGAGAGCAATGAGGTCTCCCCTCAGCTTCCTCTTCTCCAGATTAAACAACCCCAGTTCTCTCAATCACACCTCCTAAGTCCTGTCTTCTAGCCCCTTCACCAGCTTCATTGCTCTTCTCTGCACATGCTTGAGCACCTCAATGTCCTTCTTGTAGTGAGGGGCACAAACGTGAACGCTGTACTCAAGGTGCAGTCTCACTGGTGCTGCATACAGTGGGACAATCCCTACCCTGGTACTGCTTTTCCCTTGTCTACTAAGCGGGTCATCTGGAAGGAGATCAGGTTAGTCAGGCAGGACCCGTCCTTCATAAACCCCTGTTGGCTTCTCTATCCTATTTTACCTATTCCTTTCCTTGAAATGATGGTGAACTTGGCAATACTAACCACAAGAAATGAATCAGCAGTTGTTCTAGGTCATATCAGTGACGTGTTCTGCTTTTAGTTCTAAAACTGAAAGCAGAGGGGTGCATTACCACCCTGATTTGTACAAAATCAAGAAAAACATATTGCCAAAGCTGGAGATCCCTTAATAAAAATAGAGATTAATAAAAATAGTTTAAATAAAAACTCCATTACTTTGGAATGTACTAGCCCTGCTAGGTGGTCTATCTTTTTTTTCTCAAAAACACTTCTATTTGGAGCATATGGGGAGCAGTATAAGACCTAAAGCAAACAGGACCCCAGCTTACTTTATTGAGTATGGTTGGGTGCTAAAAGCAAAACTCAATGACATTTTTCTTTTAGCATATGCATGCAAGTTAAAGCATTTGTTTTTGTGTCCAAGTACCACTGTTTCAGAAACTGCAAAATGAAAATCAAATTACACTTAGGTGCTATAATACAAGCTAACCAGGAGGACAACGAAGAGCTTACCAAACCCTGGTGCACTAGGCAGAGCAATAGGTGGCTGCTTCATGACAGGAGGCAGTGCAGATGGGAGTTGATAACCTTGTAGTTTTAATTTGATAAGTTTCATAGCTATTGAGAACTCCAGCTGATCCATCCTCCCATCATTGTTCATGTCAGCTAGAGCCCTACAAAAATACACAATTTTCACAGTTAGATTCTTTAATTATGAACTTCAGGAACTGACCTAGAAGCACGCACACACACACAAGCGTGTAATATTCAAGACTAATTAATTTCCACTCCAAAACAATTATACCATGCTAAAAACAGTCATCAAACAAGACACTGTTTAAACCAAGAGTTTCTTGATTTCTTTCTTGGAGTGGCAAATAAATATTTTTAAAGCCACTTTTCAACTCTTAGAGGAATTACAGCGAAGCAACCTGAGAGAAAGGACTAATGTAGTTGTACTAAAACTTTGTAAAAATCACACAAATAAATCTATGTGGCACTACAAACAGCACCACTGGGAATGATATGACTTAGTCTGCAAATTAGTACTTTATCTACACTTAAAACAAAATGTTCTTTAAATTTGTGCAAATTACTAAGCACCATTATATCTGCAAGTGTACAATTGGGTTTTCAGTTAAACAATAATACTCAAGAAAAAACATTGAGCCTAGATCTTGAATAGGCTTTCATTTAGAGTAGTCTGACTTAAATTGTCTTCTTTTTGTTTCTTCATTCGATGGTTAAAAAAAACATGCTCAGCAGGGAATGGGATTGGGTTGGTGGTGGGGGGTAGAAAGGGGGAGAAGCAGGAAGAAGAATGTTGGTTCCTGCAGTTGCAAGCCAAAAAATACAGTAAATGCACATTAATAATGTAATCAGTTATAAGCTGAGTTTTTCACATTATGCTTATTTCTTTGCATTCATTTGAAGAATTAAGTACACATTTCAGTGTTTTAATACTATGCATTTTTAAGCTCGTGTATACATTACATGTCATGGACAGGACAACACAAAGGACCTGGGCAGTCTAATTAAAAAAAGAGCTTTATTTCTGGATCAACTGTCCATCAACAAAAGCTTTCATCAATGTATGCCAAAAGTTATCAAGAAAGTAGTGCAATAAATGACAGTTATTTATAATTGATACTTAAAGAAGTAGATAGTTTGGTAAAAACAGTGGTAAAGCATTCAAAACCTGAAAACCCTCCCAGCCTAGCCCCTCCCCCCCCCCTCAAAAAAAAAAAAACTCAACAAAGAGGTAGATCCCAGCAGATCAACTACAGATGAACCATGTATCTTAAGAGTTTCCCCTGGTTTAAGCTGCCTACTTCCCCAAAACTGGAGACACTCCAACCCTTCCTAATATTTTTAAGACATTTTCAGTAGTGTAGCCAACCTTGTGACATTGGTGGAGTAAGACAAAATAACTGAGAATCTGGCAGCAGTATTTAAAGAAGGAAGTCTTATGAGTGAACTGTAGACTCTGGTGCTTACAGTTAGAAAGAAAAATATGCATTGCACCACTCCCTCGGAGATTTTGAATTAATACATATATTCCATTAGAGAACAAGTTTTGGCTGTGCAAACATGTAGCTGTTGTTTCCCGAAGCTCTGCATCACAGGGAAGTTTGATTTACACATAAAAGCTGACTACTTTTCAGCAACTTTAGACTTCGCTTTAATCTCATTTAGTCTTTGAAAACCTAAATTTGTAGCCAAAACTGATTCTGGGACCCACACAGCATAATGCAATTTGGATTCAAGTTTCAGTCATATCACTTAGTATGTTGTTTGTTTCACAAATAATCAGTTAAAAAGATCCTACTACAGCAGTCAGACTGCAATTATGGTAGTCCAACCAGCAGAAGGAAGAGAGAAGACCAGCACAGCAAACCTGGACCAAGAGAAGTACAACTTTGGAATGAGTATTTCTTTCTTGCAGAGTACCGCTGCTCTAGAGCCTCAGCCTCTGATCACTCTTCCACGAAGAGCAAGCAAAACACTGGTACCTCCTGATGCAATGGCAGGCTAAGTTAAAATGGAAATTTAATATTTTAGTTTTCCTGCAGCTTGCAGTGACAAGTGGGAGAACCCTAGTGAAGCCACTCTCTTCTGAGTGGTAAGGTTAGATGACAGTAATTGTTAATAAAAAATGTGTATTTTGAAATGCAAAGTACAGTTACTTCTAGAGAATAGGTAAAATGCAAAGTAGGCTTCTCACATTTTGTTACTGAGGTTATCCACATTCTGTTAATTCTTAAGTGCAACAGCTTTCTCTGAACATAAAAGTACTATGAGTTTATTAGTTTCCAGAATATATGCCACAAGACACTATACAAAAGTTTCTATACAGATTGCATGTATATAGTTCTTCCTATAAAATGAAAAGGGGATTAACCTAAAAAAGACATTTGCATCTCTCTGACATTTTCTCTATATCAGAAATGTTTATTTCAACTTAAAGTTCCTGTAATAAGCCCTAATTCATTTTGAAGGAATTCATAGTTTAACTATGACAAGAAAAGAGACAGAATTGCCATTCTTACAACAACAGCTAGCATAAAAATGTCCCACAACATGTTGCAGAATTTTTGCTGTTCAAAATCTTCTCTCAGGCTTACAAGGAAGGGTATTACTCAGGATATTTTAATTTTGTTCTTCACACACCTTTTACTTTTTAGAACCGAAACAGTTCATGTAACGTACATTAGTCACCACCTATAAACAGTGACATTAGGTTTCTAAAAGTCCCACTTGGGAGAAATAAGGCTGCAAGTCTTACAAACCTGAAACATGCTAGGTAAGACGAGGCAAAAGTTATTTGGAGTGTTAGAATGTCAGAAAATGGGTAACTGTATTTTTGAAGTGCTTCCCTGTGTGGGTTTTGCATTAGAAAGTAAACCAACATATAGTGAAAAAATACTAAGTGTAGGATAGCTTCACTAGAAAAATAAGAGTGCTAAGAACAATGGAAACCAGAAGATAATTAGCTACCAGCACACTCTACACCTTTCCAAAGGCAACTAAAGAAAATGTAAAATTATTAAATGGGGAAAATGTGTGTTTGTTTGTTTGTTTTTAATGAAAGCTTTGTTCAATGCTTGCTTAGCCATTCTTCTATCAGATGCCCAGTGGAAATGGGAGAGTAAAATCCAGGCTTATACAGCTAGCAAACCTGTGGATGTACATACAAAATCAGAGAAAATAATCTGGAGAAACAACTTTTTTGACTTCAATCACTTCAGTGGACTTCAGGACTTCAGTGGTCCTCCCAAGGAAGACACCTTCCTCAACAGAGAAGTCAGTCAGCTCCGCTGTGACCAACTGGCACCAACAACTCAAATAAATAGTTGCAATAATCCTTACACCTCTGCATTTAAGCAAAGTAATTACACGAGATGTATTTATAAGCCATTTGTTCAATATAAGTGGCTTCTACACATGCAACTACTTTGATTTATAAAATTGGGGGCTTTCCATCACAAGCAGAATCTCTGAGACTGTCAAATACATGGCCACGAAAATGCAATAAGAGTAAATACTTGTTGCGCTGTAGGCAGCCTTGATTCTCCAGACACTAGCAGCATACTGCAAGAACACAGTCTTTGCATTTAACATGAGAAAATATTAACTGACCAGTAATAAGAAACTTTGATATGCACCAGCCTTACTGCTTTCACTGAACTCCTTTCACTTAATCATCAGTAAGTTTTAATTTACTGTCTGACCTTCTGTTCAACTCATTTACACCAATGGCTTTGTTATTTTATTCAATAGCGTGAATTTCAGTAAAAAAATTTACATACATGCTACAGAATTTATACGTGTTTTCACAGCTTGTTAACAAAAATCAGCTTTGGTGTGACAAAATCGTTAGTGAATAAATAGGACAAATTTCTATTTCTAATTATTGAACCTAGTTGTCATGCTGTTAGATTACAGTGCTACTTTGAATAAACATCACCTTAAATCCAGCAAGCGCCTGACAGTAAACACTAATTACACTGTTCTGCTTCTAATGAAATTTGGAAAAATGTAATGTCCTTAAATTTGCTTCATTTAAGGTCTGGCCGGAAACTAGTGGAGAGCAGTAAATGAATTAAACACTGACCAAATATTGATTATATTTCATAGAACATGCCTGTGTTTACAACAGGGGTTTTCTAATGAGAAAAACTACAGCAGACTTCATCACAATGCTAGATTACAGGTGGTGACAAAATTCTTCCCCTACAGATCTTTTCCTGCTTCTTTCTCTCCTTTTTTTCTTCAGAATGCAAAGACAACTTGATTATTTCTGCATCTATTAAAGACAGAAACTAAGCACGCAAGCATTTTTGTCCTTTAAATGTGCTTACAATTAGGCTACAAAACATCCACCTCTATGAAAATTACAGTGTTAAAGCAAGGAAACACCCTGCAGTTGAAAAACCTGGAATTATTTAGTTTCATATTCCCATATTAGAATATACAATCCCATACTGTGTCATAAAATTCAGGCATAAAAGGAGAAATTCCTTTTTTTTTCATCATTCACTTACGCAATGCATGTATAGTAAGATCTACAACTCATAGAATTGCCACCCCTTTATCTTTCAGATCCAAACTTTGATAGAAATTTAAGAAAGTGTGAGCTTGTGAGGGAAGTGTATGTCAGGAAAAGGTAGTGTCACCTGACAGTTTTAGTCTGTCCTGAAAAAATAAAAACCAAATAACTCTAAACACACCAGAACAGCTGGCATTGATTATTTTAGTTCCCATTTAATTCAAGAGAGACAGACTACACAGAAGATGCTTTTTGAGGCCAGCACTCCAGAGAGCTTTAGAAGACAGCCAGGTTGTTACCTACTCAAAAAGAGTTATTTTTCAAGCCATTGCTGTCTCAATTCAATGCCTAGTTAGAGGCTTTTGAAAAGAAAAGAAAAAAAAAACAGCTTTGGATACTACAAGGCCTGAAAAGGGTAGATTAGTAGTACACATGACATATCACAATAATTCCAGTAGTTTGCTCCACCAAGGACATGGAGACTTCTTTTTTCTTACATGAATGCTGTGTAGAATGGACACAGGAATTCTCAGTGCTAAAAAGCATGGAGCTACTGTTTTAAAGAACATGAGTACTAAGGAAGCACTGACTAATAGCAGAAATTTAAATCAGATATACTTTTCAGAGTGTCATCTTAGAAAACAATT
Source organism: Cygnus olor (assembly GCF_009769625.2). Taxonomy (NCBI): domain Eukaryota; kingdom Metazoa; phylum Chordata; class Aves; order Anseriformes; family Anatidae; genus Cygnus; species Cygnus olor. The sequence goes on along the minus strand of NC_049169.1, from coordinate 111,753,411 downwards.
ACACCAACTGCAGAATATCCTCAAAGCAGCCCTTGAAGAAGAAAACATTTAACTGATACTTCAGCTAGGTAGTATTCCTTGAAGTTCTAGTAAAAACTACTTTTTCATGATTAAAAAAAAAAGGCAATTCAATTTTACTTAAAATGTAAGATTGCTATAATCCTTATACAGCTGACTTGAACAAAATTCTCTCACTCATGAGATAATATGTTTGGAAAGTCAAAGAGAGCTTGATTTTTCTGCAGAAAGCTCAGAAAGCTGGCCTGTCATTCATTAGGCCAACCCCCCTGCAATTCCTTTCCCAGTTGTTTTTTTTCTATACAAGAACTTCCATAGCCAACAAAACAGATGGAAATTTGTATTAGCATAGGTTTGTCTACATACAGTTCTAGGTAGCCTTTTGTGAAACAAATGCTAGGTTCTTATCTTGCAGACATTAATATAATAAACTGTATTCAAATAAGTCAGCTCATTGAGAATAGGAAAATACTTGCAACATACAATATGCCCATGATTCCATATTTTTAGGATCAGAAAATTAATCTGAAGACTTGTACAAGTTGCTCTAACTCAGAATAGTAACTTTCCTTTCTTGAAGAGTGTTTTACCTTCCCTTCTCTCCCTCTATTAATCACGTGCTATATAAAGTAAGCATTTCCATTTATTTAGGAAATACTGATAAAAAATATTTTATGTAGATCTTATCTCTTACAGAGATTCTGGGCTTTTAATGGCAGATTTCCCCCCTCTATTAAAATATTCACAGTCCTACATCAATGTTAATAGAAATTTGGATAGGCAACATTCAGAATATTGTTATTAACTTCTAAATCCACAAAGCAAGTGCCACTTATAGATCTTACCCCTGGGAGCTAAGGCAAACAATGATTCACATTTTTCAGTGCATTCTGGAGCATGTTGTGACGTCCTTTGGAGGCTGCAAAGGACTTCTTGCCACTAAACAGTCTAACTTCTATTGTTTCTGTGGGACAGCAGTAATAAGCGGTAGCTTACAAACAAACATTCACTGATTCATCAAAAGAGCTAAATCATTCAAGTGGTGGGAAAAAGAAGTTTTTTTTTTTTTTTTAAGAGGTCTCTTATTTTTACAACCACTATGCAAATATTGTCTTACTTGGTTATTCTAGTTACAACTGAGAATTCATAAAACTGATCTAGACTTTAACTTAAATAATTACTTCTCTTAATTCAGAGATGATTGAAAAAAGAAGACAGACAATGAAAAAGAGAGAGATACCTACATTTTTGGTATGATTTAGAAAGGCAGCATGAATAAGTTTTAGTTCAGCTTTATTTAAAAAAATGTGCAAGTTCGGGTCTTGTCTCTATGACAACTACAGAACCAGTGGAATGATTCTCTCCCTCTCAAGAGGCTGAAAAACTGAATAATTCAGAGAGGAAGAGATTTTTAGTCAGACTATTTACAACTGTTTAGTTTTGTTAACACCTATTTAAAGCTAATGCCTATGGAACATTTTTGGAGAAAGGATGTCTTGTTTAAGACAAAACCTCTTTCACTCTTTAATTAAGAAGCAAGATAAGTTCCACAGGGACATTTGAACTTTCACTGAGCCTTCTAGCAAATAAGGTAACAAGACCAGATTTGATATTTGTAAGACAAAAGTCTTTTGAAAAGAAAATGTGCTATTTATTTAAAAGCCATGTAAATCCAGTCCCTCTTTAAAGCATGCATATTTCCAAAGCGATTGTTTTTCTTGCAAGAAAATAACTTTCTTCCTCCAGTCAGAGCAAGACTTTGCCTTCTGAAGCCTTTACTACAACAAAAAGTTGTTATAAATGCAATAAATTACCCTCTCTTTCAAACAGTTAACATCAGAGAAAAATTTAACACCTTTGTTGAAAGTTATCCACCGCTCTGCTGCTTTTTCCACTCTAGAAAGTTTTAGTAGTAATATAACTAATGCAAATTATAAATAGTCTACAGTTAGCACTTCTGAATCCAAAAGGGTCATGTAATCTAGAGCAAAAGTTCTCCTGCATGAAGAAAACTGTGAGACTGTAGAAATATCTGTGATGTGCAATGTACAGCAATGAAGATTGTGAGATGTCTAAACTCACCAAGAAATACTAAAAATTTCAAGCTTTCAAACTGTATCTTCAACTACAAAGGAAACAGTCTATCGTCAGTCTTAATTTGGTAATAAATTTTGGAAGTCTTACATAGGCTAATTAGAAAGAATTTTACTACTACTTAATGTGCTTTATGATTGTATTGGTATAGTTTTAACAAAACTGAAAGCATTTGGTAGCTTGTAATGAGGGTTCCAAATCACTAACTTCAAAAACGCCATTTGTAGAAGGAGGGCTACTTCCAGTAACTCAAAAAGTAACTTAAAAACTCTGCTAAACAATACTAGAAGGCATATTTGCCTTGTAGACTTTTGGAAGCACACTGAACAAAACGGGTGATTTTAAAACCCCAGAATATGAAATACAATTACTGCACAAGTCTGTACAAGTGAGCTTCATGCTCCAACATAACTGCAATCTCCCCCTTCCTCCATATACTCACCATATCTGTGCTAACACCGGTTGAGGTAACCCAGACTGAAAAAAAAAGTTTCTAGCTTGATCACCTATAAAATAAATAGGACATCATTTCAGAAAATGCTAAAAATACCAATTAGAGTAAAGAGGAAATCATGAATCAAAATATCTAAATCAGAAGCTACGGTAAAGCTGTAAGTACTTTATGCTACAGATACACAACAGAGAATGATATTTAAGGTTTGCCACTCAAGAACCTACAAGGTATTTCCAACAAAGACATACTTTTTCAGTCTGCAACAGTCAGCACCACATGAAGTCAATTGGACATAAACATTTAGTACTACAGGAAACTCACAGTTCACAGTACCTAATTTGTGTCAATGGCTCTCTTTGCAGGAATCATGTGCTTTGTGAGAACAAGAAAATTTTTTCCTTCAAAGAAATTACGTATCAATACAAACTCTATCCTAGATTTTTGGTAGTAAAAGGCTAGTCAGCTGCCACAAAGAAAATAAAGTGGTTTTTATTCTGATGTGTAACCCAGGATAAAGCATCCCTTAAATAAAGCAATGGTACATTTCAGTCATTTTCCAAATATCAATTAAAAGTAAGGATAAAAAAACAATTACAAAAGGATTAGGCACTTGGAAATAATGTGGCCTGTAAAGGAAATTTGTAAACAAACTAGAAATAGCACTAACTATCAAAGGAAGTCAATAAAAACTGTACTAGCTTACATACTGAACTACAACAGATTTTGTGTCAAGTCTGTCATGCAACAGGAGCAGGAACAATCAAATTGTATACTTGGAGTTATGTATGGGTGTGATGAGACTCTGCTAAGAATCCAATTCTGATTTCATACTCTGGAAATCTTCTTGATGGGGCAGACAGCAGAAAAGGTAGAACACAGCTTTACCTTACATTTATTTCCACTGAGCATAAGATTTTAGATAGCTTTTAAGGGAATTTAATGTAACGAAACAAAACAAGTAGACACCATACTGCCTTTAAAACCAAAGCAAATCAGTGTTTTTAAATGAAAACTTAGCAGGACCAATGCAGCCTTTATTCACAGCTTTGCTTCCCACAAATTACATCATTTTTTGCCATTTAGATTTTTTAAAAGGTCACCCACAGTGATTGCACTAATTTAAACAATCAGTTTCTGAAACAGATTTCAGTTAAATTAATAGATCTTTATTTAAACAGACTTCTTAGTCTATTAGTATGTTAGTGTAGCCGGTTGACCCCAGCAGAAATTAAGACCCAACCAGCTACTCACTAATTTCTCTCCCCCTAGCAGAACAGGGGGGAAAATAGGCAGAGCAAAGTGTGAAAAGTCAGGAAGCTTGTTGACTGAGATAAAGATGTTTTAATAATTGAAAGAGGGAGGAAAAAAATAAGCAAAACAACCAAGTGATGCAAAGTTAATCACTCACCACCTCCTGCAAGCAACCAATGCCCAGCCAGTCTCTGATCAATGGCTACCTTGGAAAAAAAGTGCATCCACCTCCCCCAGTTGTTGTTGTTGCTGTTGAGCATGCCGGTACAGAATATCCCTTTGGTCAGTTTGGGTCAGCTGTGTCCCCTCCCAACTTGTTAACCATCCCCAGCCTACTCACTGCAGGGAGCAGTGTGAGAAAGAGATAATGCTGGAAGCTGTGCAAGCACTGTACAGCAATAGCCAAAATGGTGTTATCAACACTGCAAAACACAGCACCACGCAGGCTGCCACAAAGAAAGTTAATGCTATCTCAGCCAGGCTCAGGACAGGGAGTTACTTCACCAAGGGCATTAAAGCACAATAAATATTACTAAGCATCACGGTGATTCCACATTCTGAATTGTAACTCTGCAGTTCATAAGTATCAGCTGCCTCTACACAATACAGCTGCTGTACAGAGCCAGCTATAAATCATTTTAATTCTACTTAAAAAATCAAGTGTCATAAACCAGGTATAGAGTTTACAGTAAAATATCAGAAAAGGTGGAGTTGATGTAGCAAGGCAAATGAAAAATAGGATGTGAAGTGAGTAAGACTTGTTCAATTTTTCAAATTCTTATGCCCTATTGTCTCCTAGGCAGCTCTGTACATATTCAGATTCATTAGTTAAGATTTAATTAAATGAAATTAGAAGTGAAAACTATTTCATTACCAGTGATAAATCCAGATGTTGGTTTCAGACTGTGGAACTGCTGATCGTGTTTAGCCCTCTCCTCCACAGTAATAGCCCAGATATCCAGGTTGCCTAGTTGAAGAGAGACAGAAAAACAAAATTAAGAAACATCTAAAAAAAAACTTCCCTATTTCTGAGTATAATTAAATCACACCATACCGGACCTATGAAAACAACATACAAAAACATAGAAGCTATTCCTCCAAAGTCTGTAGTTGCAAGTTCCATGAATCCCAAAATAGCCAGTTAGTACTTATGCAATATTATCGTAGAATCATTACGGTTGGAAAAGACCTCCAAGATCATCTGGTCCAACCATTCCCCTACCACCAGTATCACCCACTAAACCATGTCCCTAAGCACCAGGTCCAACCTTTCCTTAAACATCCCCAAGAACAGTGACTCCACCACCTCCCTGGTCACACTAGAACTAAATGTTACCCAGTTAAGATGACTGCTGATCATTCATTCACTCCTCTGGCTCATAGGAATCTTAAGTCACAACTGAGCTACCCAAATTGCAATCAAACTTACAAATGGGCTATCAAAAGGCAACATCAGTGTACCGGAAGATATAATGCAGAAATCTCATAATACATTTTTAGGTGGTGAGGGGCCAGTTGCACGTACAGCTGAAATGAAATTCAAGTTCTTTTAACTGAAAAGGTACATCAGCTCCTCAGATGTGTATTATGTGGTTTCGTACACTTGTAAGAGGAGAACTCCCCTTACTTGTCTAGGAAAAGTGTGACGAAACCAGACGATTAACAATTTTTATTGGCAGTAACAGCACAGTTCAGGAAAGTACGCTCATCAATCTTTTAAGATTGAGAAGTCTGAGTAAGAGTACGTTACAAGGACCAGATTCTTCACACCACGCTCCTAAGCTGGAGGTGAATATTTAGTTTACACTGAGATTTACTACCCCTTTTACAATGCCATGCTCCTACAATGCGTTCTTTAGTTCTACTTTGATTTTTGCAACAGATCCACTCTCCTCTTCCAGACATTTCACTTTCATCCTCCAGATTATTTGTACTCAGAGCAAACATAACATCTCATCTTCTACTTGAGACCTCCAGCGAACTATCTAACATTATATTGCAGGCTTGTCTCAACAATTTGTAGACCAGTAACACGTCATGATTTCAACATCTGGAGAAGTATATTGTGCTGGTGTGACTTCCTGTAACTCCTACTGTATAGACATGTCATGATCTGAAGGCATCCAAGTTAAAGGAATCACTGTTCTGTGAAAACAAAGAGGAGATCTAGCATTCACTCTGTCTCAGCACTAAATTCTCAGAGATTCAATTTCAGGTAACAGGGACCACAAATATCCACAGCAAGTACTTCAAACTGCTTGCAGGCTGAGTCAGAATCAAACTCAGCAGTTAAGAAGAACATGAGAATTTCCTGCCTCCTAAATTTCTTCCATTAAAAAACTACTTTCGTGTGGCAAAATATACTTTGGAGAGAAAATGAAATGGGCAAGGGGAAGAGAAACATCCTTTTAAATGTTTGGTTTCGTTAATGAAGGGAAAGCTACGTTCTTGGTAAAAAATGTCATCTCTGTTTCAGATAATCTATGTATTTCTAGAAGAAGGCAGGTTGATAATATCTCATTCAAACAAAGGACATTTTAAGATTAGTCCAAAGAAACAAGGGGCACTGTAAACAGGTTTCATAGCTGTGCTCCCTGTGAGGATGAAATGGGATTCTCCTTTGAATATGAATGTGCCAAAACGCAACAGTTCACATAAGGAACTATCACCTCCATCTTCTTGCAAACTCCTGGCAGGAGGAAAAGAAATAGTGTTGATTAAGACTTTTTGACCAATATACAGGCTAGGCCAACTAGTATAGGTCAAGTAATGGCAGATGACCATCCCCCTGTGAAGGAAACATGACTACTCTGGCATGAGATCATAAGGCTGGATGTGGTAATTTACACTTGGAGGGAAAAATTCTTGAATACAATGTGGGGGAGAAAGAAAAATACCGTGACATTTGTAATGGTTCTCTGGCTCTCTCTCTCTCAATTTGAGGTATACATGACTCCAGTACTCCCCCTAAAAAAACACCACGAACAACAAAGAACATCTCTTCCTATCCTTCTCCAAAGAGGGAAATAAAACCCACAACTAAGAATTCTTATGGCATGAGGTAACCAAAAATGTATTCTATTAACTATTTTAAAACAAAATTTATTTCTTCTCTGGATTCCCTGAAACTAGAACAAATGATGGTCAGTATTTACTCTTCCAGATGGAGACTTGGATGGTATTGAAACAGTAGATCTCCTTTGCAGGATATGAACATCAAAAGAGATGAAGTAAAACCAAGCAAATATAATAGCCTCTTCACAAGAGCTATGAATGGCATCTGATACTGCTTCATTTCCATCTTTTGTTATTTGAGGAAACAATGAGATCTATGGGAGGGCATGAAGTAGGATCTTTCCCAGCATCAAGACATCATTCGTGGCTTCAGATCCTGGATGCCGACACAGAAGTTGGGAGGCATTTCAGTATATTGGGATGCAAAGGAAGCAGTCATCAAACCACAAAATTGACTCATAGGAAAGCTATTCTCGAACACAGTAGCAAGCCCTCTAACCATCTTTTCTTATAGAAGGCTCAGCAATCATCTCATCTGCAAAAGTGAAGCAGTGCACTCTCATAAATAAAATGGGCATTTTCTTCTCCTGGACAAATCAACAGAAGGTCGAGCACACCACACATTCTTCCCGACAATTAAAAAAAATCCTATTATGCTCATTCAATTTTGTTAATGTCATCCTTAAAATGAACAGTGTTCTAGAACATCAATGAGTCAGCCCAGTTCATGTGGCGGGTATTGTGCTGTTTCCATACCCATTCCCCAAAATGATTTTGGAAGATTTTTCAAAAAGAAAGAAGTTAAACAAAAACAAAATGATAATTAATTATATTTACATGGAGAGGAATACCAGAGATCACTCATTTGGAGCAAGGGCTCTCCCAAGATGGAGACTGCATAAATCTCGTCTGCATCTTGATCAGTGACTGCAGGTAACAGAAAATGTTGCATTCTTGAAAGGGGAATACATTTCCCCATAAGAACTGGAATTTTCTTTACAACCCCATTTATTTCCTCTCATAACAATCTCAGACTTTTGCTGTCATTCGTCTAAGAGGAGATCTGATGTTACCTGGTCGATTTGTTTTAAGTACAAATACCAAAACAGACTTCCCTCACACCACATTTGAAATTAAAGATACTCCAGAAACTACATTAGCCACATATTTATTTCAACCCACTCTTTGTAGAGCAGCCAGATCGGAAAAGCTGTTTGAGAAGAAATAGTAAATTCATTCCTTCCTAAAGCCACATAGTACAGTTAACAGGATCCTGGACAACATATGCAAGATCAAATGGCAATACATAAAGTTGAAAAAAGAAAGATGTTATCCATCTGTAAAGCAATAAGAACTTTCTAAACATGGCAGAGGAGAATGCTTTGAAGAGGAGAGTTCCCTTAAGAACGCACGCATGTGTTTAAATACGGTGCATGCAAAGCACAGCCCGAACTCTGAACACAATGAAACACATCAGTCCAAACCAGCAGATTCCATTCACATCACAACTTTCTTAGACTGTGAAAATCAGATGAAATGAAGCTATTCCCACATTTCACGCGACCTAGAAGCGTATCTTACAGGACACTGTTCAGCGAGTTTATTTGATGAAAACTTTTGGTAGCTAGTTTTGCTCGCAAACTGAGTTAAGGTTGGCATCAAACAAGATGCAGTTCCAGAGGGCTGGACTTCGAGATAACTGAGGCAGTGAATGACAGTTTCCAATTACACATTTGTTCTAGCTACCACTTGCAAAGATGTGTTTCTTCTGTTGTACTTCACGGATTTTTTCAGACTGGCAGAGATTGCATCCAATCAATCGTGTTTAACAAGAACCACGTCTCTCCAGCAACACACTCTGAATAACAAGCTTTTTTTCTAGTCTCTTACTGAAACACTAACACTAGTTAGAAATTTAGTTCCTAGCTATATCACATCCCAAAAACTAGACTTCCATATATATTCATATATTTGTATACACATATACCTACACACGCATTTTTTGCATCCGAATTCATACACAAATACTTATACACACAATTAAAATCATATCTACATTTTCAGAGATAAGCATGTAACAGATGCATCATTCAGTTTAAGGGGAACCAAACTAGTTCCACTACTTACTAGTTTTCAGCACTGAAATCTATCTTTGTCATCTTCCTTCAGATCAGTTGCAAAAAATTGGATCACAGATTGCTCAAAAATGTATTTCATATGGGTAGCAAAAAGCAATGTCTGTACTGCACTACCAGGGTCCCTTCTAGATTTTTCACAAAAAATGAAGTTCAAGATGTATTACCTTCCCCTGTTATAAATGGAGAGCTAAAAATCACAGCACTTTTCTTATCTAAACACAGATTATGGTACAATACAGAAAAGAAATTTGAAGTGATGGCATACAAAAGCATCTGCCATACTTAGCAATGAAAAAGTCCAGGAGTCCTAAAAGAAAAAGCACATCCACTTCTCAACCACAAATAGTGCTTATGAAGCAAGAATTTCCTCTGAAATAAAATATGCGAAATGCAGACAGAACCGAGTCAGGAAACTTAAGCAGATAAAGCTAGGTAACTGCAGACTGAGGCTTTGCCCTACTGTCAGTGACTGAGTGGCCTGGATCTGCCCTACAGTTACGAACAAACTGAAGGACTGCTATGGATCAATGCACAAGAAGGGAAACAGTGCAGCTTTTCTGCTTCGCTCTTCTGAGACATCTCCACAAAATTTCATGCATGTTCTCTAACGGGTCTGCAAAAACATCACAAGTCTGATAAACTATCACCTCAGGAAGATGCATTTCCATAAACACTTCCATACAGAACATATTTCAAAAACAACACGTTTATGCAGAATTTTTGCATATAAGAACCGTTCAGGATACATTACAAATGACTTACCCCCAAAAGGTGTTGGAAACTGAGCCATGGTTCTGTCACTTTTAGCTTGTTAATAGATGCCTGAAAAAAATAAAAACAATAATAATCACAAACAGTTACGGTATCTTCCCCTTTCAATACATTTTCTGTACCACCATCGATTAGTACAGGAAAAATCAAGGCAATGAAGAAACAGTATCACGTAAAAACTACTTGAAAAAAACAGTTACTTGCAAGGGATCTAAATGTCTCATTTTTTGTGCTATTCTGTCCATCCTTAAGTGTCTTTTCAAACTAGCAAACATAGCTACATTTCAGTTCTGTTTCAAGAATGCCCTCAAAAATGATCTTCGTTTATAAATAATCAGTGATGTAGTAAAGAACAGAACTAAGTCAGCCCCAGCTGACGAGATCTCAGTGACACTGCTCAACACTGCATTACTTCACCGGGTGTAACAGCTCTGCTCCTACTTAAGAGCAAAATTGGCTCTGTTTCCAACTGTTGAAAACATACGACATTGTCAGCGATCTGTTTTTCACTCCTGACAAAAAAATAAATAAAAAATCATAAAATGCACTGTATTGCTTAGAGTTCCTTTGTTTAAACAAAGTACAGTAAAAAATGAAACTAGATTGCAAGACTCCTTTACCCTGAAATCGGCCCACAAATTTAATAAGTGTGTTCAAATGAATAGAGTGCTGAAGCTGACATCACAAGGAAAAATGCTTTAGTTGGTGGGAGATACTCTTAATTTAACACTGCTTACTTCTCAAATAAAAGCAATCTAGAGTCCAGAAATTTAATCTTTAAAGGAAAAAAAAAAAAAGGAAAAACATTTTTCTTTTGCCACACAAAGACTGACATCAATTGCCTGAGCCAAGAGGACAATAGCTAGCAAGAGAGTGGCAAAACAATGAAAAAGCAGCCTCTTGTCCTACTGGATTCCACCCATGTTTTCCAGGCAACAGGAGAAAAACAAAAGGAAACAGAACCAGAAGGAGAATAATTTAGACTGCTTGAACAGCAGCAGAAATTTATCAATATCACTAAGAAAAGGCATTAACTTGCACCAACAATTTCCTTTTGTCTGAATTTCTTGTTTGTTCCCCTCCCCATCCCCCTTTCACACTTCCCACATACTCTTCTGGCTTCCAACTTGGGAACCTACTATATATACACACCACAGATGTCACTGAAAAAAAGCAAAACAAAAAACAAAAAAAAAAAAACCAGCATTTTTGCGAACCAGTCTCCCCATCAATTGCAATTTAAAACACTACGAAGAAAATACTGATTTTTCTCCTCATAATTTGGCAGGGCAACCAAGCGTGGTACACGACTCAGAAACCTTCTTCCAAATGCCAGGTAACGCAGCCGATACCAATTTCACGCAGAGAAGGCATCACCTCAAAAGTTTGGAATCACACACCTACAGATACAGTATTTTCACAAAATACTGCAAACCCAGCTACCTTGGTAGTACGACTATTTCAAAAGCGTTTCTAAAGTGCTGAAAAATGACCACTTTAATCTATAAAGTGCAGTCAGTATCTTTATTATGACGCTTCTATTCCTTAAAACTATGAGCAAACCCTAGAAGAAAAAGTTGTTGGAACTTCCATAGATGTATGGTTGAATCTTATGGCACTCGAGTGTCACAGAGATAACAGGAGGGACACCAGAAGAGCACAGATTCTCTTCCTGCTGCAGTTTTCCACACGATGCAGAAGGACAGGAAAAGCATTATTTATGGCAGCCACAGGAGGACAAGAGCAGAAAGCCAAAAAAAAAAAAAAAAAGGAAACTCAGACTTGAGAGGGAAGAGAACTAGAGTTTAAGAAAGAAATGAAACAAAAGATATCAACTTATTCAATTGTGCAAGCTGAGAAAAGTGAAATATTTTACGAACTGGGACAGAAGAGTGCAAAAAAGGACTGAAAGCGTTTAGCCACTTAAGGGAAGTGGATTTAAGGTCACTTATGGACTCTCCTCCCTATATGACCAGAACTCCAAAAGAATTGGTAGTTTATTGCTCCTCTACCTTGACCACATCGGACAGAAGGGAGAGGGATGGGAAGTCTCAAGGCTATGCCTGTAGTAGATGTCAAAGAAAGCATAATGCCATTGAAAAGAGCAGAATGGATGCTGGAAGGAAAAAAAAAAAAAAAAACAAGAGTTAGCAGTAAACAACAGTAAGCAGTAAATAGTGATCAGTAAAATGGAGAAAAGGAACAGAAAGCTAGGTTAAACTTGGGAGCCTGGAAAACAAGAGACTGCAGAGACACAGCAGGAAGCAGAGAGAGAGAATGATCACTGTACCCCAGTAAAAGAGTAATTTAAGTTTGCCCTTTATTGCCAATGGCACACCTAAGTTCCACAACCAGAGGTTTCATTTAACATGCCCGAGGTAACGCCAAGGGCTCGACCTCTGCAGGAATTAAACTTTGCAGCTGCAGACAGCCGATTCTACCAGCTCAGGGGTTGTTACATATGAAAATGAAGACCAAGGGAGAGCAGGAATTTCACAGCATTCTCATGCTGGGTGACTTGGTAGTTTTTTGAGTATTTGGGCAGTTCAAGATCTCTGGGATGGAGAGCAGGTATTTATCTGAAAAACACCTGGCACAGTCATTATGTTATAAATGTATTGTATATTTCTAATGACTGCAATAGAAATACAAGCACTGGTATTTCAATTCACAACATTATTTTCAAACAGCAACAAGTTGTTTTGGATCGGCATTCTTTAAACCCTAATCTCTGCTGGTTCCACAATAGCGTGAACACTTCCCTGAGCCTTCTTAGATCCTCCCAGCAACCCCCAACAAGAAAAAATGTGTAACATGGCAAAACAAAAGTTGGGAAGCAAGCAGAAAGCTGACAGCAAAGCAGTATGGGTGAACAGCCCTGTCAGTTCCCTGCGGGAAAGCAGTAGTTTCTCTCTAATCAACTACTGGTATTCAGATTTGTATGAACTCGGTTATTTTGGCTTTTTTTTTTTTTAATTCTCTAACAAATGTGATTGCAATTGACCAAGAGTTCAGAAGTTACTCAGGCAGAAGGAAGAAAGACAATAAGGGGAACCATAAGTGCACCATTAGTCAACTGTAAGCGTTGTCCTTAGAAAGCCAACCTAAAACCCTCACCGTAAGCAAAATTATGCAAGTAATGAATTGTTAAACACCAGTCCTTCCAATAGTTTACTTTGCTCAGCAATCAGAAGATGCAACAGATACTTCATGCTGCTTTCAGAAAGAGCAATGAAGAGCACTGAGCCACTCACCTCCCCGTGCCCACAAAAAGGCTCAGTGCATCACTGCACTGACAATTCAGAAGAATCCCACAGTTACACACTTTCTTCTACCACACATCAGTCCATAAACAACAGGAAGATACACATCTAATCTAAGCATAACATGAGCCACTAAATGCTATGACTGTTCACAGACCCTGCACTTCTCCCAGTGCTCAAGTTCCCAGCGTGGTGCCCATATTAACCCAACCCCGTGCCCTCTGCCCACAAAGGGCTGTGTGGTACCAGGATGTCTTTGGGGTCTCACATCTGTGAAAGCAGCACAAGGAACAAGTGATGGTCCAGTCAAGAAGTCGCATGCAAGTGCACGAGGCACATTGCATACTTCTGCCCTCTGTGCTTCTTCTCGGCTCAGGAACGTTGTCCTATGTTGCCAGAAGCCGGCAGAAAGGGTTGGCAGCGATCCTCCAGTTTCACTCCACACCTGCTGTGTTCAAGGGTTTCACCTCTCCGGCTCTCAGGAGGTTGAAAGCCCACAAAGACCAGCAGTGACCATTTCCAGCAAGGAAAGTGGGGAAAGCGGAGTGCACTGTTCCTCAGAAATAACAGGGTCAATAACACCAGATGAGCCCATGCTTTTCAGCCTATTTTCAGCACTCAGCTGAGTGCTATTTCTCAGCGCCGAGGAGATGGGCAATGCTTGGAGATGGATTCTCAGCCCTGATTTTCTTCCTCTGGGACAACCCTACTGGAACAAATGCAGTCCTTCCGTCCATGATTTCCTATGGGCTTCAGAGGAAAATGAGGCTTTCGGCATACATGACCATGGTGGTGATGTAAATTTAAATACTGATGTCTTATTTAAAATTTAACCCTGAAAAGTGATCAGGTTGAAAACTAAATTATCAAGACGTAAAAGTCAGATGTATGAAAATTCCCTCCACTACGTATTATATATAGGCTTTAACAACACGTCTCAAAACTTTGCTCGTTTCTATTTAAAGTTGCCTATGTTCTTAGAAAGACACATAAAAAAAGCCATAGGAGGTATAAATTAAGCTCAATTTTGCTATTTCTGTGCTAGGCGTCTTTACAGGGACAAGTCACACAGGAAAAAAAAAAAAAACGTAGTTTTATTCTCCTTAAAATGCACCACACCATTTCTATTCCTCAACAGCCTTCACATATCTTGGGCACACAATACATAAAGTAATCCTCGAGGCAACTTATCAGTCACCTCCCTCCTCCTACAGGAAAACAAACAAACAAACAAACAAAGAAAACCAGATAAAGCACGTCCTTCTCACGAATTCCAAGTTACAGCAAAATACCCCGAGCAGGACATCATCTCAGAGTTTCACAGACTAACAGCAGGTTTTGTTGCTTTCCCATGTTACATGGAGAAGTCCTTACACTTACTAATAATAAAAGGACTCCAACAGTTTCAGCAAAGCCTGGTTATTTAAGATAGATGTCGGAAAACAAAAATAATTGGAGATATTCATAAGGAGTCTGACTCTTGCTCTTTGGAGATCAGATAGTTAATACAGTTAGCAGCTTGAGTCGAACTTTTCAGAGTTTCAGCTCTTCACAGGAATCATTTCTAGCTGTAAACACCCTCACAAACGTCAGGATGTTCTACCGTTTCTTGTATTTTTTCCCAATGAGATGAAAAAGGCTGGGCACAGTCGCAAATATTGTTCAGATTCCTGTGGCAAGGATCAAAGGGCTGCTGCGAAGATCACTTTGGTAAACAGATCTATCTTCTGCTCTGGAGAAAGAACAAGCTGACCACAAATGAAGAGAAATCACTACAAACCCACCCGGCAGACAACAGGTGTGGTACCGAAGTGCTCTTCTTTTTCCTCCACTCTAGATCAGAAAACAGAAAAACAGAAAGCTCGAGTCTAATGGCAAACTCCTTACTTTCAAAAAGCAGAAGAAATTGAGGCATTTATCAACAGGCTGTTGACAACTGTGGTGGAAGCCCCAGACTGACAACAAAAATGATGTTTCTGGGTACAATAAACCTGCAAGCAATTATGGCCATTGTTTATTTTTTTTTGCCATGGCACTGCCACTTCATCTTGTTCTGTCACTCCCACTTCAAGTAGTTTTGTAAGAAAGCCCTCCTCAATTATTTCCAGGAAGCACCAGATTTTTGTCTCTCCTTGCTCAAATACTACATAAAGGACACATTGTCCAAAACCCATTTTATTACTTCATGGCCTTAGGGTCAAAGTTCAAGAGAAATGCTATGAAGAACACACTTGGTCAATGATCAGGCAAGTGTAAGGTCCAGACAGAAGGTTTCATTTGCCACCCAGATCAACAACTGGCTTGCTCTTTATCCCAGTTTCTTTCAGCAAACACCAGTTTTCCAGGCTATATTAGCTCATACTTCTGGGTATTTCTGCTTTCTTTAACCTGTAAATATTTATACTAATAATTTCACATTTAACCAGTAAGCCAGGTGTTCAGAGTTTATTTAGAAACATAGAAGACTATTTCTTCACAGACTCATTCCCTGAAAATGTGGTCCTTTTTCCTTCCAACAGACGAGGAGCGATGAGGTAACTGCTTACTAGCTTTGACATACTTCTTCTGAAGCAAACAGGAACGACAATCCCCACTTCAATCCCCATTCCAAAGCTGGGGAAGCTACGGCAGGAAAGCATTTGATGGAGGAGATGTCCCTTGGCCCATACCCTGGTGAGGCTGACTGAGAGGGCTTCACACCAGGATCGATCAGGGAGGGAGACACCGTTATGAACACTGGGGTTCAGCCAAGGGATGGTGCGGCCCTGTCTGAGGGTGGCAAGGCTAGTGGGAGCGTCTCTGCTGCCCCAAGGAGCACTGTGGGTTCAGGAGCACGTTTGAAGTGCTTGCATACCCAACCTGTGCAGTATGGGGAACACATGGGATGAAGTGGAAGCTTTGGTCCTTTCCCAGAGCTATGATATCACTGGTATTAGTGAGACTTGGTGGGACGAGTTCCCCACCTGGAGTGATGGGATTGCAGGCCAGCGGCCATCCAGGAGGGACAGGCAGGGCAAGAGAAGGGGAGATTCGACTGTGAGGCCCTTGCCGTAAGGGATGGTGAAGTAGAGAGCCTCTGCGAGAAGATTAAGGGGGCAGATAGCAAAGCAGACCAGGATGATAGCACGGATAAGCCATTCTATAGGCAAGTGGGGGACATCCCAGCATCGGTAGGTCTTGTCCTTATGGGAGACATCAACTTCCCAGGCAAAAACTGGGACTATCATACTGCTGCGACAAGCAAAGCTGGGAAATTCCTAAAACGTGTTGAAGATAACTTCCTATCACAAGTACTGACTGAGCCAACCAGGAAAGGAGCCCTCCTGGATCTGTTGTTTGAGAACAGGGAAGGCCTTATGGCAGAGGTGACAGTACGTGATTGTCTGGGCCACAGTCATCATGAAAGAGTTGAGTTCATAATTTTTGGTACAAGGAGAAAAAAGATCGGGACTTTACCATCATGGACTTTAAGAGTCAAATATTGTGTGCAGTTCTGGGCTCCACAATATAAAAAGGACGTTAAGGTCCTTGAAAGCATCCAGAGGAGGGCAGCGAAGCCGGTAGAAGGGTGGGCTGGCAGTCATGTCCTGTGAGGGGGGGCTGAGGAGACTGGGGTTGTCCAGCCTGGAGAAGAGGAGGCTGAGCGGCGACCTCATTGCTCTGCGACTCCCTGAGGAATGAAAGTGGAGAGGGAGGTGCCGGCCTCTGCTCCTGGTCACCGATGACAGGACACGCAGGAACAGCACAAAGCTGCTCCAGGGATAGCTCAGGCTGGACATGAGAAAACATTTCTTTACCGTGAGGGTGGTCAAACACTGGAACAGGCTTCCCAGTGGATGCGCCCATGCCATGTTCAAGAGGCATTTGGACAATTCCCTCAGCAACGTGATTTATCTTGTGGTTAGCCCTGAGGGGGCCAGTGAGTTGGACTAGGTGGTCAATTGTAGGTCCTCTCCAACCGAACTATTATTCTATTCTAATTCAAGGTAAAAGTTAATAGCTTAACTTGGAACAGAAACCTAATTCAGTCTTATCATGAACCACAAGAACATATTTTGCACAAGGGTATTACATGTAGCAGATAAACTAAATGATAAAGTTGGAAACGTGAAGTTAAAGAACCAGACACCTTCCTACATTCAGCAACTTCATCCACATAAAAAATGTTGCTGATGACTGCATATTACCAGCAGTACTCAAATAGCTCACAAACACCATATTTAAAATATTTCAGGAGAGTAAGGACTAGGTAACCAAGCAAAAGTATTTCCCTTAAGCAGTTCCCAGTTTAATCAAATGCAGTTAACAGTAGGAGGAATGCAAAGGCTGCAGTGATGAGATCATTTTGTTGTACAGTCTAGCTAGCACAATTTGAATGGCTGTTGCTAATCTCACACACATACACACTGGTTTTAATCTTGACAGCACTTCAGCCACTAATTCCAGTCATGAGTGAACTGTCATTGAATTACAGTATCTTTTTAAAGAAATGACAGGCTTTCATTTTAAAAGATTTAATGTGATAGAAAATTCACTGTGATAGAAAATCCACTGCATCATCTACTGGTTCTAAAAATCTTTATTAAAAATCTTGTTTTATTTTCATTTCAGTAAGTGTTGACTTCATTCCAAACCACCAGATCTTGTAAGGTGTGATTTTTCTTACTTTATATATATATATATATATATACACAAATTAAAATTAAAATGAACTTTTAGGGGTTTGAGCATTTACAGCTTTATTTTCTTTTAATTGTTGCCTTCACTTACAGGGGTGTAACAATAAGCTGATTTTTTATGTTAAAAGTCTTTACTAACACAATTGCAGTTGAGAATTTCTGACTCCTCCCTCTTCAAAACAAGTTTTTATACTAAAAATCTGAAAAGCAAGAATTATGGAGTTAGAAATGCATGCCACAGCTACAAGCTGTAGTAGTAGCCTGGCATTTACTTCAAGAGTGATTTAGTAAGGAGGACAAGGAAACGCATGACATCACTGCTAGCTATGGAAGTATTGTGCTCACTTAGACCCTCAAAGTCTGTTTTGTTTCACAAACATGAACTTGAGCAGTGATCTCAACTGCCAGTAAATACTGGTTTATAGTTATCCTGAATGCTAAAAGAATCAGAAAAAGCAGATTGGTTCTGCTATTTACAGTACACAAAATGAAACAATGATGCTTTATTTCAGAACTTATAATCTGGCTGCCTCCGATGCTCAAGGATCACAAAACAATGGCAATGTCTTAAAAAGATGTCCTCTTAAAAAGAGAAAAGTGGACAAAGCCTGGAATCCAGCTTTAGCCAAAGGAAAGCAACATCTGACAAAGTCTGGGTGTTCTGTAACACCCAGGTGTGAGTGCCCTGTTATGTATATATTCGTGTATCATTCTAAGAACACACTGACAGCCACATCATACTTGCAACTTAGCCATCTTTAACTTTTTAGCTCCACTTTTTCAGAGAGTTAAGCATAGTTGTTTCAAAAGCCCAAAGCAGCACTGAATCGCTTTATTTCACTGAGCAGATTTCCCTTACCAGATTTCTAATTCCTCCAATCCATATAACCTGCAAGGCTGTACAAATCCCCGTTCTTGTCTGAACTTGACCAACAATGACATTGAAAGAAGGGAAAAAGATTCAGATATTCCGAGTTCTTTCACTTCATATTTTCCAATTCCTCCCCAAAGCAACAGTTATGCTAGCAGAAGGGTAAGAAGGAACAAAAATCCTGGAGTCAGCATATATATGTTGACAGAATGCAGGAGCTGTGTGCCCATTCCCTTTCCCCTCCCCCTAGACAAACCCATAAGATAAGAGCTCTATGTGGGCAGAAATGGGATAAAGTTGGTGATATATGGGAAGGTGCAGATGCCTCTGTCCTCTGAACTACTCCAGAGTAGGTCAGCTTGCTTTCCATAAGCACCTGCTCTTCTGAACTCTTAGAGGAATGGTGATCATCTACATAAGAAGTGGTACGGCAAAAGCTATTTGCCATAGTCAAACAGATTTTCAAACGGTGTTTTATTAGGAGTTATTCAGCATCTATCATGCCATAGCAGAAACTCAATGCAGACAACTTCAATACTGAGTGAAGTTCAATATTGAGTGAAGTAGCCAACCCATGGGCTTTCTGCTCCAAATGTCTTCCTGTCTCTGCCTTCCTAACTCTTCAGCATGATGTTAGGAGCACTTTTAGATCCAAGAGCAGACAAGTATTATGTCCTTCAGACAAATATTGCTGTTACCTTTCTTTTGGTCACACTCGATCCTGTTGTTCAGTCACAGGTTGATAGTAATAGTTCGACTAGTTTGCCTGACTACAGCAAACAGCATTTGCCATACCGCAGTAATACAGCTGAAGAGGGAGAAGCATGAGAAACTGCCCTGTGAGCACCACGGTCAGACAGGGAGGAGGATGTGCTCTGGGCACTGGAGCAGGGATTCCCCTGCAGCCCATGGAGACCACGATGAAGCAGATATCCACACTGCAGCCCATGTAGGGCCCCACTCCAGAGCAGGTGGATGTGTCAGGTAGGGCTACGGCCCATGGAAAGACCACTCTGGAGCAGGGAAAAAGAGTCAGGGAGGCAGCAGCAGAGAGGAACTGCAATGGCCTGACCACGGCTGCTGTTCCAGAGGAAGCAGGGGTCAGGAATGGAGGTGTAAAGGTGAGCCTAGGAGAAAGCCGAAAGTGTTGTTTTAATTTCTCAGTACCCATTTTAATTGGTGATTGATTTAATTTTGCCCAAGTAAAACCAGTTACTGCCATGGGCAAAACTGACACGTGAGATCCCTGCCCTTATCTTGACCCACGAGCTTTTCTATCCCATTTTCTCCCGGTCCTGGTGAGAAAGGGGAGCGAGAGCACAGCTGGGCAAATGCAACCCACCACAACATAGTAACTTAATTCAAAGAAGCCCCTATTCCAGCTGTAGATGACCCTGACTCTTCAGGAAACATTAAAGGCTGCATAGGAAATGACAGAACTAGAAAGAGTGTGAACAGAGAAAACTGGTTTGACTTATGAAATTATTTTTTTATTTAAGTATATATAAATATTGAATGAAACTGTGTTGACTGACTTCTTCTACAGGTTTGGCACACAAAAGGCTTCAAGAGGACTGTGCCAAAGTGCTCTGTACATAGTAGCAAGGTGAAAAAGTTACCAATGCTACATTTTAGTCAAGGAAACTGTGACAATTTGTGTTTAAAGAGAGATTAAAGAAGAGGACATGGTCTCTTTTCTACTTCAAGTAAGAAACCTGTACAATAAGCAGTACCTGCCACACAGGATACAATTCAATAATCCTCCTCGGTCTCCCAGAAATTGAACGTGACCTAGAGGCAGGCACCTTTAGCAGAGTATTCAGAGAACTGTAGCTATAAAACAATACAAATAATAGTTCCCAAGCGAGTACAGAAAACATACTTAAGTCTAAAGCAGCTGAGATGTTACAAGGAAGTATTTACTAAAGCTTCACTTTTTTCAAAGCAGATCACTTTATTCAGTTACAGATTTACTTGTGCTAAGATTTGGAACCCCTTTTCCAGCAGTAGGACCATCAGTTCTCAGCTCTACAGAAAGTGAAATACTCCTTTTATAACCAACCCAACTGAAGCAACGGTATGCACTTTGACAAAGGAAAAGACACCTTAGGGGAAAAAATATTCTTCGAAATACTTATCTGATGTTACCTAAGGATATTAGTATACCTTTTAACCGTGCTTCCAGCAGACAACAAAAAGACAAATCAGCACTTTAAACAACAACTTTATTGTGAAAAAATGCAAATGTTGGATGAACAAATACTAAAATTTCCTCTTATTTTTCACAAACAGACACTTGAAGCAGGACAGACCCTTGGGCATTGTAAAGTTAATGTATTTCTTTTTACTGGAAAGACTGCTCATCAGACAATACATATTGGAGAATAAAGGATTCTCCTACACTGCCAAGTATGCAAAATCTGCATAAAGCTTAAACAAGGAATCAAATGTGTTAAAGCTGAATTACCAGTGGTAATGTCTCCTATTTAAAACATGTTTACAAACTCACTGATGAGCTGAAAGCGGGACTCAATTGCACAAGGCAAGGTATATCCCAAAGTAAGTTTTTTCTATTTCCTTTTTCCATCAGGGAATACCTATTCCTCTCTAAAATGCCTAGAAGAGATTTTCATAAGAGAGCAGAACCATTTCAGCTGTGTCCACAAGACTAAGCAATCGATACATGCAAAAGGATAAGGGAAAGAAAGTGATTTGCAAAATGAAATGTTAAATAAATAATCAAAAAAGCTTATTCTGGTTTATAAATCCTATTTCAATATTAAACTGACTTATCAAAGTACCACCACTGTAAGTGCAGCTGAATGGCACAAAAATTGCTTAAGGGCACATGATGAGTTTCATTTCCAGAAGACAAATATTCATTCTATCACTTCCATATAAAGCAGCTTCCTGCATATCAAAAAAAAAAAAAAAAAAAAAAGAGGTTTTGAACCCTCATTGGGGTAAGAGATTCTTCAAATATTAAGACAAGTGCGGGAAACATCCTGCTGAATATAATACTGGTAGTACTGGTAATAATGAGTTTAAAGGTAGCAAAGAAATTATAGAAACCATGTGAAAAAATGAAAGCTTCCATATACTTCAGTAAAGGAGAGGTCTAAGTACTTACGCAAGATACTCCTTCAAAGCACATACACAGTGAAGTGAAGGTTTCCCCCACTAAAAAAAAAAAAAATCTCATAAGTGGAAGTAAGAGCTTACTGCAGGAACTGAGAGATTTCGGTTTTAGTCAAAACAAGCTGGATGTTGCAATCCCTATTCCACAGCAGCACTATCTAACCGGCGAGCAGTTGAGGGAGCAACGGGATCACTCAAACATGGTGCTGCAAAGTTCCAGGCTATCAACACTCCACGTTTCTGCCAAGGGTTGGGAATTACTTAAAGCCTATGCAAGAAAGAACCAGGACATGCACACAAACTAGCTACAGGAAAAGCAGCAGATAAAGAAGACTGACCACTTGAAAAAACATACGTGTATTAAACAGTTAGAAAATAGGGGCCCGTTCTCAAGTATATAAATATTTATAGCTGAAAAATGACTTCTCTTAAGAATGCAGGTGTTACAGGGAGAGGGATCCATATGCACAGGCATTTTTCATGCTTGGTCTGCAAAGGAGATTAACTTTGTTATGGTCTTTCTGTAAGTGAGCAAGGAAATCTATACGGTTAATAATTCTGAAAAGAAAGATTTCCCTGAAGTGTTTTAATACCTCTTTCCAGGATAAAAATTCTTTTCATTAAGGATAAGAAAATTACCATTACTGCTAGCGCTAATGGTTTACTTCTCGTAGGTTACAAATCTGCAGGATGGTGAGGTTTACTTACTGTAGCTTACAAATTTCTCCCCTATGGGTACCTCAGAAGTCATCTGTTTTTCAGTACCTAGTAATCAGGGAAATTTGTTACAAGTCACATCATGGTTGCGGGGCTGTCTTCAACTAGGAAAAAATTAAGTTGAAAAATCATAATAAGATGTCCTGATTTCACAACATAATAGACCTATAAAAAAACTTTCAAGTATGATTCAAGCATAAAGTGAAAACAGCCATGGAAAACAAGCCTGCTGACCTCCTTGAAAACCACCATATTTGCAATTTTTAAGAATGCTAACTATTAATCACTGCCCAACTTATCAGGCTTACATGGCAAGGTTTTGGTAGCAGAGGACTGCAGGGGTGGTGTCTGTGAGCAGAGCCCAGCAGCTGCCCTGTGTCAGATCAGAGCCAGCTCCAGCTGGCTCCAAAAGGGACTGGCCACTGACCAGAGCTGAGCCCATCAGCTCACTAATACTGATTCCACCTCTGAGAGAGCAGATTTGAGGAGGAAAAAAAAAAGGGATGGATGACAGCAGCTGGGAGAGAGGAGTGAGAATCAGCCTGCAGCCCCCAAGGTCAGTGCAGCAGGAGGGCAGGAGGTGCTCCAGGCACGCAGCAGCAGTTCCCCTGTGGCCTGTGGAGAGGCCCCTGGTGGAGCAGGCTGTCCCCCTGCAGCCCATGGGTCCCACATGGAGCAGATCTCCACGCTGCAGCCCGTGGAGGAGCCCCGGGTGGAGCAGGTGGATGTGGCCTGGAGGAGGCTGCGGCCCATGGAGAGCCCCCGGGCCAGAGCTGCAGCCTGTGGAGAGGAGCCCACGCAGGAGCAGGGGGTCTGGGGGGAGCTGCCACCCGCCCATGGGGGACCCGTGCTGGAGCAGTTTGCTCCTGGGGGATGGACCCCGTGGTACGGAGCCATGTGGGAGCAGTTCTTGAAGAGCTGCTGCCTGTGGGCAGCCCCCGCAGGCTCAGTTCGGGAAGGACGGCATCCCGTGAGGAGACGAAGCGTCAGGGACTGACCGCAGCCCCCATTCCCTGTTCTCCTGAGCTGCTCAGGGGGAGGATGTAGAATATGTCAGATGGGGGGAAGGTGCTTTTAGTTTCTCACTGCTCTGATTTGTTAATAATAGGCAATAAATTATTTTAATCTCCCTATGCTGAGTCTGTTTTGCCCCGACGATAATTGGTGAGTGATCTTCCTGTCCTTATTTAAACCTGAGCTTTTTTTTTTTTTTTTAAACTTTTCATCATATTTTCTCTCCCTTCTCCTTTGAGGAGGGGGAGAAAGAGAGCAGCTGTGGTGGAGTTTCGCTGCTCAGCAGTGTAAAACCAGCACACCAACTACACACGTAAGTGCAGTTCTACAGGCATGTAATAGCATGAGCCTTATTCATGGAAGTCATCTGGTGGCAGCAGGTTTACTATAAAGAGACAGCCTGAACTCCGTGTCCTCGGGAGACTTGTTTCCTCAGCAAAGGCAGGGACAAAAAAACGTAAGTGAAGAGATAAGACATTATATGGGGAGCAGTAAAGAAAGGTCATGAAGAGGAGGGCCAACAAACAGAGAAGCAAGACAAGCCTGATAAAGCAGGGAGGGCATGATGCTAACAGCAGACTTCATGGCTCATCCACCTCAAAGTTCAAATGCAGCTCGTGCCAATCCTCCATCAAACTTCTGCAGCTCTCACAGCACTCCTGTAAAGCCTTACAAAGATTAACCTTTCCAAGTATTCCACTTCTGAGAAGAGATCATTCAAATACACTCAGAATACGACGCTATACCCATTGCCCCGTGATGACAGTGTAATGATCTAAATACAGAACTTGGTTTTAGGATCTGGGTTGCCCAGAGAAAGTTAGCTTTGCTGTTGTTTTTAAAGCAGGGATTGTAAGACCCTTTCTATTTCACCTTCCCTCACAATACAAACCCTGAACAAGATTCTTGTAGGACAC
Source organism: Cygnus olor (assembly GCF_009769625.2). Classification (NCBI taxonomy): domain Eukaryota; kingdom Metazoa; phylum Chordata; class Aves; order Anseriformes; family Anatidae; genus Cygnus; species Cygnus olor. The sequence continues at coordinate 111,729,071 of NC_049169.1, read as the reverse complement.
AGATGTTGAAGTGGAAAACAACAAGTTTCCTCGTTTAACTTCAACTCCAGTCATCCTGTCAGACCCTGAACTGTAACTTCTTACAGAAGCTGTCAGCGCTGCACCTCACCCAGTCACTTTTCTGTGGGTACGTTCATTGCCATGAGCTTACTTTGGTTCACTGAAAGTTAACATTGGTTGGGATGAAGCCAAGACTCGCAGTGAATGAAATAGAAATGCCACCTCTAATGTCAATTTTAAACAGTTACCAAGTGAAGTCCTGGGATCAAATCCAGATATTTGCATTACCTTCACTAAAATGAGAGTTGCATGTCTAAAAATCCAGTTCTAAGGAAAGAGGCAATAATCACACTAAAAAAAAAAAAAGGATTTTGTGGTGTTTAGATCGTTATCATCAATCATTAAAAAGACCATGAAAAGACTGTTTCAAGTTCAGGATGAAGTATGCAGCCAAAGCACAGGAAGATTCTGAAGCACACAACATATATGCAGTAGGACTGAAAACATCTGACTATGTGTAACACAAGGACTGCTGTATGTATGGTACCAAAATAGAGATATTTTTGTGAATAAAGTTATCCTGATGCAAAGGACATTTCTCACTTGCAGCAGTTTTAATCTTTCTTGAATTTTAAGACGAGAATTTAAGAAGTTCTTCTGCCTTTTTCTAAGGTATCCAGTTGACCAGTCATGGTCTCATCTTAAAATGGACTTTGCCCAGAGAATTCTCATTTTTTTCCCAGATGTTTAGGTGACTGCAATCTATAAACCTAATTTGACTTAGCGGTTTGCATAAGTCACTCTGGTCCTAGCCCAGAGAGCACAGCATCTGTGGCAGATTTATGTCATACCTAAGGCAGTTATCACTTCTCATAAACTGAAACAAAACCGTAATAAGATTTCCTCAAAAAACATACTGAGTAAACAACATTACTTTTTCAAGATTCTCCACTGTTGCTTATTTAAATTGGTACTTAGTACTAATATAACAATAAAATAATATTGCTGGGTACCAAAAACATTTGGAGAAAGGGGAACCTTATTTTATTGGAAGAACTCACCTCACTTGTCTAACAGGATCACGTTGATAGGTCTTCAGTCAGGTGTGTATACACACACACACGAGGGAAGATAGAGCAGAAAGCTGTGGTTTAACGTTACAACCTACATTTATTTACCATTAGAGGCAAGTAATGTATCTTCACATGAGAATGATAGACGTGAAAAGTTTCTAAGTTGTATAGTACAGGAGGAATCCAAGTTTACATGACTTAAAGCTCACACTCAGAGCAGTGAATTAAAACCAGACAGCCAAAATGAGTGCTGTCCCCATTCATTCAACCTCCTCCTCCAGAAGCTACTGCAACTGTTAAGGTGATCTCACTCATGAAGCAGGAACAGGACTACTTTATTTCTCAACTTGGCATGTTAAAAATAGGGGCATGCTTACACTGAAAACTGAGTCTTGTGACTCCAACAGAAGACACCTTGAAGGCCAGGCTCTGCAACAGAGACATCATACAAAGAGGCTTGGGGACAGCTGTGAAGGAAGCTTGAAACAGCAGAGGCTGGCATAACTGGCAGCACGTTCAACAGTAATTTCTCAACACACACTGGCTGGCTTCAGCACAGCATAGTTTAAGTGCTGGCAACTGACAAGATGTTAAAAATAAGCTTTGGACTCTAAAAATACATTTCTAATTATTTACATTCTGAGCTGAGACCTCAAAATGAAATCTGAGTTTATATTGAAGCTTCCATGCCTTCCCCGATCATTACAGCTAATAAATTACCCTCTAAAATGGCAAGAAAGATTTTCTTGTAATCATCTGTCTGGAGAAGCATAGGCTAAAGACAGTTAATGTTAAAAAATAAAGTTGTCAATACTTAGCTATTCAAAAACCCCATACACTGAAGCACTTACAATCAAAGCTCCATCAGACAAAAAGCCTTAGATCTCAAGTACTCAGTCTAGTTTTCAACTCACCTGAAAAATACGCACAGCATTTACTGAGGCTTGAAATGAAAGGCAAAAGACAAAGTGAACTTCTTGGAAAGAAGAGTCGACTACTTGCCCGGGACAAAACCTGAACTTCTGCCTTAAAATTAACTTTCTTCCATTTGGGGAAAGAAAAAGATACTACTTAACCATTTGACACCAGAACGATGAACACATGTCTAATCAAGAACTTGAGTGCTATTTAACCAGTGGAGGCACTAACTGTGCCAAATAAGATATCCAGCATTTTCTGTTAGATATGCTCAGTTCCAAAGTTGTGAACAGATGTAACAAGTCCCATCAAGCAGAAAGTTGTAAGAAGTGTGGGACACAGCAAGAACAAGATTGCTAAATCAGTTTTATCGAAAAACCTAGCGATAACTACGAACTTTCCTAAAACCCCAGCGCTATTCTCTCTACTTTTAAGGCATTGACACACGCAGGTTTCCATCCAGAGCAGCACTAGCATAAATCTCCTATCAAATCAACTTTACTTTCTCACATAAATGAGCAATGAAGTACCCAGAGAGATAAAATTAGATGAACATGCCTCGGCTCTTGTCTGCTTGCATACAGCTGCTGACGGTTTCAGAACCCAAGTACTCAAAGTGCTCCTTGAAATGTACAGCTGTTTTAGTGCAACTTTGAAGCAGGAAACCCCAAATTATGCAAGAAAAAATTCCAGGAAAAAATGCCAGTTCATGTACTCCAGGGAGAAAAAAGCAGCAGCAAGTAATTCTCAATAAAGCCTCTCAGCAAGCAGTGCCAAGAGATGCACTGACATTCTAGACTGAAAAGGCCACTTACAATTTTTTCTTCTTTTTCTTTTTAATTCTCCAGTGAACAATGTCCATGACAACTGTCTTGAGCTGCAGGAGTTCCCGTATATGGCAACGGTTCATGTTCTTACTTTAAAACCCACTGAAAAATCTCGCTAATTATTTGCCTACCAGTTCTTAAATGCTAAAAACCTGATGACAACTGAGAGAATAACACAAATATCTGGCACGTACATTTCTATGTTGCTCATTTAATCATCGCTTGCACAGCTGAGAGCTGGAATGCTTGAAGAAAGGGGAAAAATGAAAAAACCTGGCACCTTTGAGATACTAAGACAAAAGAAAGAATTTTGAATTAGGCCCTGCAGAAAAATCAGCATCTCCCAATCCTGCAATCGTTACGTTAGCCTTTTGAAAAGTTCCCGTTGGTTTAACAGCCCGAAGTGAGGACTTAAAGGAGGCCTCAAGAGATCTGATTGCCAGCAGCCAGTACGCTGTCAGAGCACAGTGTTAAAATCCTCAGAGAGCTGAAAGTACCAAGTGGAAGATTCACATTGAAATGGGGGCGAAGAACCTGGGTAACAGCGCAAACATTGGGTACTACCAAGAAAATGTAATACCTCGAGACAATGCATGTTATTTACTTGCTGGAAAATATTAGGAAGAAAGCTACTATCTAATGACAGCAACGGAAGGAGACAAACTTTCCCAAAGGGCAGACTGGTCCATCAGAGCTAGGAATGACAGCTGGTGGACAGCATCAGGCCACACAGAAACCAGCAAATTTCTGTTTTACTCACCCATTACCTTATATTAGCCTACTTCAAAGTTCAAGTAGTTTTCATAGGTCTTTCTAGGAAACTCACTTCATTACTGGCAATTAAAAAAGCTATCAGACTGCTTCTAAACAGAAACATTTAGAATATTAAGACAAAACAAAAGATACCTGCCACAAACAGCATAGAGGCATTATAACAATACACACAGTTTATGCCAGACACAAGATAACATGCATGGACAATCCTAACAATAGCCTATACTTCAGGCTGACTTTTTTTTTCTCTGCAAAATAATAATAAAAAAAGCTTTGAATACACAGACAAATCTTTAAATTTGATCTTCCAGAAGACTGCACACTGCAATTTAATTGAATCCTGGAAGAGATTCTCTCTGTGACAGAAGAACTGGTCTGCTTTGGAAAACAACAATTTCAGGTTATGAAGCCCCAGCAACAAACCCAAATCATTAAAAAATAACAACTTGGGGGGAACTGCAGTTGTTCCAAGCAATCCATAACAGTTGCAAGATGGATTGAATTTGGTTACTGTTTTTAGTGCAAAGCTTATTGCAGACCCGCAATAAAAACTTGGTTCAACTTCATTTTTGAGATGCTTATCTCTAGGTTGGCACACCAACTGAACCGATGTACAGAGATGCAAGGAAAAAAAAAAAGTGAGCCATAACATTAAAATGCTACAGCTTGGCCAAAAATATGAGTAACCAGATACACGCTGCCAAAGGTCACAGCATCCCCCACCAGCCCTGCTCATGCAAGCCATTGAAAACCAGCAATAAAGGAGTCCCGCGAAGAGGCACCAAGCCAGCACCACCCCAAGGGAGAAAGAACTTAACACATTTTTTCAGTTACCTTGCCAATAACCTCCCCACAGTATCCAACCCACTAAACATTAAAATCTGGAAGAGAAATAACGATTCTATAGCAACCAGCTGCTGAGATATTTTTTTCAAGCAGAATGAACCGAATACAACTGCCAAATACTTTCCCAACAAATTTAGCCCATTCCTAGTGGGAGGAGGAAAGTATGTTCACTGCTGTGAGTCAAGATGCAGTGTAAATCCGAGGTCATTACGAAACTGGGGCACTATAAAACAAATCAGACAGCCAGGAACAGGTAAATATACTGATACAGATTTTAGGTATGCAAATCTGCATTACTCTAGAAGAGCAGACATCATGTGAGGCCTCTCCTCTGGAGCAGCACTTCTGCGAGACTTCTTTCCACTCTGGTTACTCCCATCACCTACTGGCCAACCCTACTAATACCTCCATGTCCCCTCTTCAGGAGGTCTGAAAATAAACACAGCCACGTGAACAGTCAGGTCCCCAGCGGCAGCTGCACGTGTACGTAAGCCGGGTTCTGTAAGCTCCCTGAAGAAAGCAGCAGTTTGGTCATCTCTGTGCCCAGATGCAACCACTCCTGCTGTGTGTCTCCTCATGTGCGCATCTGTAAAAGGGTTCAACCTCCAAACACGTCAACTAAAACATTTTTCTCAGCAAAATGAGATTCAGAGACCATTAGAATCCAAGACAGCGGTTCCCCTTAACTCATATGCTAAGGAAACCTCTAGTTAATTTGAAAAACAACTGAGAAAAAATTAATCTTAATATTAGGTTTATACACATTGTCCCAAGACATCTTCATAAGTCATTTTCCAGAAGCCTACAAATCAAAAGGCAGAACCAACCTAACTTCACAACCTCTCTCTCTTTCGTCACAACACGGCTTGTTTCTATTTAAATCTTCACAGAATAAAGTCCTTAATCTTTAATGAGAGACAAAGCAAGCTAAGACAAGACGGACATAGGGTAGAACCGTGCTCATCTTCTCTCATTATGCAGCAGAGGGATAACAACTAAACGCAACAGGCAGATGTTTGAAATATCTTCGTTAAGGCAGGGTCCCATTTTTCCTCTGCAGCTGGGTTTCCTCCAGTGGATTTTTATTAACCAAGTGTTTCTCCATCCCTTTTCCCCAGCTGTAGAGCACAGCCCATCACAAGTACCGTGGGTATCTCTGCTTCAGAGAGAGATCCCTGTGGATCACCAGGAAAGTCAAGTGTACCTCCTGCACGCGGCCCGGTACTGAATCAGAAACTGCTGCGACCACCACCTTAAAAATGATCAAAATGAGTTTGGAAACCTGTACACAGGTGCACCTGCACTATTTGGAGCCTTCTGCCCTTTGCTTGCCTTTTCTATTTACTGTCTTTTTAGATCTCTCTACCTATAAAGCACCTCGTGGGGAGAGTAATAGCAGGTGTTGTTCTCTCTCCAGGGCTCAATTTTTGTTTTATTATTTTATTTTTTCCCCACCCCTTTGTGAGGCTGAGAAAAGATAATAAAACATCATAAACCTCCACTCAAAAAGAAATCAAATTTCACAAGTATTTCAATATACAGCCTTCCCAAGCTTCATTTCAGCACACGAAGTTTAGCTGTGTCAGCATTCTGCATTCATAATGCGGGCAGGTTTTTGGGTTTCTTTTTTAAAAAATAAAAAAACTAAATTTCTGTCTCTCCCCAATCAGAATGCTTCATTTTGATTTTGAAGACAGGCATTGCATTTTGAAGATAGATTCAGCACGAAGATATTCCCTACGTACGCTCAGGAAAGGTATTTTAATGCCAGAGCTTCGCTGCCTCAGCTCGCCTGTACTTTGCTTTCCCTCACTAACCCCCTGTGATTTAATTCAGGATCGGATCAAGGTAATCCAGGAAAAGGAGGAACTTGGTACTGCCTTAAATTCCTGAAACTCTAGGAATTAAGCGACTTCAGCAGGGAATCCCATTTTCCTGGGTGCTACAGTATAGATTTTGCTTGCCCAAAGCATGTAAAGCAAGAAAAAAATGCAAAAAAAAAAAAGCAAAACGATTTCTGAAGGTCCACGAGGCCTCAGACTGCAGGAACTTTATCGTGTATCAGAAGCGCTGTCAATTAGGGAGAAGGAAGAATCCTTCCTCTTACACAAAAGTACTTAAAACTCGTCGAAAACCAGTAACACACAATAGGCAGAAGGTTTATTATGCAGCTATCAATGAAGCCTCCCAAGTGCCCAGAAACAACTACCAGCTGAAAAGACTACAGTCTTTCAGCCTGCTGAAATTCCAGCTAACATGTCATCCCTGGACCACGTTCAATTCCTCAAGCCAGCAACTCGTAAGAGCCAAAAACGCCAAAAGGTCAAAGCTCCAGTTCTCTTACCCGTGCCTCCTAGCAAGCGATGAGACCGGGGAGAAGAAAAGAACCACGATTCTCCGTATTCCCGCTCCTTTTAGCCCTACAGGTTCTCCTTCCTCGCTAGGAACTTGCGCCAGACAAGCAGCGGTGGAGAGGAACTAGCCCAGATCCTACCACTGTCACCTGCCCACGAAATTCGGAGTTAACCTAATAGCGACACCTAAGCTTTCCGCCGAAGGTTGACAGGGAAACAAGCGAAGGAGAAACAAATGGAGATTCCTTTCTAAATAATAGAAACACTCAGAAATATCACATCAAATTAAGTCTTCGCTGTACAAAGACTATATTCAAATTAAGAGTAGAATCAGGTGATGTTCACATGGAAAAGCCTTGTCTTTGGCTGTTTTTGTAGGGGATTTTGGTGTGGGTTTATTTTATTTTTTAAAGAAAGAACTCAAATATTTTCAACCTTTTCTATTTTTCTCCCACAACATCTTTAACTCTTCCCTGGAGGCATTAAGATGAGCTGATACTGAGACAGCTAGTCTCACATACGAAAATACTGTGTTGCTTTTATTAACCCAATATTCCTTTATTTCTTCCTCATTCACATAGCACATTAAACACCACCACCTGGTTCTGGACTACAGGCTTCCAGTGCAAATTCAGCTTTTAAAATCCCATTTAATACTTTTAAAAAAAAAAAAAAGCTATCACTAACTAATCCACAGTCTTCACCAGGATCTCCCCTATAGCATCACCTGAAGTCTTAGGCAGCACAAAGAACAAAATAAAACTCTTAGATTTCCTAAGACAGGACAAGAATTGGAAGGGGCACCAAAGCATCAATGTCTTACATAAAGTTTGTAGAACACATCAGGTAAGTACAGACAGAGCTGGTGGTTGCTTTTGGCTTGGTTTGGGGGATGGTGTTTGCTTGGCTGGTGTTTTAATGTGGAATACAGCTTTCCTTAGGGACTCTTCTGGGTTGTTACTTAAGTAGTCATATTCTTATTTGTAAACTCTAAAATAAAAGCAGATTAAACTCTTTGGGTTAAATTCACCCAACTAGTTAATTCAAATCATTTGTTTTTTTAAGAAGTCATCCAACAGCATTTGTCCACAGTTCAGAACAACAAGAGCACTTGACTCAAAAAGACATTTCTTTTTCACTCCTCCCCCCAAAAAAATCAAAGCAAAACTGTTTTGCTTGCATCAGACAGCACGAGTTTTACGCAATCCTGTCGGATTTAAATGTCAAGTTTAAATAGTATCACCAAACATATTTTTGGGACACACTTAAGAATCCAATCCGTTTCTCCATTTGATCCACTAAATTCAGCCTGGGGTATTTCAGATCTTTGTTTCACAAGAGTGGATTCCAGTTTCTGTGCGGAGCTACATGATTAGGGTTCATCCATAGCTCCTGACTGTGCAAAGAGGATGACTAATCAACCAAAAACCCATGGAACTGATAAAGACAAAATGCTGCACAAGCCTCAACTCCACTCCGATTATTCTGGTAAGAGCTGTGCTAATGAAATGTTGCCTGTGCATGGATAACAGCCTCGGCCATTTCTTACTGGCAAGCTTGATTCAGAGGTTATAAAATCAAACCAGCGGGAGGACGCCACTATTTTAGTCCCACATTGACTGCAGATCTCTCCTCTCGAAGTCCAAGATCACCCTCTTTGTACCACCACTGCCACACAAAGGGCTCGCAGCGAGGAGCCAACACCAAGTTAAGGGATGCACCTCTCAGAAAAGGAACTTGCATTTGGTGTCCCCCCCTGCCTGCACCATCAAAGAGGCTGCCAACGCTCCTTGAAGCAGCGCCATCTTCCAGCAGACGCTATCTACAAGATGCTTAATTTCGATCATTTCTCTTAAAATTAGCATATGTTTGATAGCAGGCTGCCATTAGTTCTTTTATGAGCAAGTTAGGTTGCTGACTGTGGTTTTAGGCAGTCAGTCAGGAGCAACAGAACATGGAGAAACATCTAAGGTAGATAATGGATGTTTTCTAACTCTGTCATCAAACACCCCCAATATCCGTGATCCCTGGCCATGAACTCAAGCACAGATGATCTCACAGTGTTAAGACATCCTTTAACACCTTTAGGCTTTGAACTTTAAGTTTTACAAGCCAGAATTTAAAATAAGAGACAACCAGAAGGAATGACTGGAGAAGAGATTCATTACACGTCTGTTTTCTAAAGGTAGCATTTTCTTGAATACCTGCAGCAACTGAATTCCACGCTGCTTTGTGCTTACAAGGATTTTTCCTTCTCTCTGTTGTGCATTACACTACCTGTTTTGAAACATGAGCACACACTGCAGAACAGAGGTATTACAATGCAATGCTTCTCTCTGAAAAACTTTTAAAGTATTGCAGATAGCTCTACAAATTATTCCCAGTAGCTTACTTTACAACAATCTTTCCTTGTTGGGCTTGGCCCTTACAAAGATGAGCAAGTTTGGGAGGAACATCGGCACATGCCGTGTAAGTTCTGTTTAACTTCAATAGCACAGCATACAGAAACGTTTCAAAATAAAGTTTTGATGGGAAAGAACACCTGCCAGCCTCTAGATGATTCTGAAATATATTTGACAATTAAAGTAATGAAATACAGATACAACAGGAAAAAAGAGAACAGGTAAGAAGAATGTTGGCTGGCAAAGGCAAGGAGCGAGGAAAGCAAGCATTGCAGGAGCACTGGCAGCAGGTGCACCGAAGTTCCCTGACCTGGTCCTATCTCAAAAAAGTCAATTACATTGTATGTCCATGACAAAACCAGAAAAAAAAACAACACACACCTCAACACCTGAACATCACAAGAGTCTTTCTGTCTGCCTCAGAAAGACAGAGAGCCAAGTTTATCCAGCTGGGATTCACACGTGATTCAAACAAAAAAAAAGCCAGTATTTTTGTTCCAGAAGTTAAACTATTACACCACCGCCCTTGGTACATGATCAGATTACTGGCATTTTATTTATAAAAAAATAAAACCATGCAGAACTCAGCAGTTGTCAGTTTTATTTCACGATTCTCTGTAAGGAAAGAACTTTATTTCCACAAAATACCCTGCAGATTTATGGAAGTTACTGGAAACTTACACCTCCTTAGCAAAAACAACACCGGATTTCAGGTGATCTCTCTTCTACCTAAACGATACTGTTATGCTCCTTTAGCTGACAAGGAACTCGTTACAATCCTACGATATACAATCACCTGTTTTGTCTAGATGCGAAGATTAGAAGAAATTCAGAATTGTGTTACAAGCAGTTTTAAGATCCTCTTTCCTGCAGAGAGCAGCAGCGTCAGAAACCTGAAGGAAGGGGCCAGTTGCTCTATTTGACCCTATTTGAGCCTTTTCCACAAAACACAGCCAGGTAACTGAGCTTCTGTCTGAACCTCCTCACCACCAACACAGGAATCTCCACAGCACCTCCCGAGGCAGCCAGCTGCCAGCAAGGAGCTCTTTGCAGGTGCATCACCTGCATAGCGCGACTACTTCTTGCTCATGGCTCTGTATGGGCACAAGGACACATTCACACGGAACAGCTGACAGGAACGGGATTACCACTGCAAAGCTCAGGTCTAAACGCGGTGTAAAATAACTGGAACTAGGCAACTGAGCAGATCTGCTCGGCCTTTACATTCCTGCATTGCAGGACTGACAGACAAAAGCTAACGCTGGAATTTCGGCGGATCCTGCCATGACCTCTTAAAAATTTATTTTGCAATATATTAAATATTGCTCCTTGCAACAACATTTAAAGGCCAGACTACATTCTTGTGCTTTTCGACTTGAATTTTCATGGACTTTTTTTTTACATTGCAATTTCATTTTTACAGTTATTTAAAATAATAGTTTTGTGGTTTTTTTTTTTAAACAAAGAAATGGTGACCCAAAACCACAAACTTAGCCAGATTGTACCTTCAGAGTTTTCATATCACTCACATGAACATTTAATGTACAAGCAGGATAAATCCAAAACACGAGCATAGGTATTGTAAGGCCAGGCTGGATGGGGCTTTGGGCAACCTGCTCTGGTGGGAGGCGTCCCTGCCCACGGCGGGGGGGGTTAGAACCAGATGGTCTTTAAGGTCACTTCCAACCCAAACCATTCTGTGGTGCTGTGATTCTACGAAGTTGTAAGATAATATGAAGACAGCCATGGGCTAACAGGCACCCAAGACTCCTCCATTCTGCAGAGACAGATACATGAATTAGCTTCCTAGAAATCAGTCTTGGATTTCTCCTTTAAGTTCAGCTGGTAGGGCAATGGACAAAAAGTAAGTGTATATTTTGCAGGATAGGCATTACTTAAAAAACACATACTGTTGATAGGTAACTTTATTTTCCTCTCTGGGATGGGTGGTTGCACAGTAAGAGCATACACAAATCATAACACCAAACGGGCACAGAAACTGACTGCTGCTTTCTTTAAAAAGCGTGGGACCAGAACGACGAGATAAGAGCTGCTGTTAACTGTCAAGGATGCTGGGAAACCCAGAGACCGCCTGCTCGCAGCACGCGTGATGCAAGCTAGAAGTTTCTCCTACGAAGCACAAAATCTGTTGGAGACTTCAGTTTCCATCACATTTTTCTCAGATGTAGAGTCCAAGAATCACTTTTGGAAAACATCTTTAGAAAGCATGGCTAAAATACAAGGAGAGGAGCTAACTGGTAAACTGGTCCAAAGATACTACTTTAGATTGACAACGCGTGGTTTAGGTTAGAAATTTTCTATATGCTATAAAAAAAAAAAGTCCTCGCATATAGCTCTTGAAGGATTTCAGAGGTATATTTAATTGTTGTAAACATTATTTACTGTTATGTATGAAAGTAGAGAGAGCAATGTGCTACCAAAAGTGTTTTGTTATGATCCCTCTGATAAAGTTCCAGTCATTTCAGGTGGCTCTCCATGAGCACTCTTTCAGAAATCACAGATTTAAACTCAGCTGCTCTGTGTATTTTAAAGCATATTAATAACTTCTCTACAGATTGGACAATCATATGAAGCAAGAAAAATTGTATTTTACAAGAACACAAACTAACTGCTGCCCAGGCCTTTACCCACAGGTCCAGATCCTCTTCAAGTGGATTCTTTACCCAAACATTAGAAGTCACAACCACAAAGCAAAACCTGGACTCTTGGAGAAAACGGGTCCTCTTTGAAATTATTTTAAAAGTATTTCTAGGGCTTGCTTAATCTATAATATTATACTGAGAAACACAAGGGAATGTACCAGAAAGCCCATGATTTTCAAGGCAAGCCACGAGACAAAACCTCACTGCTACAAATCTATAGTGTTTAGACTTCAACCGCCAGAACTGCGGTCACCACGAATATCCTGTGGGCACACACAACCACAAGGGAGGGGGGAAGAGACTGAGAAATATTGCAAAAGAGAGACCTACAGAAGGGATTTGGGTTTCAGGCAATTAATAATATGATTATTTAAAATTCCAAGCACATTTCACACACCCAACTCTTCTGAGAAGATGACTTGACAGAGAAAAGGAAAGGTGACCTCTGAAATGACACTAGCACTAATTAATTCATTTATCTTATAAACAGCACATGACAAAGGAAAATGCAACATCCAACATGTGAGTTTAATGCATTTCGTAAGAGAAAACCAGACTGAGTATATACCACCTTGTTCAATTTTTTTGCATTCTGACTTATCTGCATCACAACGTATCTTTTGCATCAGAAATAAAAAGAAAAAACAACTTTACTTTCTGGGGAAGAGATAGGATGCTTCTCCCACCCACACAAAAATTATTTTACGTCCTGTCATTTCCCACGCTGGCCAAGAAGTTAATCCTCTGATACTCCAAAGTAGGCAGACAAATTCCAGTTTCAATCGTAGGAAAGCCCTTAAGAGATCAGTAATTAGAAACTAATCTCTCCTACACAAACAGTGCATGCTCTGTCAAGAACTTGACCACCTCTGCCTCCTGCACAAACACACGCAGCTACCTACACGGATTCACTGTAGACAGGTGGATTAGCTAGGCATCTACACGCACACCCCAGAATTACATCGTTTTTGGTCTGGTGTACCAAGGCTTGGCAAATGCAGTTATTTTAATTGCCGACTGCACCATCGGTATCAGGACATACCTAACAGTAACAGTATCGCCCCAAATAGTCAGTAGAATCTGTTACACTGTCTTTTAGTTTCAGAAAGAGTACTCTTAAAACACTGTAGCCACTTTTGGCACATATAATAATGAAGCGTTGGCACCTCAGAGTAAAGTTTTGTGTGCACAAGTAACACATTATTAGATCTTAGACTAGAGCAAATTTCTAATTGTCAACCATACCACCCAACTTCATGCTACGTAAGTGAAAACAAAACCAATTTACTGTGCAGGGGCCATTTCGAGTTCAGCAACTGTATTAAATACAATGGCAACAAGCATTCAGTGTTTCCAGCAGACAACATGAGCAGAAGCAGTATTTATTTTAATGATAAATCTCATTGCTTTGGTTCCCTGCAGGTTAATTGCTGGGACACCTGAACCTGAAATGCTCATTGCAAACAAATCGCTCTGCTTATGATTTATTCTACTCCACCTATGACTAAAGACAGCGTAAGTAAATGTTCACAGTTGATAACTCTCCTTGATGATCTTTTCCTCAAGTCATTGCCAACACTTTGAAAACAACTTTTGCGGTTTTCTTTTTACTCTACAAACAGAACTCTTTAAGGTCTTATTTTCCCTGGTGTTACCCTACTGAAAACTAAAATTACAGTCTATGGCTACAGCATAAGGATAGACCAGAAAAGGCTATTCAGCATCATCACTCAGAGTGATCTATTATTTGCTAGACTCACATTCTTTCCTGGATCCAAATCTAACCTAATTGCACAATTGGAGGTATTAATGAAAAAGCATGCAGACTTTCCGGCAGCTAACTAACAGCGGCAAGAGACAAAACAGGCACTGACTGCAGGTCACTGGTTTGTTTTGGGAAACCAATTCTTACTTTACAGTACCTTCATAGTTATTCTACTCAACGGGGATGTAAAGGTAAACTATAACAAAAAAAAAAAAGAGCTGCTCTGAAAACAAACTTATCTGGAAGTAAGGACAGTGAGATATCACAGAGGGAACATGAGAACTGAAAGAATTAAGTGTGGCTTGAGAAGCAGCAAGTACAAAGAGCAACCCGCTCAGCTCAAATGAAGTTTGAACCTCATACACTGGAGAAACCATTCAGAAACAGTTCATCTGTACGAAACGTGACCCCTGTAAAGCTGCCAAAATCAGTGAGAGCAGACAAGTGCTAATCACGCGAGCTAAAATGGTCCGAGCTGCTCGGACTTATGTGCTTGCCTAAATGCAGATGACTGCCTATCCTAAATTTTAAGTTAAAGAAGAGAACGCAACTGTTTCCCTTACCTGTGCTTCTCCAGGCCATCAGTCAGCACACCTCCCCACCCTCCCAAGCACGTACACCCCCCAGTCCTGTAGCTGGAAGCCTGAACACAGCTGACACGCAAGGCTCCTCCTCCCACACCTCACCCCCTCAAGCAGAGCTCTGGGGATGCAGTGCGAGCATTTTATAATGGAAAGAGGAATTTAGCAATAGGTGTGCTACTATGTCAAAAAAACATATAGGATGTCACCAAGCCTTGCTCTTTGAAGGAAGTTGCTGGCGACTAGAAAGGAAAGGCAGAAGAAAGCAAGGTGAGGGCTGAGCGTGGAATAACACCGCATAGCCTAACGCTCTCCAGTCATCGGTATCTAAATATAGATACCGTTGTTTTGGTTTTTAATTGTTATTTAGGAAGAAATGTATGCATTTGGAGATTTTCTTGAAATATTTTCTATTAAAATATATACGTAAGGTGATACCTATGTATGGCCACGCAAGCTCTAAACAAAAAAATGTACCTTACAGCTCGGGCGGGATGGGGGTGAGAAGGGGCAGGAGAAAACAGCCAGTTTTCCTGCCTTTTCGAGTAGCACACTGCCATGCATGTGGAGTGGCAGTTATTTGACAAGGCAGGGCTATCCGCTAAACAATACCCCCAGTTTTACAGCCTGGGGAACCCTTTCCCCTAGCCTGACACCCAGACCCCCACCAGAAAGGCAGAACCGAGACCTTAAACCAAAAGCAGCGCTTGCTTCGGCGATAAAGCAGCGGCTGAACCAGCACAAAAGACGTCCACAGGGAACAAAATAACCACAATTAATCGTAAAACAGCAGCCGGGGGGGGGGGGGGGGCCGCAGGGCAAATGGCGGGGGATACCCGGCGCCCCTCCCGGCTCCCCCCCCGCCCCCTCGGGGCCGTACCTCATAGCTGCTCGGGCCGCGGGCCCTGCTCACAGCCCTGGCAGCGGCGGCGGCGGGGCCGGGGGGGCCGGGGCCAGAGCCGGAGCTGCAGCGGCGGCCGGCACCGCCGCGGCCGGGCGCACCATCCCCTGCGCCGCCTCCTCAGCCGCCGTCTGGCGGCCGCCGGGGGAGGAGCGCTGCGCCCCGCTCGCCCTCGCAGCGCTCGGCGATGGGCAGCGCTCGCCGCCAATCAGAGGGCGGGTCCCCGTCCCTCCCGGCCAATCAGGTGAAGGGGCGGGGCGCGGTGAGGAGGGCGGGGCGGCCATTTTGCGGCTTTCGCCTTTAACCCGCCCGGCCGGGCCGCTGCCGCCGCCGCGGAGCCTGCTGGGTTGTGTAGTCCGCGCGGGCAGCCGCCCGATCACTCCTCCCCCCCGCCGCTGAGCGACAGCCCCCTTAGCCAATCGCAGCTCCGCCTTCACGCCGAGCGGCAGCCGCGTCGACCAATCCCCGTGAGGGGGGCGGGGCCCGAGGCGCGAGCGAGGCGGAAGTCCTCGCGTTGCTATGGCAACCGCTGGTCGCGGCCTAGCGGTGCCCGGGAGCCTGCCGCCGCCCGGGGCCGCCTCGCCCTGAGCCTCGGTGCCGCCCGGAGGCCCGGGGCGCGGAGCCGCTGCGGGTGCCGGCTGCCGGCCAGAGGTCAGCGCCGGGTCCCGCCCCGTTCGTCCTCCCCCTCGTAGCCTGAAGGCTCCTCGCCGTTCCCCGAGGCTGCCCGGGGGCGGCGGGCGAGCTGCGAGGGGAGACCCGAGAATACTGGGTTGTGGGTTTTGGGGGTGCTGAACGTGAGGTGCCCCCTGGGCCCGCACCCTTTGCGCTGCCGCTGTCTGAGCTGGTCGCGCGGGGTGACACACCCCCCGTCTACATCTGCTTTGGGCTCGTAGGTCTTACGTCGCTTGCAAACAATTCGTGTTCTGTTTAAAAACATAAAGCTTTAGTTAACTTGTTTTCTTTATAGATACTGCGCGAATCACAGTTTGGCTGCTGTGTCCTTTTTCGGATCACTATGAAGGCCTTGTACTGTCAGCAGAATTCACCTGGGGAGGAAGTGACCTTTGTCTTCCAGGAAAGAGTGAGTTCTGATCGTAACAGCACAATTTGTCATTCAGGGGCAGGAGACCCTGGCTGAGTGCCACAAGGGTGTAAGAACACCTAGCTCATCTTTAGACTTGAACCAGTGTTATCATTGCACAGACAGGCAGGTAAATGCAGGTAGGGCAGGAATATTGTACCATCATGATGCAGCACTTGGCAAGACCAATGGTAGACTATTTTATAGACTAGTTTTGGTGACTGTGTTTTAAAAATGGGGTTTGTGAGCATAAAATAAATGACATCTGGCTTCATATTCAGGCATATCTCTTGACTGGATTTTCTGGTCACTGAAAAAGTAGAAATAGAGCTTAAGAAATTTGCTGTGTTTGAAAGGATTCTACCGTTAACTTTCTCTCCTCTTGCAAGTTCTTTGCTCTTAGTAAAGATTGAAATCACAGTGCATCTTCCTGCAACTTGAAAGAACAAGAAGACAACTAGTTTTCCATCAAATGTAGCTGAAACTATTGTACTGAAGAGCCTGTCTCTGTTTGATGTAAACATTAATTGGCTAAGCATACACGAATTGGTGGCATAAGGCTAAAATAGGATGTCAACAAGTGTGTGTTGATGCAGTATGGGTGTCTGAACAGTAGAAGAATGCTTACATGGTTTCGAGGATGTGAACCTGTGTTTTTAAGTGAATCTCTTACACGTACAAAAGAAATTAATGTATACCTATGTAATATAGATAGCTCTGTATACCTATAAGCCATATATCAAAATGAAACGATATAGTATTGGTGAGACTCTTGCTTGAATAGCTGTAAAGTCACACAAGTGAGGCACATTTGATGAACTGCCTGAAGAGAAGGATGCAATAAGATGGCTGATTGTGATACTGCCAAGATGCATATTCAGGGAGCAATCTTAAATCCACTTAAGCTGATTATGAAACTGTGCTTTTGCAGAAAAGGCTTGATCACCCCTCAGCAGCATGTTTTTGGTCTCTTCCGTTCAATGATTCTAAGAGTCATGCAGCAATAAGGTGAGGTAGGCCAGCCTACATATCCGGTTGAGAGCTACTAATTTTTTAGAGATTAGTTCACATCTGTGTGATGGCTTCATGACTGCTAGCTCCAGCATGGAGGAGGGGCTGGAAATATGTAGATGCTGGCGACAGGCAAGCCAGGCAGCTCTGGTACAGTCTTAGGTATGCTAAACTAGACCTTGAACTGCGCTCCTCTGTATATTCTTTGAATGACCACTTGCCTACTTAAAGCTCTTCAGATAGGAACTAACCCTGCAGGTGTCTGTATAACGACCGATACTATGGGATCCTGATCTTAAATTGAAATAAATATTGAAAAAAATGAGGAAAAGGAGAGCCAGTTGACCAAAGAGCTATTAATAGAACAGCAGTTGGTTAATGGAAAATGAGGGGCTTGGATGAAGAATAGCAAACCTTCCTTATGTGGTGATTGGTCAAATTATAATATTGATATATTTAAGTTATGAGGTCAGGAGCCAGTTAACAGCACAAACATTTTGTTTCTTTTTGTTCCTAAGGCTTGTATTCTTGTATTCTTTTACCAAAAAAAAAAAAAAGGCAGCTTTGTTACGTGCATTGTAGCAGTACTTAGGGTCGCTGAGCTATGTATACTAAAAGGATATTTCCAAAAGAAGATATAAGCTTGAATTTGCATAAATCCCTTAGATTATAAGTGTTGGGGGTTTGTTTTAACCAGAGATGCAGTATTCATGTAGTTCAACAGCCTACTGGCTTGGCTGTTTTGTGGAACAAAGAGTGAGAATCCACTTTGGTTTGTTTAAGGAGCAGGAGGTCAGTCTGACTGGCAAAATGCCTTCCAATTTTAAAGGAACGCCATGTGTTTAGCTCAGCTGGGGTGAGAAAAAGTTCATCTCAGTATTCCTCAGACAGAAGTTCCCCTTCATGTTGCTAAGCCTAGGAGAAAAGCAACAGCTGTTTGTTGGGAACAGTTTTAAAGAATAGATAAAGAAGAAGTTAAACACTTAGAGAAGATATCTTGACTTTAGAAGTAGAAACTAAGCTCTTACAACTTTCTTGTAATTGTTTCATTTTGACTCCAACAGACATTACAGGCTACAGTATAACATGGAAATAGTTAATTTTGCCTCTAGTACCGGAGGTATCTCTTCAAAAACTGGGGAGTCACCAGTCCAGAACTCAATTTGGCTAATTAAATACTTTAAAGTAGCAGTACTCAGCTGCTTCAAATCATTTCGGGTGTCAATCCCAAAAGCAGAAGTTGGGATAGTAAGGGAAGGCTTCATTAGCAGAACGTTCTTGTATGTGAGATGCCCATCGTTTGTGGGGCTCAACACCAGTCCTTAGTGGTGCAGTTTCTTTGACATCATTGGAACTACTTGAATATTTACCTCAGTATGACAGCGCAGTATCTCAGACACTCATGTCAAAATTCTCTTAAAATTCTCCATCACTCCTGCAATATAGTTGCAATTACATATTGAGATTCTTCCAGGTAAGGCTGTGATATTTAACTTGCAGGAACATAAAAGAAAAATAACTTCAATTGAATTTTAGCAAGGTGGTCAGTTGGTAGCAGCAATATAGATTGTATCTGGCATTGGTGGTTCAGTGGTAGAATTCTCGCCTGCCACGCGGGAGGCCCGGGTTCGATTCCCGGCCAATGCAGAAAAGCCCAAATTTTTGTGCCAAGAAGGCCAACAGCGTCCTGGCTTACATCAGGAATAATGTAGCCAGCAGGAGCAGGGAGGTGATCATCTCCCAATACTCAGCTCTGGTGAGGCCGCACCTTGAGTGCTGTGTTCAGTTTTGGGCCCCTCACTACAAGAAGGACATCGAGGCCCTGGAGCACGTCTAGAGAAGGGCTACAAAGCTGGTGAAGGGCCTGGAACACAAGTCCTGTAAGGAGTGGCTGAGGGAGCTGGGGCCATTTAGTTTGCAGAAGAGGAGGCTCAGGGGAGACCTTATTGCTCTCTACAGCTACCTGAAAGGGAGGTGTGGGGAGCTGGGGGTCAGTCGGCCTCTTCTCACAGGTAACCAGTGATAGGAGTAGGGGGAACCACCTCAAGTTGCAGCAGGGGAGGTTCAGGTTAGAAATTAGGAGACATTTCTTCTCAGACAGAGCAGTCAGGCATTGGAACGGGTTGCCCAGGGAGGTGGTGGAGTCAGTCCTTGGGGGTGTTTAAGGAAAGGTTGGATGTGGTGCTTAGGGGCATGGTTTAGTGGGGGATGGTTGGACCAGATGATCTTCAAGGTCTTTTCCAACCTTAATGATTCTATGTGCTCAAAATGGTGTTTTAAATCTACTGCAATATCAATTTCTTTTTCATTGAAAACAAATTCTTGTTCTGACTACAAGACAGTCTAAAACACTGTGGGAAAATGCTTTCAAGAGCTTGAGAGGATCCTACTGGCACATTCACGTTGCTTTGTATAACGTCTGTAAATTTGTCCTAGGAAAACCTTCATCCTACAAGAGACAATGATGTGAAAGTACAAGTTAGAGCCTGTGCGCTGAGCTGGATAGATACAAAGGTATTTGCTTATTTTTTTGTGAAAGCCAGGGGTGTTTACAGTTTCCGTTGAAGTTCTAAACCAGTGCCTTATCTGGTAACTGGCACAAATCCATTTATGACATCTGAGGACATGGCTTTACCACTGAGAAACAGGGCACAGGATTGATGTGGTATTCTTATATCTCTTTAAATAAAAGGCACCTCTGATTTGTTTCCTAATTTATGGAGAAAGATCAGTTGTCACTTGTGAGCTCTTCCAGAAAAACCCTTTTATCATCCTCTGCACGCTGACTAAGTCCTAGTTTGGCTTGTGAGCTAATGACTGTTTTTATTTTTTTTTATAGGCTTCTAAATTTAAATACATAAAGAAAAGTTTTAATATTAAATGAGGAATGGGTACCCCCTCCTCCCCCCATTTGGTAGTGGCCCAATTTTCCTATTGTGAATATCAAACGCTGTAAGATCATAACAAGCTTGCATATTTTGAGCTTTGGTAATAGCAGAAAGTTATAACCATTATTTTCATTTAGCTACTGTCAGAAATGAAAATGGAGAAGGAGCTTTTACCTGTTGGTCGAGAAATTTCTGGAATTGTATTGGAAGGTAAGTTAGTACAATTGTCTTGTGAGTGTGTGGAGCAAGAATCAAGGTATGGTAATCCAGAACAAATAGTGTTTGCATGCTACACATCTCATAGTAGGAACTAGAATTTGTTTTCATAATGAGGCTTTCCCTAAATCAGTCATGATACTGAAATGAAAGTAAAGGAACTGAACTCTAGTGCTTGCATATCTGTTCAGAGTGATTTAAAAAAATGCACAGCAGCTTTCTAAATGAAATATACAAAGATCTTACGATCTTATCTCCACATGCTGTAATAACCTTTAATTTATTTGTAAAAAGTCCTCGTTGGAATAGGGAAGGCATTCAGGAATTCCTGCAGTGTTTCATTTGCTTATCCATCTTTGATGCATAGTTTAAAGCCTCGATCTTTCAAATGCATGTACGTGTGTGTGCTTGCATGTAACTGTTTGTAGATGGGGTGCCAAAGTTTAGTGGAGTAAAAGATTCACTTTCGGTACGTGCATGTTTAACAGAGAACATACATTTTTCACTAGCAGGGTTTATTTAATTTTATGGGCTAGTGATAAACAGTGCTCTCAATGCATGCTTAATTTCATCTGTAAACATTTATGTTCATACCTTTTTTCCTTCTATTCATATATTCTTCACGAGTTGGAAGAAAGGTGTCCTTTTTTCAGCCGGATGATGAAGTAGTAGGTAAGTTAACACTTCTTTGCTTTCTCAGCTAAGACTATGAGTAATCTTTTTATAATGAATGGCTGAGCTTATAGTCATTGCTAAAGCTACAATTGAACATGTATTTTGAAATTTCTAACTGGCGTCACATGAATAAGCACCTATAAATGAAAATTTTCATCTAAAAGTGTTCTCCTAGGGAAGGGTTTTGGTTATAAGAGTGGAAGTTCAGGTCCCCAACTAATGTCATCTGTCATAGTCCTACAGCATTCACCGAATCTATAAGAATATACACTAGGCATGTATATGCCTGTATAAAGAATATACATGTCCTATTAGCCATGCAAACTGAGTAATCTAAAGGCAACCATCTGAATAAATCAACAACAATCTGTAGTTGTAACACCACCTTGATGTAATTAATGCGTATCTTTTGATTTTTGTGTGCAATACAAAGTCTAGGCTTGTATTTCCTGCCTTCTTGAGGATGTTATTAAAAATACGCCTTTAACTGCTAGTGATAAATCTCTTCTGCAAGCATACAGGACTGTTCGGTTTCTTCTAAATCACATCAGTTCTTGACTGAGTGAAGAAGTCGAGTGGTCATAACTTGACTATGCAAGTAGATCCACCAGTTTTAGTGGATTTTCTGAGCTGATGAAAGTAATGAACTTGCTCAGGTGTTCTGCTACATTTGCTACAAGGCCACATTTAAAAAGAAACACTGGTTCAAGTCGCTTATTTTCTAGAATCTTCATTTTTACTGCAGATGAGAATACTTTTTTATCCTGCTCATGAAAGTGGATTTTTTTTCCCACTAACTTTACTGTAGGGAGCCCATGTTTTCTGATCCTGCTATGAGATCGTTGGCAGAGAAGCCCATCAGATGGGCAAGTGGTAATCACTGTACTTCTGTTGTTTGTTTGGGTTTTCTTGTTGAAAACAGTCTTCTAGGTCAATCACATGGAGAGTTTTCGAGGCTTTTCCTGTTAGAACTTTGGCAGACCTTTTGTATCATTAGCTTCAAATTTAGCAGAATTATATGAGCAATTATTATTATTTATTCACCACAGAAAGTGTGATCTTTGCGGGTTCGAATTAGTATTCCATTTTATGGGGTGCAGAAATGGCTTTACTTTGTTTAATAAAGTAGGACAGTTATGGCCAAGCATTTTCAAGTCTTGCACATGAGTAAGTTTAAATTATGAATAGTATCGTTATTGTGAACAGTATTGCTCATTTGGATGAACACCTGACATGCTCCATCTGTTGAATATTTTAAAATAACACTTGTTTCAATCAACTTCTGTTGTAGCTGAAGGAATACACTTTCAGTAAGTAATAAAGTGGAAAACTACACCTCTGAAAACTAGTCAGTGGACCTGAGAGTGCTAAGTAACATTCTGGGTGGGAGTAGTTGTAAGTCTGACATTAAGGGAATGGAATCAGTCATGGAATCCATACTTGGGTTGTGAGAGAAGAAGAGATTCATTTTGTCTGGGTCTTTGGTTTGTCCAAGTTCTCTGGGTTTTTTATTCTTGAATAACGAGTGCTTGCAAATGCAGGTACAGAATAAGTGGAATTACACTTATGGAAAGAGGAAGATAAAGAAAACAGCATAAAAATCTTTAGCCGTGAAAGAAAGAAAACACGCTTTTCTTATTTTGAAATACTGATATCTCTTTCCATTTCCTTTCAGACAGCTGTTCATCCTTACGTATCCAATATAGTTGCTATAAAGACAAAACACAGGAGTGAAATATTTCCTTTCTATAGTAAATTTTTCCTAGAAGGCACACTTCCCAGTTATTGCTGGTGAGAGCTTATTTGTAATTAATGAATGAGCACTTTTAAAAGAAAATGAGCAACTGCCAAATGATTTGGTTACTTGTGTACTTAATAACATCAAACAGTCCCAAAATAATTGTCAGAAACACATCCACTTAAATTTTACCAAAAAGCTTGTCCTTCTATCAAAGAATACAGTCCTGGTACATACATCTTACTGAGTGTAACAGTAATAATGTGGTAATACAGTTCCCATTTATAAATCTGCTCTTTCATGTGAAAATAATACTGTGTTCACTGGAACTACCTGGTGTGTTAAATCTTTAATCTATATCTAAAATCATACCAAGAATTGTTTCTCCCTTTTAAAGTTATTTTTTCATGATCCTTCTTTTACCTTCCAGAAGAGATTTCTTTGTCTATGTAGCGTATTCTCTTAAACACAGTCTTCTGTTTGGTTAAGATATATACAGGAGTATAACCTCAGACCTGCCATTTTGAGATACTACTTGACAAGGAGTCAAGAATGTCAGCTTTGTTTGTTGCTCTCAGCATCTTTTAGCAATCAGTTATACCATGTTGCTCATTAAAATGAGTGCAGGGGAAATTATCTGGAGAGCTAAATCAGCTGTAAATACTTGGAGACATGTACCTAAATATAATATGTATCTGCTTAGAAATTATGATGGTTAGACAGTTTGAGTGTCAGTTCTTCTCCATGCCTCATTACTAAATAGATAAATGCATAAAAGCCCTATGCTACGTGGAGTATTTCTGACAAATAAGGTGAAAAATCTGATTTTGTACTTGTGTCAAACGCTTGATGTGTATAGCATATATAAAATAAAGGTCTATACTTAATGTTGGAGCTTCTGGAAGCATTATGAGGTATGCTGGCTTAAGAAGGTCAAGGACACAGTTCTTTAAGATGTCATATCTCCTATGCTAAACATAAGGGTCATTTTCCTGAATGGTTGTAGAGACCCTGAAATCAATGCAAGCTGACAGCAATGTATAATGACTCCTTGGAGGCTGTAACATACTAGAGTCTCTAGTGTTAGAAGATAATGCGACTTGTACCTGAACTTTTTTCATCTGTCTAGAAAAGGAATGTCTTCATGTAATATTCATTCTGCTCTTTTTTTTTTCTCTGTTATAAGATGTTAAAATGCAAACTTTTTTAGGTGCCAAGGCTATTATAGTTTGCTACAAAGATATCTTCTATAGTTTATAGTCTATATAATAAACTATATTATAGTTTACTATAAAGATATCTTCATTTGGAGTATGATACTGTATTAATCATCACAATCTGAGTGATGCTTTAGGATAGAGAATATTTCTTAGGGGCATTCTTCTTTCACATTTGTTAATATTTTGTATGTTAAATTAGAGGATGACTGAGTGTGAAAGTAAAATCGAATTGTTCGTGATGTTGTAAGAAAGTGTGTTCTGAGATTCTTGCCCTTCTTGCGTTATTTCTTAATTGCATAACAGCTGCTGTAGATAGCTACTTTGAGCTTTTTATTGTTGTTGTTCCATAGAAAAAGCCTTGAAAGATCTGCAGATGTATATTGCAGCACATGTTTTTGAATGGGAGTTGTGAAAGAGTGGTGGAAATAGCAGCCAGATTTGCTAAGGATTATCAGCTGAAGCCCTTGCTTTGGTCTAAGTGGAGTAAAAGAGTTGGGTGGGAGAGGGGGAAGAATATTAAGTGTTTTACCCAGGAAAGAGGGCACGTACATTCAGAAGACTGGATGCCAGAACCTACTGCTCATGAATCTCCTTCTTTGCCCTGTGGAGGGAAAAAGCACTGCTGTGACCAGGATGGATTCTTCTGTCCATTCTGTTTGTTTTCTGTCTTCTGTGCGTGTTTTTTACCTTCAGTTTCTCTTATGTGTTGCATCTTTTTAGAACTTACGCTCACTCTTTCTTGCTTGTTCTTCCTCTGCTTCTCTCTGTCCTTTTTGTTGCCTTTGTTAACAACATGCTTACCTCTAGTCTTCTGTTCTAGTGCCTGTAGCTGTAACGTAGCGTGGTCTGTGCCCATCTGCAACATGAGAGCTCAATTTTCTTTCTTGTTAGCCATGGTCCAGAGCAGAAAGTGGAGCACTAATCAGAGTGAGAGAAGTGTGAAATGAGTTCAGACATGACCTGACAAAAATCAAGGGTGCCAGTAGTGAAAATCATTCAGTAGGGTCCCCATTTTTTATCCACCCAACCTCAAAGTGCTTTTTGGAGCACCTCTGGAACTATCTTGTGCACTGTGCCCACAGTGATTACAGGGTGTTACCTTGTCAAGTTCTCTTAACCTGTCATAAACCTGACAAGAGGGCAAGTGATCCACAGACGTAGTGGGACTAACAATTTCATTAGGAGCTTGTTTTGGTTATAATGTAGGCTTGCTTGGAATTAAAGGTCTATGTTCATTTTTTCCAGGAATTTTGCCCCTGGATTCTGAAGAGTCTGGTCTTTGTGAAGTTGTTCTAGTTCATGAGCATTATTTGGGTATGTAGTTCATGTGTTTTGCTAATATTTACACTTACTGTACCTTTAGAATTCAGTTTCGCTTTTGTAATAGGGAGTTAAGTCACTTGGACTTTGGGGCAAACTTGTGTAGCAGTGTTCAGACATCCTGTCTACTCCACCTATTCATAAAAGCTTTGAATACCATGTACCTCAAAGGCTTTTTATTTGCTGTTATCTTTTAAGGGGTTAATGTTTTGTGTAAACCATGCAAGCTGACTCATCTTTTTTTATTTCCTTCTAACTTCCCTTCTTGTTGCTTCACTTTTTTTTTCTCCATTTTTCTCACCTCCTCTGACAGAAAAAATTTAATAAGAATTTTTCCTCACTTTGACCCAATTCAGGAACATCACTTGTGACTGAACTAACAGATGGGATGAAATCAGCAGACTAGAAGCTGGAGAAAGGAATTTTCAGGGATTGAGGGTCAGGGAAAACCCTGTGTTGAAACTTTCTTTTCAACTATTGTGACTTTCCAGTTTCCCCTTCCCGGGCTTAGAGTGCCTTAATGTATAGAATACTGAATTTGGGAGTCTGTGCTTCTCCTGACTGTTTGTTGTATTCCTTTGAGTAAGCCACTCTTGCTCAAATTAGTTTGTGTTTCTGTGACTGTCCGTGAATTCATCTTCTACAGTTAAGAGGCAACTCCTTTAAAATTGTTTATGCCAATACTAAATCCCTTCTTTTGCTGTTTAAAATAAGTCAAGATCCTTTCCATGTTGTTGTTTTTAATATATTTGAGGCATAATTCAACATAAACAATACTTGTTTGGAAATGAAGTCTTCCTGACTAGCTTTGGCAGATTTTGAAAGGGAAGCTGTGGACTCATGGGGATGAAAAACATTTGTTCTTTCTAACATTTCAAAGTACAAATCCCGAGATGTGTGCTTATAACTATATTTATGATTAACTATAGGCAGAAAATGTTTGTGACTTTTTTTTACACCTTCAATACTTTACTTTGTGCTTAGTAGTATCAGCTGCTACAAGTGTTAATGCTGATGATAATCCCTATAATTTTTTTTCCAGCACATAGATAAATGATCCTAGGTGATTGCATTGCTTATGTTCCTATATAGCTCCCCTGATTCAGGCTAAACTGCCAGTTCTTAAGCCTAGAGGCAGACCAGACTCTTCCATTCTTCCTTTCTAGTGCCTTAAGAGGCTGATGCTTGCTTATTCAGTTCTGTGACAGACTTTTTTTTTTTTGGTTAGTATCAAGCTGTCTGCTAAATCATGTAAATTGCGTATATTAAAAATGATACTTGAACTTGGGATTTCTAGCTGACAAAGCTGTTTGCTAATTTTACCTCCCCAGGCATTTAAGCATGTGGATAGAATGGGAAAACACTTTCTCCTGTAGATAGAGACAACAGAAAATAGATAACAAGTAATGTTATCTTGACCTTCATTTCTCTCAGAACGTGCTATAACCTCCAGAAGCTGTTTATGCCCATGGATTATGAAGTAGAGAGAAGATTATAACCTATAGAGAAAGAATTATGAACTCATGGGGTGGAACTTGCATTGTATGTTCTCAGTATCAGAATCCTCCTTGTGAAAAGAAGAGACCTCCTCAGATTTTTTCTGTCAGGTGGTTATGGTAGGAGTGGGTCTTTTTTCTTTTTTCCCGTTTAAATGCTGTACTTGTATGTGAATGTGCTCACAAGAGTACTGCAGAAGCAAGTTGATTATTCTCAGAATAACAGTCACCTTTTCTACTTTGAGTTCATGCAGTCCTTTTAACACTGCCATGAGCCACAACATTGGAATATTGCCTTTGTGAAATAGATTATAATTACATTTATAGAAGATTTGACTTGTATAATTTTCTTTCATGTTCTAGAAACTGATGAAGCCTAACAATCATTCAGATTGAAATGTTGGGGACTTGCTGTTTTTTCCCATCTGTTTTTGTGTTGTTGTTGTTGTTGTTTTTTTTCCCCCAAAATAGTTCATAAACCAGAAAAAGTTTGCTGGGTTGAAGCAGCAGGGACTGTTCGTGACGGCGTCCGAGCATACACAGCTTTACACTACCTTTCCCAAGTCTCTCCTGGAAAAAGTGTCCTTGTAATGGATGGAGCAAGTGTAGGTAACAACTGCGCAATAACAATTTTGGTACAGATTGCCTCTGCAGTAAATAACTGTCTTATCACCAGAAACACTGGATTTCTTACAACGTACTAAACTTATCGAACTCTCTATTCTATTCCTGGCAGCACCCTTAGCTTAATGGATTAGTAGGAAGGGCCCTCCCACATAAGATGCTGAGCCAAGAATACAATCTTCTACATGTTGTGTGGGTTGTGAAGAGGTAGTTCTTTTCTGCTCTTTTACTTTGAGGGGTTTTACCCTAAGCCTTCAGGTATAACTGGGGGAAAGTGCCTTAATTTTTTATTCCTTTCCCACCACTGCTTTTCAACTTCTCTCAGATATAATTTCATTTGCATTCCTGCAGTCTTTATTGCTAATGAAGATGTGGAGCTTGCCACAGCCAAGATTTGTTAATGTAAATGCAGCTGGAGCTGTTTTCTTGGTAGCACTTCATCCTTCAACAATCGAGCAAGCCCAAAGCTAAAAGTTGCAATTGCAGTTACAGTACTTAAGTTTCTAAAGTAGGATCTGAGCTATTTTGGTGAAGAGGAGAACTAGTTAACTCCTAAAAAATTGTTCATAGCTTCTAGTACAGGGAAAGACTTCTTTGGCTTCATTTGAAACAGAAGCAGATCTGCGAATATTCAAATTCTTGGTTCAAATTTTATTAAAGGACTAAGTTCACTTCTGGTTACTCTTCTGACTTCTCCTGAATGGCCTTTGCAATATAACATTTCTTAGAGTGCATCAAATCGTTACTGTAAATAAGCCCATCTTCCTTCTTTTCTTCTGCAGCCATTTGGTACAATAACTATTCAGTTAGCACAACATAGAGGAGCTAAAGTAATATCTACTGCCTACAGTCTTGAAGATAAGCAGTTCCTGGAGAGGCTTAGACCTGCTGTGGGTAAGTTGTATTCTTCAGTGCTAAACTTCATGCTTAAGGAGAACTTCTTGAAATATATTTTTAAACTAGAAGCTTATTTCAGTAGCTGAAAACTAAAATGCAAATTTATAAATAGTCTAATTAAATAGTCTTAAAATGCATTTTGTACTTCATACTTATTTAACATCTGTTTTGGGTGTATTTAATGGAATTTTTCTTCTTCATTTACATTTTATTCTTTGTTATTCATTATTATGGTGATGTCTGTCTGTAAGTACTTTCCATCTCACATACTAGGGCTATAGTTCCGACTTTTGGCCTAGCCACTCAAAAATGTTTTCACTTTGTGAAAGTGTTTCCTGTGAACAAGAAGAAAACATTACTAAATCACCAGTCTCACAGTTTGTAATCTATGTACCTGAGTCAGAGTTCAGATGTAATCATATACTTGAGATAAATTATTAATCAGACTCTAATTTCTTCTAATAGTGTTTTATCTAGCTGTGGCAGCTGTTTCAAGTACTGTTGTAACTGTAAAATGATGCATATTTTACAGTAGTCAGATGCTCAAAGGCTTTGTTGGATTTTCCTATTTGCTAAATGAGCTTTGCATTAGGTATAATACTTACATTCGTCTATGACTTCTATTTCTACCCTGTTAATTACGTTTTCTGTCTCGTCCTCCCTCCTTTATAAATAACAGTGCCATTTGAAATATGAGAGAAGGCTCTGTAAAATATACTGGCATCTCTTTTGACCAAAATTTTTTTTTAATCCACTTCTGTAGAGTTGAGGAAAGTAGAATATTTCTTTATCCAGACTGTTCTAAAATAATGGGTGGCATTGCAAATCCAAATTCATTGCAGTCCACAAATTCTGCTGTACAGCAATCAAAAGGTTAAAACTAGTGTCTGATTCTTCTTCCTCCTCAAAATGCAAAGACTGCACAGTATAATAAGCAACTTAGCATTTTTAAGTGTGTGATTTTTTTTGTCATTTAAAGAAATATATGTAAAAGTAGAGGTGGTGGTTGTAAGAATGCCTAGTGTGAGGGGGAGCTTTGTGTATTCAGTTACATCTACATATGTTACAGTCGCATCAAAGTATGTATGAGTTGAGTTGGGATCTGATTTTAAAAGATAATGTCAAGGTTAACTGTCCCCAACTCTGACTCCTTTCCTCTTTGTTGTTTTGCGTAGTAAAATTATTTCCAATCTTGGCTTTCCAAGTGGAGAATTACCAGCAGTTTTGAAATCCTGTCTCTTGGTCTGAGTGACTAAAAACAGGCATTACTGATACGCAGGTGCACATACTATTGTCCTTGTGTTCTCCCTGCTGGCTCAAGAACTGTAAGCTAGCAGAGGGATGGAATAAGCCAGAGAGCTGCTCTTTAGACACCGAGAGAACGGAGTTCTTGTCAATTTTGATTCCTTTCTGGCTCCTGAGAACAGAACTGGCAGTGGAAGCACAGAGACAACACAGTGTGCATGTGCATTCCGGGGCTGCACATTCACACACATCTGCAGGGCTGGGGAGTGATTCACTTCCAGCCTACCAAGTGAGTGTTTTCTCTTCCAGTAGTAGCTCTGGAGTGCTGATAATGCGGCAGGAAGCGGAGTGCTGTGCAGAGGTTATTACACAATAAGAGGGAGAAAAACGTTTTTTGCTGTCTGACATAATGATCTTCAACAGGGTAGGGCAAAGTTTTGTGCTGGGAATGTAACTGTTTCTTTAAAGAACCTGCAGGCTTGTATCTAGATTTTTATATCGTCTCAATTTTTTCTCAGCTTGACAAAAATAGTTATTTTTCCTTTTATTTCAGAAGTCTATTTTTTTACTGTAGTAGAAGACACTACAGACACCAGAACATAAAGCATTTTGTGAATGCTGTCAATAGCTAGAGGTTTGTTATGCCAGCTGCGACAGGGTAAAAGAGTAAATACAAAAGACCTGCTAAAATTTCACTCTGTAATATTGAATTCATTTTGCTGAGATGAGAACTTTAATAGGTAAGAAAGGACTCAGCGATTTTATTATCCTAACCCTGTCAGCGTAGGCATTGGTTTGCGTGGTATACTTGTTTTTTTAAATTATATGAGTGTTAATATAAATGCAATAAGTAGTCCAAGTGTCGCTAGAGATAGCTCAGCCAGCTTGCTTCTACTGTCTGTGGGTGCAGGTTTTTTCAGTTTTGAGTTTGCTTGGTGGCTTTTTGTTTTGCTTTTAGTACAAGTCTATCAGCTGACCATGAGCCACGGTTGGTGTTATCAGTAAATATGTCATAACTAACTGCCTCATGAAATGGTTGAAACAACTACCTCTTGTAGTAAGAAGGCTGTTGCACATATTGCTCATGTGTGTACTTGTTTTACAACCATAGGAGTTTAGTTTAGCAGTTTTGCAAATGTTTGGGGAACATAGACATTAAGGGAAGAAATTCCGAATTGCAACTTCATTTCAAGTGGAGATATAACCTGAGTACAGCATTAAAAGGAGAAATCATTTGAGTGTGACTGAAGTAGAAGGTCAAGTTTATGTTTAAGGATTTGTATTTAAACTAACAGGAGGGGGTCTTCACATGCCTTCAGTAATCTCTGAAATAAATATAATAGTAGTATGAAAAGAACTATAATGAATTTTGTAGTGCTGATGCCCATGTTTCGGACTAGAGTCAAAATGTTAAATAATGTGGTAAGTTACTGTTGGAGAACAGCAGGCATATACATGCACACATACACCTGTATGCATATACACATAAACATGTATTTATTCTGCTCTCTACATTACCCCCTTGTTTTGTTTTTTTTTGTCTTGTCTTGTTTTTTTGTTTTAAACCCAATATTGAACTTTCAGTGAATGTTTCTGGTAAGAACTCATCTGCGACTTCATGGCTGTCTTGACTGCATTCAGTAAACCAAGTAGCAGATCTTTTGTATGGCAGTTCTCAAACTATGTAGCAGATGTTGCCGGGTGAGAGTAAATTCTGGAAGCAAGCAGTGGAAATATTGGTATTTCTACTTCTCATCAGCCCTGAAAGAAGAGAGAAACGGAAGCCTTTTTGCCAGTCAGAATAATGTTAGTTTAGAAGTTGCACAAGTCACAGAAGGAGAAACAGAACCAATTTACAAATGTTTTGTGAGAAATTTGTCCTAAATTACAAAGGACTGTAGAAAACGATATAACTTGATTCTCAGCCTTTTCCATACTGAAGAAATAAAGTACTGGAGAGAAATTGTTTCAGCGTTTTGCTGGGAAGGAAATTGAACAGCATTTTGATGGGTACCATTTGAACCACTGGATTGACTTAAGTAACCGAACTGAATTTTTGCTAAACGGAAATCAGAAAGTGGCCAAACTGATTAAACTATTTCCTTTTGATAGTGAGATTTTTAGTCTATTAAATCAAAATTGTTCTTGAGCAATGAAACTACATTTATAGATTTTATTTTATTTTTTTTTACACCATGTCGAATTGCCTTGTTGAGAAAATAACTTTAAGTTCTTGACTGAGGAAACTGATAACAAAGGACAATGATCGGTTTCTTCATAAGAACAATCAAGTCAGTGGCTCATTAGCAACTGAATTTATTGGGCTTTTACGTGTTTACTTCTGACATGAGAGACAGGACTCCATGCCAGGGAGAATAGGTTTTTGTTTCCCACTGATGTGGAAGCAGGGGAAGGGCTCTGCAAGGGATTAGCAAGAAGAGGTGTTTATGTAAAGTAAGGAAAGGAAGCTGTGCTTGTAAAAGTCTCCCAAAGCATTATTGCTGCAATTATCAGTCTGATAGATGATTTGAAAGTTGGAGACATGAAATAAGGTGCTTCCTTATCTCTTGGCCACTCCAGAACCTGGTATTTTTGAAGGAACTTTGAAAAAAAAGTTAGCATAGTAAAGAATGACCTTACAGTAGGATTCTAATTCTTGTAGCCACATGCTTTATCCTGACAAAAATAAGAAACGGACTGGAGTTTTACTTCTGGATTAATCTAATACTTATTTTTCGGTGTTGATTTTGCACTGTATTGGAAAATGAAAAACAATACGTTGACTTAGCTTTTTGGCTTAGCTGTAAACTTGCTCATAATACTTACAGAAAGTAGGAACTCTTCTGCTGTGAATCTAAATGATATTTTTATTGCTACTGACCAAATGTGCCACTTTGTCTAGCCCGAGTGATAGATGTGTCGAACGGGAAGATAGATGTGGCAGAAAGCTGCTTGGAAGAAACAGGTGGCCTGGGAGTGGATATTGTAGTAGATGCTGGAGGTAAGTAACTGATGAGAACCTGGTCTTCAGAGTAGCGTTAAGTGTTTTTGATTATTGTTTCCAAGTAGTATAGGTGGAAGCTGCATCACCTCAGAAGTTATACATTTAACTGCTTGATCCCATGTAATTTTATGCACATAACTTTACTCAATAGATCTCCTTAAGGTCTCCTTATATCACCCTCTAGTGGAAGTACCTAATAATGTTGGTCAACTGCTAAATTTGTCTGAAGTATTTCTCTATTTAAAGCTGAAAAGAAACGTTTTTAAAAGTAGAGCTATGACATCATTGTTTGTGTTACCTTAGTTTAATAATCTAAACAATCATAATAGTTGAAAAGTCTGAAGTTACTATTTTTAGCTGAAATAATTAAAGAACTTCTTAGACTTCCACTGAAATGTCTTAAAAGCAATACGTATTTAATTTCATGAATCTTCTGCTTTCTCAGGTGTTTTCATGAGGCTAACAGCATAACGGAATTACAGTGCTGTTCCAGAGAGCCATCATTGATTGTGTGTATTCATATGCATAGATCGCAACTTGTTTTGTACCTTAAGACTTAAGACTGTAAAAGAATCCCAGGATATATGATTTTAAGTAAAGGAAGAGATAAACACTTCATTTTCAACAGTGACTGCTTTCTTCTGAACTTGAATGTATTTGTTCTCTTATTTTTCCAGTGAAATTATATAGTGCTGAAGATGAATCGACTTCAAAATCACAGTTGCTGCCTCATAAGCATGATATCATCACTCTTCTTGGTGTTGGGGGACACTGGATAACAACAGAAAGAAATCTTCAGGTAAAGATACCGTGTCAGCAAACTAGTTTGTCCCACAATAGCTATATGAATGTGTATGAGCTTCTGTCGTGGCTGAATGGCTCCCCACTGGTAAATAACACTGATTTTTACTTAAGAAAACTTTCATACCCAGAAAATGGAAAGCATTCAGCCTTAGTATTTTTTATTTTATTTTACTCTGTGACAATTTTGGGGCTGTCTTCTCTAACATAGTAAGTTAATAGCTTGGCTATACCAAGGAAATATTAAAGGATCTATTTTGTTTAGCTCAGAATATTAAACTGGCCAGACAGAAAAGTGTCATTGAAAACTAAATATTACAAGTTTGTTTCACTTGTTTGAAGAATAGTCAAAGGGTGTATTGTGTTTGCTTGCTTGCTTGCTTGCTTGCCTGTGGTTTTTTTAACCATAAATATAAAATAACCTTTATTTTTAACCTATATTTTTGTAAAGGGAAAGATAACGAAATATTTTTCTTCATTTTGGTTAAGCTGGATCCTCCAGATAGCCACTCCTTGTTTCTTAAAGGAGCCACCGTCTCCTTTCTGAACGATGAGATATGGAACTTGTCCAATATACAGCAAGGGAAGTATCTCTATATCCTTTTGATGATAACTGAATACTCACTGTTAAGGAATGGGTGAAAATGTAACAGAGAAATTAACTAATACATTCTCTTCTACTCACACCTGTAACCTGAGGCTTAAAGATCAGCACAGCTGAGCATTACAATGTAACTGAAGTATAACAGGTTTGTGTTTTAAGCAAGTCCTGGTATTCCTTCAAAGTACACGCTTCATTAAAAGTAATGGTGAAACATAACACATTCTGGAGAAAGTAGTGTTTTGGTTTGAGACTGAGCCAATTAATTGAAGCTTTAATTCTGCAGGTTTTTACGTTATACATAAAGATTTTGGAATACAGTCAGTTTATCTGTAAAAGTTAAAATATTTTGGCTTCATAACCTTTCTCTTATTTGCAGTGTTATATACATAACATGTCACTGAGCAAAGGTGTGGCTGTGGAAAGAGGAGTGACTCCTTCATTTGCATTACCTGTGTTTGGTCTAAAGGAGCTGGACTCTGAGCTTTTTGCTAGCAGGACAGTTTTCAGTGGATTGCTTCAAGTAATAGAAGGTTTCTT
The DNA here is from genome assembly GCF_009769625.2 of Cygnus olor. NCBI lineage: Eukaryota > Metazoa > Chordata > Aves > Anseriformes > Anatidae > Cygnus > Cygnus olor. The sequence continues at coordinate 111,694,610 of NC_049169.1, read as the reverse complement.
TACGGCTTTAAGGACCCTCCCTGTTCTGTACTGCAGCTTATGAGATTGCTGAATCACTTTTGCAGTTTAGCAGAACAGCAGAGGCAGGTGAGGATTAAGTCATTATATTTGAGAAAGGACTAACTATATTGCAGGGAAGCCCTCCCCTCCTCCACTAAACTCTAAAGTAGATTAGGCAAGGTCAGGCACACTGAGGAACTATTTATGGGATATAGGTTATCATAAATGGTTTAATCTTTCGGTATTTCTATTGAATGCTTACCAAGTAGTTATCCACATATTATAAAAAAAAAAAAAAAAGGCAAGCTGACTAAAACTGTGATGTGTTTTTTTTTGTTTTTTTTTTTTTGTCATCTCCCATGGTATCTTTAGTAATAACAGTATGTTTTATCACCACAGGCTTTAAAAGTTGATAGGAAAAATCTGCTTTTAGATATCTACATCTTGTGCAATTCCTGAGTCTATGGCATGAATAGTTTCTGAAGAAATCACAAGATGATAACTTTTTAAAAAGGCTTGAGATCCAAATGTTAACCATATTGGTCTTAAAATGAAGGAAGGAACTTTTTTTTTTTCTTAGTTTCGTATAAACTCTAAATAGAGGATCATCTATTGCATTGACACGAGTGTTACTCATTAGCTAAGAGAATCCTTAAAAGTGCACAATGTTGCTCCAAGAATTTACAAGCTCTGCTACACTCCAATTTTATTATGATTTTTAACTTTGATTTCTCTATGAATAAAAGGGATAGTTTAACTGTTACCAAAATCAATCATTTTTATTTCGCACAAAAAGTGCAGTTACCATTCCGATTAATTAGTGTTGTACTTACTGCAGACTGCATTTGTCTGTCTTAACCCTTTGCTTTATTTTATTAAGTTATATTTTCTATATTTAATTTCTACATGCTATTGTAGGAAAGGTTATTTCTGATACATGCATAAATCTGATCTAATGATTGGAGTTAAGGTTAATTTTCTTTTTGTCTTGATCCTGCTGGTTTTATGTAAATAGAGAGCTCTTACCAATAAATCCGATGGTTGAAAGCATTATTTGTAGATACACTGTTACCTTGACAGACCTCTTAGATACGCATTTTAGAAGACATAATGGAGAAATTATCAAGTAGCGTTTTCAGGTGAGATGATTATTCTTCTTTATTCAGCCTTTGGAGTAATCTCTTGCCAGCGCTGTACTGAAAATTTATATTGGGATGGTGAGGAAAAGATGCCTCAAATAGCTTACATGGTTCTGTTTAGGGTGTGTTTGTAATTTAGCAGGCTAAGCATAAGGAAATTGGTAAAACCCCAGATTTTGCTGATGCTAATTTAACAGAGGCAGCACATTCTTTTCTTGGTGGAGGAAGAGCATATATCTGTCTGCTCAGCAGTGTGTCTGATTGAGAAATGGTGCTGGCTATAAAAGACAATAGATTTGTCTAATATTCCTTTGTAAGAGTGACAGCTTCACTAGATATGGAGATAACCATAATAAGATGGAAATGGAAGATCCTTTCTATTAATGCTCAACAATATTGCTGTTGAGCAAAAGCCTCTCCACCACCTTTTCCCTGTAAGAAGGATATCTTTTAATTAAAACTTCTCTATCCTGTTTGCTTTAAGGCTCTTTCTTTCTTCTGCAAACCCAAGCAAAGCTATAAAACTTTTATTGTGTTTAAGGAGTAAAGTTTGCATAGCGAAAGTAAAGTCTATAGCAGTAGTCCTAGAATGTTTCTGTTGATCTGAGCATGCCCAGCAGACATTTCTGACATACTGTTCCATTTTAGGCCTCAACTGGATGAACCGATCCCATTGTATGAAGCCAAAGTTTCTATGGAAATAGTTCAGAAGAATCAAGCAAGAAAAAGACAAGTCGTTCAGTTCTGACACAATTTCCCAATTTCTAAGCCTGTGGAAGATAAAGAAACATAATATATTTAAGAAGTAAATGAGTGTACACTTTCAAATAATTCTGTAACCAGAATTTAAAGATCTTTTATACCTCTGCACAAATGGTCTGTGAAGTTCCTGAGACTTCAGAGGGTTTTTTTTGGCATCCAGTTAAGCAAAATGTTTCCATCAGCAACTTCTAGAGACAGTCTTGACACACAAATCTTGACTGCCCTGCTTGCTTTACAAATGTCAGTAACAGCTATGTGCAACCTCATTTGTTGTTTTTCAACCGTAAGAAATTAAACTGGAAAAAAATGCTGGTTTGGTTGTTTTAGTTCTCCCTTCTCCGGCCCCTACCAATAATTCTCTTCATATTTCCTTTTTCTTTTTGACTACGTTGAGACTGAGCACTGCCTGTAGTACACTTAAAGTCTTCAATCTACATTTAAAATTGTTCTATAATTGAAAGACAGGGTGGCCAAGCCATCAGGATTGGCAAAGATCCTAGAGGGGAGAGACGGTACTGACAGCGGAAGTTCCCCCCCTGCTGATTTTCTTCATTTTAGCAACCAGAGACTGTAAACCTGACTTACTAGCTTATGGACTGTAGGTACTACTATTGTGTGATTCAGCTGTTTGAGGCACTTTATGTGGCTTGTTATAACATTGATATCTTTCCAGTAAGATTTTTGTGTTCTGTGCACTTTCACTTCTTTTTAACCTCAGTCCTATGCATAGCACAGCTCAAATCTGTTTATCCAGCATCCTCTATTACCATGCATTTTCTGCAGATCAGTAGTAGGGAGGGAGCTGCTGTTTTCTTCAAGGCATGTGGTTTCCTACTTGCTCTTAGTTGATAGCATTTTTTTTTCAAGTGGACACCAGCACTTTGAACCAGTGTAAGAAGTTAGAATATCTGAGTGAAAATGGATCGTCTAGAACCATGAATACTGCATCTTCTGTCAGTCACTGGACTCATAGGTTATTAATAAAACGACGCAAGGGAATTCTATAAAAACATTAATAAATCTTATTTTAACTACTGATGTGATGTAACACAGCCTTGAAAATAAGTAGTGCTTTTACGCATGTGTGCACACGTCTAAGTATGCAAGTCCTCTGGAATTTGAAGTTTCTGAAGCTTTCTCCCCAGCTGCTAATTTTTTCCTAATGTTCATTTTAGTTTAAATGCTTGTAAAATGAAGTATATCAGAGGACACCAAATAAGAGAAAAGAAATAAGGCTTAATAAAACAGGAACAACCAGTGACAAAACTGCAGAAGAAAGCTTGTTTTTTTTAATAGCATAGCTCTTGTTTTACTAGAACTTCTGTTAATAAGTATGTTGTTCCTAACTATAAATAAAAATGCTTTTTGAGTCCCATATACAGTAGATCAAGGCTAGCTATTGCTGCGGTTGTCTTAATCTTTCATCCAGATCAGGTTATGAAGTAAATATATCTGTGCTTTGGTAGTTTTTGTGGTGGTGGGTGCCTTTCAGCCCCTCTCTGAAGCAGAAAACTCCAGGGGTGGGCCCTAGCTAGTGCTGATGGGCAAACCCAGCTCTCTGCCCCAAACAGGCACAGTGTCTGCACCTACTCCCCCATCTTACCCAATGGTGATCATGTCCCAGTATTTGCACGGGTGATGTGTTTTTGTTTTGTTTTGTTTTGTTTTGTTTTGTTTTGTTTTCCCCAGGTGGGTAACATCTCTCTGACTGCTGTCATGTAGCAATTTCCTTGATGCCTGACAGGAGACAGCCCTTCAGGCTGTGTAACCCGCTCGCTTCTTGGAATAAATATTTATTTGTTTGTTTGTTTATTTATTTATTTATTAACAGTTAAACTGTTCTTTTTCCCAGCGAGTGGGCAACAACCCTCGTCCCGGTGGCCGGCGAGGTTGGCTCAACCCGCGCAACCCCCTCAGCGCCCCCGAGGGGCCGGACAAAATGGCGGTCGCCGCCTTTCCCTCAGCGCCGCCCCGGGGCGGAGCTCGCCCCTCTGCGCGCCAAGCCGCGACAGCGGCTCCCGCCGGGCTATGGCCGACTCCGCCGTGCCCGGCTACTCGCCGGGCTTCAAGAAGCCGCCGGCTACGCTGCGGCTGAAGCGCAAACGGCCGCGGAGGAGCGAGCCCCCCGCCGACCCCCCCAGCCCTGCGGCGCGGCTCCGCGGGTCCCCTCGGCGCCCGCCCGCCGCAACCCCTTCTCCAGCCTCGACAACGCGCCGCGGGGCCGGCAGCCGCAGAGGGAGCCGTGGCCGGCGGGAGGGCCGCCCTCGGCAGCGCCCTTCTGGCAGGTAGGGACCGCGGGGCTCCCCTCCGCCCTGACGGGGCCGCCGGAGCCTGAGGGGAGACGGGGCTGTGCCCGGCGGGAAGGGGAGAGCCTGGATCTGGGGCGGCCTCGAGGATTGGTCCCCCCAAACTGCTCTGTAGACGTCCCTACAGCGTGTGTGCTTAGCATCTATTGACATTTCTCTGCAAGGCTCGTTTTTTAAAAATATTACTGTGGTTCATACTCTGTGCTGCATCTTACGTTCTTTTTTCCTTCAGTTCTTGGAGTCTGTTCACGAAGATAAGCCCACCAGGAACGCGGAGCGCTCTGAAGGAACCAACAGCCTCACGTTAGCCAATGTACGAAGCTTCCTTCGTGTAATGTTTCTGAAACAATTCCAGCTGCTCTTAATTCACAGAGAAGCCTAAGCTATTTAATTTAGAATTGGTTCATCCTCATCTAAGATGTACTAAAATGTCAGCGTTCAAGACAATTCCTTAAATTGCCTTGAAGTTTACTTTAAGCTGACATTGTTTTAAAAGCCAGCCTTCTTCCTGACACTGTTACTGTTTTTGTAGCTGACAGAGGTTGCTTTCTTCTTCCAGTTTGATTAGTATATTTACCATAATCCACCTCTTTCTTAGGTTTTAATTTTGTTGAGGTAAGGATGTTCTTAAGCAGCTGCAGAAGGGGAACACGCACTGCTTCACCAGGCTCGTAGGAAAAAGAACACCTGAAAAACGGTCCTTGAAAGAGTTGCAAGCAGATGATGTCTGATGCTTTTATAGGTTCAGAAACTTAAGTTCAAACTAACATAGCAGGATAGAAAAATGACCTCTCAAAGAGAACAAACTGCCCTGGAACTCTCCAGCACTTTTTTTTTTTTTTAATCCTTTAGGAGGCATCTGATGCTACAGTCACCAAGAGAGGACTAAATGAAAGGCTGTTGTGTTAGACTAAGGTTCTTACTAAGGTTCTTTTTTTTTTTTATGACATCTGGAAAGATTGCTGTGATCAAAAACCATCTTTTTTTGTAAACAATACAATGCAGTATTGTTGTTAGAATTTGTTACTAACTTAAAAATAATCAGTTGAATATAAACCATGACTTTGGTTACCTTATGAAAAGTCAAACTGTGTAGCTTGGAATCTAGAAAATCCATCTGTAAAACTACTTTTTAATAAGTATGTGCCCGTAATGTAGTGCAAATACTTCCTTAGGATCAAAATGAGGTAGGTACTTTTGCTGTTACACTGAATTGGACAGAAACTTTCAGGAAATGACAGGTTTGCCATGTGTTTTTAAAGGCTACTGAACTTCAAAAGTTACGTGTAATAGCTGTAGTCTTATCTAGTCCATCTTGTCTAGTCCATGATCTGGTCTGCCTGTCAGGAAAGGTGTATTAATCAACATGGGAAGAAACCTAACCATATGAAAATATAAACAGGTAGTTATTTTTATTTTTTTAAATTGTATTTTCCTTGGGTTAATTGATACTATTTTTGTTTTGTAAGGACCTTCATTTACCTTCTCTTACACCCGATGTTCCCACCTCACCAAGGCATGAATTTCCTGCAGACTGGAGTATTAAAACACGACTTCTCTTTATGTCTTCTCAACCTTTACCTGGGCAGAGCATTTAAAAGCGCAAGAGGAAGCTCAAGGATTTGCTCAACATTGTAGAGCAGCAGAAACAAACTTGCCACAGAGCGTACAGGTATAATAATTCAGAGGGAGCTTGAAGCTCCAGCTTTATAAAGGAGAATGTACCTTTGCATGTTTCATGAAAGTGCTGGCAGTGAAGGTTGGTTGTGTTTTGTATTGATCTTATTTGCATTAAGAACAAGGTTCATTTAGACTACTAATCTAATTCCGTCCACTGTTTGTACCCCAAAATATAACCAGCGGCAAACAGCAATAAGGGAGTGGTCATTCAGTTTCAACTATGGTGCAGTTTCCAGTTACTGTCCTTTTCACTCTGGCTTATTCATAAGACTGGGAATTCTTTTAGTATCTAGTGTAGTTTGTTTGTTTTTTAATTCATCTGTTGCAGTGTTGCATTAAGTAAAGTTTTGCTGTCCTCATGAAATTCTTTTTGTAATCTAGGAACCAAAACTGTCAACAGAACTGCGTTGTGCCTTTCAGCAAAGTCTCGTTTACTGGCTTCACCCATCGCTGCCCTGGCTGCAGCTGTTCCCTCGTATTGGAGCAGACAGGAAAATAGCTGGAAAGGCCTGTCCGTGGTCACAGGATGATGCCTTGCAGCAAGCGCTAATGAGCGAATGGTACGTGGAACCAAAGAATTCCTGTATTAGTAAGATTAAGACGTTGGGATTTTAATCAGTTCTCTTATGAAAATGCTTTTGGTTGGTAGGTTGTTTTTTTTGTTGTTGTTGTTGTTTTGCTTTAGCTGGAATGCTTATTATTTTTGAGGACCAGGTTAAGGAAACACATTTAAGACCACAGGTACCTCCTTGTGTTAAATTCCCTCTCCAACCATAGTTGCTGATTTGGATAGAATTCTATAAATCCTGTTAGCAGGTTGTCTTCAATGCTTCATTTATTGTTTTATTCTAATTTGCAGGTCTGTCAGCTTTACCTCTCTGTACAACCTGCTCAAAGCCAAGCTATGTCCCTACTTCTATGTATGCACCTACCAGTTCACCGTCCTGTTCCGTGCAGCTGGTCTTGCAGGAAGTGATGTTATCACAGCCATGATTTCTCCCACAACCAGAGGTTTAAGGGAAGCCATGAGAAATGAAGGTAAGGTGAAACCACTCCTTACCAATAAATTGCATTGGTTGCGCGTTACAAAACCATTCATTGCTTTCTTTCCTCCTCTGTTCAAGGCATAGAGTTTTCCTTACCTTTGGTAGAAGAAAGTAGAACCAGAAACAGAAAAACTCTGAAGTGAATTTGGAAGCAGAAGCTGCTAAAAGCCCTGAAGTGAGCAAAAGCCCTGAGGACGGAGAGTAAGTCTTATAGAACGGTAGAATTCAAAGACGCTTCTAGACTCCTGCACATTCCATTTGGAAAACGTTCACAGAAAGTATTGCCCTCCTAAAACTGATTCTGTGTTTCTCAGGGAACCTGCTACAAGTGATGATGATGATGATGAAAGTTTCTCTTGGCTTGAGGAGATGGGAGTCCAAGATAAGGTTAAAAAACCAGATGCTATCTCTATTAAACTGTATCCTTTCTTTGCATGTCGCAATGTATTTTTCAGGAAAACCCTGCAGGAATTTTTGTAGTATAGATTTAAGTTTTATAAAGAGAAATCTTGTCTCAACTTCCTGAGACTGCCCCACACCAATGCACCATAAGTGGCAACAATCCGGGGACTCCCTTCAAAAGCAGACTCCTGATTTAAACTAAAAATGCTTATGTTTTTATGTTTGCTTTGAGGAGAAATTCATAGTAAAACTAGGAGTTGCTAACTTCATAGATATTTACCAGCTGTTAAGACATCGGACCTGAAAATACTTCTTATCTCACAGCTTTAATAATGAAATCAGAAGTCAGGTTTTGGGTGTGTTGATGCTTTTCATCTTCTGATGTTTTTCCTTTGACTCCAATCAATTCAGTCAGAAGGAGAAGCATGAAGTGCAGATGGATCACAAACCTGAATCCCTCGCATTGGTGAAAGGAACAAACACGTTCACTTTACTGAACTTCCTGATAAACTGCAAGAGTCTAGTGGCTATTGCAGGTCCACAGGCAGGGCTTCCACCAACTTTGTTGTCCCCCATTGCTTTCCGAGGTGGAACAATGCAAACACTCAAAGTAAGTAATACCACAGTCCCTATTTTCCCATAATGAAAAGTTGTTTCTTCACTCAGGCTGATTGTATAGTCACTGTATTTCCTTCAGGTGCAACAGTAATTTTTGTTGCTGTAGCATGAGTCATCATTTTGACTGCAATATGGACTGCCTCCAAAATCATCTTTATCCCAAAATCTGTGCCACTAAACTGAAATCCCGGTGTTTCTATCTACCCTGGTAGCTTGAGGTTAAGTAGACTTCCCAGGTAGTAAAGTGGTTCTTAAAAGATTCACCTGCTTTAAGGAGGTGGTGGATACTAACAGTTATGCTACTAATGTGGGTTTCAGTCCTCTGCCACCAGAGAAGCTGTTCATATGGTGTCTATCAAAGTTCTTCTGCAGTTAATATGCCTAATACTGTGCAACGCTCCAGTGTATCATAGTTGGTACATCTTACGAGTTGTTACAGAGGCAGCAGAACCACCGTGATACTCGTATGTATGTATTGAACAGTAAGTTGACAAGAGTTAAAAAATATTCTGAGGTTTTAATAGGGCTGTGGCACTGCAGTATTAAGGTAAATAGTTGGTTAAATGAAAGGTTGATAGTCGTCTGAATATGAGCCAGAAGTGTGCTCAGGTGGCCAAGAAGGCCAACAGCATCCTGGCTTGTATAGGAAGCAGTGTGGCCAGCAGGTCTAGGGAAGTGATTGTCCCGCTGTGCGGCTCTGGTGAGGTCGCACCTCAAGTACTGGGTTCAGTTTTGGGCCCCTCACTACAAGAAGGACGTTGAGGTGCTCGAGAGAGTCCAGAGAAGGGCAACGAAGCTGGTGAGGGGTCTGGAGAACAAGTCTTACGAGGAGCGGCTGAGGGAGCTGGGGTTGTTTAGCCTGGAGAAGAGCAGGCTCAGGGGCGACCTTACCGCACTCTACAGGTACCTTAAAGGAGGCTGTAGCGAGGTGGGGGTTGGTCTATTCTCCCACATGCCTGGTGACAGGACGAGGGGGAATGGGTTAAAGTTGCACCAGGGGAGGTTTAGGTTGGATATTAGGAAGAACTTCTTTACCGAAAGGGTTGTTAAGCATTGGAATGGGCTGCCCAGGGAAGTGGTTGAGTCACCATCCCTGGAGGTCTTTAAGAGACGTTTAGATGTTGAGCTTAGTGATATGGTTTAGTGGAGGACTTGTTAGTGTTAGGTCAGAGGTTGGACTGGGTGATCTTGGAGGTCTCTTCCAACCTAGACGATTCTGTGAAATGAAAATTAGGACTTGATTTGGTGTGTCAAAAACTAATCCTGTTGTGGGTTTGTCTTCAGGCTCGAAGCATAAATGCAAAAGCCAGGGTTCACCTGGCATATGAAGATGTCTTCAGTTTGGAGATTATCGGCCCTGTCATGCCCCACTCCCTCCATTCATTGACCATGCTGCTGAAAGCCGCGCAGAGGGGAGCATTCTCTGCAGTACTCTACAGCCATGAGCCAACAGCTGTGTTTAACACTAGTCTTGATAATGCAAGCACTGCCTTAAATAAGGTAAGTAAACTAGAAGAGACCATCTTTCCTGTTAGGAATAGCATCTTTATTACAAACCATAGGGTGCTGAGTGACACACGACTTTCCTAAATACATGGGTCTATACCCAATTGCTTGTGATCACCCCCGGCAGTCCCTGCGGCTTGTTATTCCCTCAGAAATGGCATCATCAGAAAACTAGCTTTTTGGGGGAGTTCCCCAGAGGTACATAAATGAACACTTAAAACTACAGGCATTTCAAACAGGTATGTTTACATGTTTCTCTTCTTGCGAACTTCTTCAGGAAACCGTATGCAAAGACCTTCCTAAGTGTGGACTGCATTCTAAAACTTTGGATCAGCTGAGTCAACTGCCAACGCTGGGAAAATCTTCCATCCGATTTCTAGAACTGAAGGATTACGCATACAGCTGGAAGTCCTAGGTATACGTTACTGCAGGTTCATGGATCAGAAAGCTCTCTAGGGTGCAGCTGCTGTATTTCGTTCAGGTCTACACAGGCAGCACCTATGCGGTACTAGAGGGACATAACCTAGGTGAACATCACAGACAATATTGCACATCACCCATCATAAAACGCTTGGAAGGACTTTCAAAGGAAATTAAGGAAAAGGCTTTGGACATCTCCTTCTGTATTTTAGAAAGCTTTTTTTAAAATAAAATTTTATAAAACAGTTTTCTTGTGTGCTCTGAATTCAGGCTGGAAGGCCTGTTCTCTTCATGTGCACGTACATTCTATCCTGAAACACAGAATTTCTGCTGCTGCTCTGTGCAGTAACCTGTAACCCACTCCTGAGGGGTGGAATTCTCAACATACGCCTTCCGAGACTGCGTAAAGCACCTTGCCAGGAGCATGATAGCTAAACCTCAGTACGTTGCGCCTCTGGTTTAAGAGTAACCTCAGGACTCCAGAAGACAAAAGTCAAATGGACACAAACACAGAGTTCCAGCTGCGTCTGAATCAGATTAAAAGGCTAGGACTGCTGGCAAAACCATCCCATATTCCCTTATCTACTTATGTTGAAATGAGACGTTTTTAACAGGCAGTTTGTATAACGTAACATGAATCAGACTGAGTTGGAGCAACGCAACGCAGTTACGCCACCTGATCGAAGCAGAGAAAATGAGCAGTAGCAGGATGCCGCTGTGACTGTTCAGAGCAATAGCACGAGCCAATTGCCTGGGTTTAATGCAGTGTTACACTGAGGTGCAGTCAAAGCTGGTATGCTGGACATGTGTAAAATGCCATTTATCACACAGGTACCAGGTTAGCAGATTGCTGCAGCAACAAGTACTAAATCTGAAGAGCGGTATATGTAGAATACTGTTATGCTTGTACACTCAAAGCAAGATTTCTAATTCTACTGGTATTTTGCACAGAAAAAGCAATGCTTGTGGTCATGCTACTCTCATCTTTATCACAGTGGAGTCCTGTTCACCTCAATGTCACGGTTCTGAAGCAGTGACATTAGACTTGGGGAAAGCTGGGTCTGTCAACAAAAGGCTGCAAAGTGAGGTGTGATGAAACCTTGCCCTCCCCCAAGTTATTTTGTACCTACTCCACTTGACTACCCAGAGTACAGCATGTATACAATTAACACACTTGAATAGTTTATGTTTACATTGTTATTTCACAGTAACTACCATGACACTGACAGTCTAATGGACAAGACATCTGGAAACCTAGATAAAGCTGAATACAAGTCCCTATCTTATGACAGAAAAGGGCAGCTTAGAATTTTAAATGACAACACTAAAAAAATACTCTATTTTTGGTGGGGTCCACGTAGCACAATCTGATTTAGGGAAAAATGCGAAGACTAGTCAAAGTAAATTACTGAGTCATACCAAATACCACTAGTGAAAAATTTAGTGTTCATAGCATCACAGGGAATACCAGGAGACAGTGTTTCTGAAGTTGCTGGTGTGTTAACGTGACTGCAAGTGACAGTGTTAAGCTAAACACAGTTACTCCAATACCTTTTTAATCTTGCTCGTCTGCCTCCATCAGCATTAGCTCTGCTCTAGGGCTTTGCAGTCTGCTGTAAACACATTTTTTTTAGCCCAACGCCACAATCATCAACAGCAGTTTGTGTATAAAACAAGTTACTGAACATAATACAGTAAAACCATTCTGTGGCTGCCTTTAAAGGAAAACACTTGTAATTACTCAAGCCGATAACAATTTTGGTATGTGGACTTCGGATTGTCTGTTTCTAGGAATGCTACAATTACTGGTAATTTCAGTTTGTATTTTCACATCCAGCATGTCAGACTTCTGGAGATAAACTAACAGCAATTAATAGCTGGCAGTTATTAAATTGTACTCATTCCAGTATGAATTTAGCTTTGTTAAATAACAATTACGTTCTAGGCTAGCAGAGTGATGTCAAAACATTTACCAGCAAATTCTTTATCGCTTGCTTTGCACCATTACCTGCAGCTGTGGCTCCTCCTGTACTATAAACTACGTTGGTTGTAAGTCATAGCTTTGGCCTCTGATTTCAGAAGCATATTGTCGTTGCTTTCAACTCTGTGGTTAAGTGTGCTGGCCTTGAGGTGTGCTCGGCTCCCATTAATTTTTCTTGTAAGAGCTACAGCATTACACTACCCAGTCTGCTGTTCTTCCAGTTTAAGTATGTATTTTCAGTACATACTGGCATTATTCCAACACTAACAGAGTCGTGTTTTTTATTATTATTTAAACTGTCCAAATGGGTGAATTTTCATTACAGCTATGACTTGTTTGAGAGAACAAGGCTGTAGCAGTTGACAAAGACATTATGCAGTTTTTGCTCTTTAAGAGGCAGTTTCAAATTTCCCAAGGCATAGGAACTTCACCTTCCTACCTCTCCAACCCAACCTATTTGAACACTATAAATTAATAGACTGCCAAGAATTTGTTCTTGTGGAAGCTCGCTACAGTTCTCGGGCACCTGTTTCAAAATGCTCCTCACCACAGGAAGGTCAGAAGCACTTTCAGTGAGATCACTCCTCAGAAAAGTTCTGCAACAAAAGGAAATCCAACAGGCAAACAGATCATGTCGTCCACTAGCAGGAGTCACAGACTATTCACCCTTGAAACAGCCAAAGTGCTGCATAAATAAACAGGTCCCGAGAGAGTGTTTCCTAGTTGTTCTCTTTAATATATGACTACTTGTCTATTCCTGCATGCGAAGGACACTCAAAGCAAATTTACAAACTTAACAGAAGCACATCTCTGCACTAGCTTTAAATTCATGTATCGTTCTAAACAGGAATGAAACTAAAACAGAAACCTCAAAGTCAAGAACTGTCATAATGAAGGTATTACACACCTTAATTTCTTTTAAAGTCTTCCTGAAAATCAAAGGTTAAATCTACATACAGTACCATGTCTTTAAGGCATGAATCCAGAATTTGCCTAAACAGTTACTTTTTAAATGGAGTCTTCTATGGGACTGAATTCATCTGTTCCTTGTTGCTGTAGGATAACATGTACGTCTACATTATACATGGAGAACACAGACCAAAAAAAACAGAATTAACAAGTACAAGAGGTTATGTTCCAGATTTGATACTGAACAGCTGTGAAACCGGTGCTTACATGGACACCATAAACCCAAAGAGAATGATCAACATCGCTGATGTTCCAGCTGTATCAAAGCAGACATTTAAACAAAGCCTGATTAGGAGCTGCCTCCCACATCCTGAGTTAATTGCTTTGAGTCAGATATCAAAGAGCCAGACTTCAGCTAAGATGGCTACAATGCCCAGTTCTCCCAGAGTAGGCCTTCCCATTGCTGTACCATCCCTTTAGCTTTTTTTTTTTTTTTAAATACACACCTTACAACTAGTTCAAGCAAATGAGGCAAGGAGATCTTCAAACAATTTTACACAGAGACTGAAGGTGAGAAGCCGAAGGGAAAAACTTTAATTAGAGACAACTACGTCCACAAAAAACTTAGGCATTTCTAGAGTGCTTTGATAGACTAATAAGGAGTTTTATTTCTTGGGTGTGTGGTAGAGAACCCAGTACCTTTTCTCTGCTGTATGCAAAATGAGGACATTGGTACTTGTTCATTTAGGGCAAAGAAAGAGACCTCATTCAGCAACAGTTGAGAGAATACACACAAATAACTTACTCTGTGGAAGAAGAGCTACTAGTAATTCTTCACCTCCAAGATCCTACTGCCATTGCAAAGGTCATTCACTTTAGGCCTGAGCACAGTCTTACTGCATACAAATATATTTTGTTCCTGTCCCCGATGAAGCTCTGGTCAGTAGATGTAATACACAAATACCTCAAAGACTTTTTGGAAATAAGCACCTGAACCACTACAATCCATACATAAGTCCTTGCAGTCTGCTCATAACACAGACAAATCCGGCAAAACATGTACAATGCCCTTTCCATTCAAAAGTGCAGATAGCTAAAGAACTAATACTTCTTAATTAAGAGGGGAAAAAATAAAAGGAAAAGCCTTCTATATCCTTTCCCTTATCAAACTGCCAAAACTCTGGATCAGGTTGTCTCCTTGAGGGCAGAGTACCATTACGGAAAATGTCAGCCCAAGGACTTAGTTTGGTAATAGTCTAAAGCAACTGAAAATGACTAAACAGATTCCGCAACCCTAACAGCTGTCGCTACTCTCATGAAGGGTAATTTTATACTGTGCGTTTCTTCACAAAGTTCTTTTGGCATGGATTTTAATTACTGTTTACTGACCAGTGATTAAGATTATGACTTGTGCTGCTTTATTGACCAAGTTGGGTACAACAATTTAAGCATCATTCTATCCCCCCCCTCCCCCCAATCCAGTTGTAGATTTGTTAGACTTTAAAATTCACATTAACCACAAATCCATACAATCAACATCAGGCAGTGTGTTAATTTGTTTGGAATAGACAACATCCATTATCTCCCTTCTCAGAACATGCAGGGAGAGTCACTTTAAATCGCAAAGTCTCATCGGTTCCATTGCTGGACTTTCTGCCATCCCTTTTTAAGCAAGTCTTTTGCCTAATCGCGTGCGTCCTAGAGGTATGGGCTGCATGGCCAGTTGCAGTGCACCACTGAGTTGAACCCCCAACCAAAACTCCAAGAGAAGCCGCAGTGTTAATTAACACTGTACAACAGGGCTACCACTGCTTGCTTTCTCACAGGGGTAACAGTACTGGCCCAGTATCTGTCCAGCAGTACACGCCACCTTGACTAGACTAAGGTAAGCTGCGTGGCCTTTTACCAGCTGTAGGCAAAGTGCGAGAGTAGCTTTACCGAGACCAGGGAAACTGCAGCATAGTACAAACAGTATGAAAGTGTTAACATTCCATATTGAAGAGAATTGCATGAGTTTTAAAACAAGGGTTTAGATTACTGATGCCTCCAGGAGTCTGTCGTCTGATTTAGTCATTTAAGAAATAATTACATCACTAATGTAAACAATATAAACATACCAAAAACTAAGTATGATTTAAATACATTTTGATGGTACAAAAGAAAAACCTGAAGGTGTCTGTACAGTTTTTACAACGTGGGAATTGCCAATGTATTACAACATGACAGGGCAAATACCATTTTTGTGCAGAGTAAAATTATCTGAAATAATGTCAATATAAAAAACAATATCTAGCGGTGTGAGGCACTCCTAAACATGGTGGTATTAACCATGCTTTCCTTTGGTACAAGTCCCATCGCTTGGAGAGCCGCAGTTGCTGCTGTGGCTTTAGCATGCTTCTTATTAAGGCTGGCAAAAGTAGGCCTATATTCATTTCCATTGACTCTCACCTGTTTGAGAGAGAGGGAGAAGAGATGTGTTACCAAGAGCCTCTTTGTTTCGCTTTCGGGGCAGACATAATTCATTTATAGTCTGTAGCGTAATCATTTCCAAATGGTAATTATTAATACAAGATATCACATGAGAAAACAAAGACCACATTCTAAGGTAAGACAGAAATAACTAAGCCTTGCTCACTATCTTTAAAACATTAAGACTTAACTGACATCTGCAAATAAGAAGCAAGACTATGATTCCACGCAAGTGAATCATTTTACTAACAAGAGGAATGATATCAGTTTCTTGATGGATTTACAGTTTTACGTGCTTGAGAGATCCGATTTGGCCTTTATAGAAACTGGACTGAAATTTTAGCACTGAGACGTTGCTCAGCACCACCAGCCTGGAATACACAAATACGAAGAAATTTAATACCACCTTTTAATGGAGAAATGAACAGCAAACAGGATATTCAAATGTACCTTAAAGATGAAGTGTTTGCGATGATCAGGCCCACTATCATCCACCAACACAAATTCAGGTGGTGACCATCTTCTTTTGTTACAGATCTCCATCAACGCAGAAACTGGATGTTTACCTTAAAGATAAAATGTATGTGAAATTGCAGTGCTGCTATCAGAGCTATCATTTTAAATTAGTTTTCAAGGTAAGATTCTCACCTGAAAGATCCTTCATCACAATGTAATGTCCAGATCTCTTTTGTGCCTTCTCTCCCACAGCAACAAGCCCTAGAAAAAACATGATAAAGTTTATATTTATGATTCTCACCTTACGATTTCTGTATTCTCCTAGGTAAAGCATTAGAGAGACAAAACATGGTGACATCATACAACTGTCTTCTCAGAAGTCTTCCAAACTTCCCTTTCATCCAGCACTTTTTTCTCTCCGTATTACAGACAACGTCCTTTTTCAAGTGCTCCAGTAAGATTCTTAACAAGCCAGCTAGCAGAAACTTTTGAGTAGTCTTAAGCAAGTCAGGAAACACCTGGTTTTCTACACATGTAGAAAACATGTTTTTCTACACATGTTTTTCTACGTGTTTCTCTTTGGAGAAACACTGAACGAGAGAAGCTTCAAAACATTTTCTCATTCAGTATTTACCACTGTTGTGCAACCTAAAAGCCACCTGCTATCTTAACAGTTTGCCTTTAACATGCTAAGCATGTGAAGTATTTCGATTGACCATTATAAACTGTACCTAGTATGTCCTTTACCGTATCAAGTAATAGTCTACTTATAACATGTGCTCTCTTTATTTAAGAGTATTCAAATTTTATTTCTTTTACGGCCAAGTTCACAGCCAGTTAGTGGTTTCAATTGCATCTGAACATAAAACAGCAGAAAAGCATGCAGCTGGGCCCAAAGGTAATAAACAGAGCACAAGTTTCAGTGAAGCCACTGTGAACATAGAAGCTGAACATTTTTCTTTTTAAAATCTTCAAGAGTAAAGGATAAAGTGTAACAACTGCCAAAAATGTACCAAATACCAATAACCACACCATACTTATGAAAAGACTCAAGTTTCCTTCAGTTCAGTTTGCCCTTACCTTAAATAGCTGCAAATGAACAAAGTATCTGACTGGTGGCTCAGAATTTCTCTGACTTCAATCCTTCAACGGTACTTTGTTTCTTACCTCGATTTTTGTTTCTGTTCCTTGCTTTGGTGAATAAAGACAGGGAGATAATGCATTTGTTTCCAGTTTCTTCCTGCTCCTTCAGCTTTTTTTTTGTTGGCTTTTTGTTTTTGCTTTAAAAGAAAATTCTCCCCTCCTTACTACATTTTCATTCTCATATATTCATGCAGCTCTTAAATATGGACTTTTCAAGTAGCATTAAACCCCCATAGATATCAAAACGAAAACTGTGTTTGTTTTTGTTGTTGTTTTCCGTTAAAGATTTATATCCAAAATAACCAAATAGTTCCCTCCGAACAAACAATTCTTACATCACTCATGCATTAATATTGCATCTCCCTCACTCCAAGTCCCTGGCACTCATTTTCCACATCTTGTCACTGGCTACTCAAGAGGGATTCTCAGAAAAGCTGCGACAGACTCTGATTAGCTCTGCTTTTCACTCAGAACTGATGGACCAAGTGTCTTCGTACAGAGACAACCAACTTACTGGCCGACAGCAATGTTCAAGAAGGTTTTTAATTTCAATTCTGCCAGAGGACCACAGATCTGAACCAGTGTCCAAAAAATAGGGCCTACTGGAAACCTGTGACACAGACAGACAACCCTTTGGTTCATGTCTTTGTGCAGCCTACTGAATAACTCTTCCATAAACTGCTTGTTCCTGTATTTAGAAATAGTATTTTATTTTGGGAGTAAGTTCTAAAAATGTGGAGGTTTCCGTTTTTGATTGGTTGGTTGGATGTTTTTTTTTTTTGCCTTTTTTTTTTGGCGGGGGGGGGGGTTGTTTTTTTAAAACAACCTGGTCACTTTCTTAATGACTGACAGACCCCACTTTAAAACCTCAGCCTGACTTTCAGTGATATACACATACAGAGTGTTTTTTCTCTAAGCCTTCACTTCAACAGTCTTTAAACCTCCACAAAGAACTTAAGAAAATTTGCTTTTTTTTACATTTAAGCATTAAAGAGCACTTGCGTATGAAGAAGCTTTTCAGATGTGTTTCTTGATGTATCATCACTGCTCAATTCCTTCTTTGTAATGCATAAAGCTTCTTCATAATGCAAGCTGTCACCTTACAAATATATTTCTTAATTTTGAGCCAAGCATATTCTTTATCAACACAGAACAGATTTTTGTGAAAACAATAAAAGATTCGATATATTAATAATAAATAAATATAAAAATAGATAAAAATAAATCAAAACCCATCCATCAGTAAGCTTATCAGTATTTAAAGATGAATCCATCAAGGGCCAGGAATTGATGTCTTTTAGCTCCACCTAATTTCTTCCCCATCTTATTGAGAAATAAGCTTTCTGAAGGAGAGACAGCAAACTATCTGTTACAGGATGTCCAGCTCAATGAGGACTTGATCCTAGCTCTGAACTTCGGGCTTGATCCTTGAAATTTCAATTTAAAATTCTGCAAGCGTTAAGGAAATTTATATCTGAAACCACATGGAAGATCCTGGGGTACACTTTTAAAACCAGAAATTTGAGCTGTAATGGAAGTGCGCATCACAAGAATTATTTTGTTGGTAGAAAGGTTCATAGGATACACAGCAATAGCCTCCTCTTTCCTATGATGTGACAAGAAGCAAGCAATATAATGTACGGAGCTAACTCTTCCCTCCTCACCACAAAAAGCCACCACTATGTTACGCAGGCTGCTTACTCAAATTTCTGGTTTCAGTTTCTTCTCTCTGACTGTTAAATAATCAAGCTAAATTGAAGGAACTCTTACCAGCAGTGAGAACTCTACAACACAGCATCTACAGAGACCATAGCAAATGAGTAACAGGAACAGAGAGAACATTTTTTGGAGAATTTCCTGACAGCCACTATCACCAGAGTATCTTTTTTTTTTTTTCCCTTTAAATGGAAAAGTAGCACAGAAGAAAAAAAACTGAAAAACAAGTTTGGTCATTGTTCATGTTAAACCAAGACGTCTGTATTATTGTGTTCTGTATTTTGAGACTGTTGCACTTCTCTGGTTGTAAAATCGTACTACACTACTAGGTCCTTACAATTTAGAAAGCAATGGATATTTTCCTAGCTTGGGCAAGATTTCTCATGTTCTCACTTAATATTCAAATTGTATAAATTAATGCTTTAACCGAGTTTGATCAACTGAGCAGTACTAACTGTCTCTGTACTGAGAACTAACAGCATCTCTGCCAACAAGTTTCACATTTCCACTTACATGCTTTTTCTTCTTCTTTAATTATGGGCATTGACAGAAGTTAACAGAAAGAATTTTATAATTCAAAATATTTTATGCTTTAATTTTAGATGTTATCTATGTAACATATTAAAGATTCCCAAAATCTGGGGTGCATCTGTTTTTTTCCATTTTATTTTTAATATTGAGGAGACTATCAAATAAGAATGCTTTCCTGCAGTCAGTGCTAAGTTGTTTACTTTGGTAACATGCATATTAGAATAATTAAATGATAAATCTTAACTGCTACAATTCTGTATCTTTTATTTAAAATGTTTAAAATTTGAATAGGTATTTCAGATGGAAAGTTTTCATAAACATCTCCTCTGAATACTGAAGTCTTGCTGAATATGCTGGCAAGATGAACAACCATATAAATCATGCTGCCGCTTTAAGCAGCCTGTAAGTAAAAAGTTTATTCTCTTGAATCAAATGAGACTAGTGCAACAGTTTTCTACCTGCAGCCATGGACTTTATGAAGAGGAAAGGTTCCTAAGTCAACATTTGAAAGCAAGCAGGGAAACATCACTGCAGTTGAGCAGAGGTGGCTGTAGCAGGATCAGGCTAGGAAGTGGAGAAGCAGTTATATCAGATGGCTAAGAAAGCAAACAATCCATTTGGAAGACCTAAAACATCAGTGTGACACTCCATTCACGTCAGGACTTCAGCTGAAAGGCAGCCCGTAACTCAGCTCTAACTCCCGGCTCTGTCCTTCACCACAGTTTAAAGATGATTAAGTAGTCCATCTTACATCCTGTCCCATTCCTGCTTCAGCCACTTTCTCCAGACCAACCACAATGGCTTTTCCACAACTCATTTCCCTGTCCTTGCCTTTTCCAAACATCCAACTGAGGCATATCCCTAGTTTCGGAGCAACTAAGAAACCCTTTTTAAAGTAGAAGGCAATGGTCAGGGCAAGTTAATAAACTGGAAGAGTTCACAGGCTTAAGGTCAGGACCTAAAAAAGTAATCCAGGCCTTGAAAAACTAGTATCAAAATCATCTACATCACTCTGTTCATTTTCACAGTGGAGGTGAACCTAGAAAAAGCTTACCACTTCAAAGTTACTTTGCCTATCTTCAAAAAACATATAAGAAGTTTATACTGCCATACAACATTCAAGGAAGTGCTTACCTTTTCGATCGGTCTTAAAATCAACCATAATAGGCTCGACACTGCCTTCTTTGTTTTTTCCAAGCCCTTCTCCTTCTCTCCAGCCCATTTTTCTCATCAGTTGAGCTCCCATTCCTCCAGTTACAGGGGCTGCTCTTAAGAACTGATCCTATCCAGAAAAAGAAAAGTAAAACAAATCCTAAAGTTAGGACTGCGATTTTAAAACGTAAGTGGGAGCTTCCAAAAATGTTTCTAACAACCTTTCACAGACTCAATTCAGAAAAATACACCTTAGCTTTATTACAGCTGTATAAACCAGAATTCACGCAGACACACAATACACAAATCAATATTTCCAAAAAAGAACAACTTAAGAAAATCCTAACACAATCCAAAAGTGGCAAGTGACCCATTTCCGACGTACGAACTTAATAAAATGATAACCGTTCAGTTTTAAACACACTACTTTGGTTCCAATGCATCTCTTCGCATCTCGTGAATGGAGGCAGTGTTAACTGTTTAACTGGCAACAGTTGTGCCAAGTGTACCTATTTATTGAACAAAATACAAGCACATTTAGTAATGACATTCAAATCGTGTTTACGCGTATTTTAAACATTAAAAGTTTCCCCATTTTATTACACAGCAGTTGCACATTCAAGTTCTACACTGAAAATCCACATGAAACAGATACAGGCTTTTCCTTTCTCTCGTTTTTTAAAGGAAAAAAAGGCGCTTAGCCACACAGTTTAGCAGCAGTAGTCGTCACATTCTTTCAAATCATCATTAACACA
Source organism: Cygnus olor (assembly GCF_009769625.2). Classification (NCBI taxonomy): domain Eukaryota; kingdom Metazoa; phylum Chordata; class Aves; order Anseriformes; family Anatidae; genus Cygnus; species Cygnus olor. The sequence goes on along the minus strand of NC_049169.1, from coordinate 111,673,619 downwards.
ATAGCTGTTAACTGTTGAAAGCTTATAAACAGAAATTTTAAAAATCTGTTTTGATGTAAAGAACTTTAAAAACTCCTTAAATGTTTACGTACCTAGGCCTCGATGGCCGCAGTGTTGTGAATAGTAGGGCTGGCATTGACCGTGGCAAGAAGGCAGCTACAAGGATTTGACCCTGAAACAAGTTTCCATATAGAGGGGTGAAAGTTCACAGGTTATTCTGTGAACTATCATCTCTCTTCTGCCCCACCCACTGACCCAAGTAAGTAAGTCAATCATTTCCATCACGGCAAAAAATTGCTTGTCTTAAAATATACAAGTTTACACACTGGCACTGATAAGTCCATCAGTTATTTCTCATAGTAGGTTAGAGGATACAATGCCTAGTATTTTTGTAGAAATTTTACTTACTATCAAAGCAAATTAGTAGAACGTTGTTTTTTTTTTTTTTTTTTTCTCCTTTTCTCCTGAATTTTGAGTTGTGCTTGCAAAAGTAAGCATTTCCGAGATTTGGACAAAGACTGACAAGAGTTCCTTGGTTCCAATTTGTAAGTAAATAAAACCAGAAGTCTTACTTTTGCAGAGACCAAGGATAATATATTTTTAAGGGGATTAACTTTTCAACATTTGCAACTGATGCAAGCTAATAACGCATGTGTGTAATCCCCGTTATTCATGGTGTTAAGAAGATTAAAAAAAAATCCTGAAGGTTGTGGTAAGACTTCTCCAAATATTTACCTATTCAACAATGAAGGAAATACCTATCAATCATGCAACTGGATGCTGCATTTACTAACAGGGTGCTCTGATGGAAGAGCAGAGAGGTTAAGCCCACCTCTCCAGTTTAACTTTTTTTGGACTGGTGCAGATCATGCAGTGTGTGTGCAGAGACAATCACTTCCTCGATATAGACTGCCTCAATCTATACACCTAGAATGGCTTTTACTTACTTCCATCATTCTCCCCTCTCTTTTCCAGGAACCTCTCATAAGAAAAGGGCAACCATGCCGAGAATGATACAAACCCCAGTCAATGTCACCCTGGGTTCCGATTCCTCTTTTGTACCTGCTTTGCAATGATAGAATTTTCAATATAAGCATCTGTTTCATTATCACCAGTGTGTATTCAGTTCACAAGTGAAAGAGTGACATTTCTTGATGAGGTCATTTTAGCGTGACACAGCTTCCTAAGCACACCTGCAAAGGTACCAATTTGAGGGTCGGAGTAATGTATAAAGAAAAAGGAAAACAATCAAGGTAGTGATATTCAAAGTTGAAAATTAAAGCCCTGAGCTCCTATACAATAATTATCAGAGCCTGAATAAATTCCAAATATTGGAAATAAGGAGGTCTAAATTCCAAAATGCAGTTTATTAAAGAAAAAATCAAAATAGAAGACGAAACCACATCTGTTCTAGTATATGAACTCACAATCCTATGTGATAATTTAGGTAGTTTGTGTTGTTTTGTTTTTTTAATATTGTGCTGATTTTTTAACATGCACAGCATAACCAAGACCAAGGACTTAGAAATGATTAAGTTTTGTTTCATTACAGAACAGTTGTACTTGGGCATCACATTAAAATGCTAAACAAAATAAGCCTAGCAACAATACGAAGAGCGCTAGAAGACGCCTACTTTGATTCAGATTATTAATGAAGCAAAGGACGGCAGTAGGGAAAAATATTCTTCAAAAAAATTTTAAATAAGAAAACAAATACAAAACACTAATGTTACCTGTAAAATTATGTTCCATTTGCCTCTTTTCTTTCTTGTAATTCAGTACAAACAAATTTACTCCATGCTTTAATGGAGTATAAGTGCCATGGCATTAGTGCCATGTTTCTAATGATATTTTAAAATGTAAAAATATTAGAAATGATAACAGGAGTAAGGAAGCAAGATATAAGTATCTTTTCAGTTTTAAAAATTGTAAAAGGCTTCTTTTGTCCCATACAAGTACTTAACAGCCAGGTACCCTTGCAGATCTGATCCGTATGGAGGGTATCGAATTGAATTGTATTGAATACAACTAACCTCAGGTTTCTAGGTACTTGGTTTCCGTTGTCAGAATGAATTTTTTAGAAAATAACTATAGCATTTCATTCTCTAATCCCAATTTGAGTAAGGCAGCACAAAAATTTGATGCCATTTTTCCTCATCTTTTGATCTCTAAATTCCATGAAGTCAGCCAATTAAAGCACATTTCCATTCTGCCAGCAGATGGAGACAACTAATATGCCAAATTCTTGTGTCACTAACTTTTCTTTAAAAAGCAGGCTACATAGTAAAACCTGATCATATAAGAGGTTTTTTATTTTCAGTAATTTTAAGTAAAAATTATTCCCCTTTTTTAAGGCACTTTAGGGCAACAAATTAGGAGGGAAGGGGAGAAATCAGCATCGTTAATCAAAAATAAACTACAAATGCCAAAATTAGCATGTATGGGGCTTTAACAAAAAAAAATCACACTTGAAAGATCATTTTGCTGCCTTCTGCTTAAAGACAATGCAAAGTACACGGTCACCATTCTTTTCTGCAATAGCTGTCTCTGGGGAAAAAAAGATAACATACAGAATTAAATAAACTATAAAACAGCACCTGCAGTTTCCAAAATATTATGAGAGATCTTGAAGCACATTAACAATGGATATTCTTTGAAAAGAAAATACCTGTTCCTTCTCACAAAGCTGATGTGGCATTAAAGCCTAAGTTCTGTCAGAAGGCAGGTTTCTCTCTTTTGAGCAATGCTTTATGAAGCAAAACATAACAAAGCCTTAAAGGCCAGCAGTTTGACAGGTTCAGCTGTAGCTCAACGGGCTGTCTACAGATTACTTTAAGAATGATTTCCAAGAACTTATGAGTGGAGTATATTTGGTGAAACTTGCAAAGCAACTGAGTTTTCCATTATACAACCTGTGACGCTTTTAGCTGAAGCCACATTCTTTCCCCAGTACGAGAGGGAGAGCATCTTTCCAAAGGATCCCATCAAATGCCTTACAAAAACTACATTCACAATCAGCCTCAGGATTTCCGTTCACAGCTTTTAGACAATCAATCGAAACCAAGCTGAGGATAGCTGAAAAAAACATTTTGAGGACTGAGCAAGAGGCTGGCCCAGTATAACCAATCAATATAACATGGCTGATTTGCCTTGACACCTGGCTTTCATTTCCAAATAAAGCTCCTTGTGTGACACATACGGCAGTAAGAATACAAGTATTTTGATATGTTGCCTTGCTAAAAGGTCAGCTTGGCAAGACACATACCAGTCCTTGTGCAAGTAATAATCACAAGACTTACTTTTACCTCCATCATTGGCATTTTATTCATCTGCTGTGGCTAGATTGTGGAAGAATGGAAGATCCAATTTTTCAGAATTTACTACACAAAACACAGCATTTTAGTAGCCACTGTAAAATTGCCTGTCATGCTTTAGCACAACTAAATGAAACAAACCCCAAGCATTACTCTGTGCATGTAAAACGTTGCAAAAACCTTGTTCAGGCTATTAGAATTAAGCTGGTAAATCCGAAAGCAAGTGGTGACTCTGGTAAAAGTCTGATTAAGCAGACCTCAAGAGAACTTGCTTGGAAAAAAATTTGACTGCTTCCACTGATTTGACATTTATTCAATCAGCACTGTATATTTGTAAGGAAAAAAAAAAAAAAAAAAAGAAGTAACCTCCAGAACAAGTCCTATTTGTGAACTGATTACACCAGTGATGATAAACTGAAACAGAAACCAGTTTTCAGAAGAAAAAGATATTATTGTTCATAATTGTTTTAATGATACAAGAAGCCTAACAACATCATCATTCCTTTATGAATATTGCTCAGAACCCTATGCATAAACATCATGAATTAGTATATTACTTTAAAAAAACCAACACCTTACTTCTAATTGGTATGTCACTCATTCAAATGTGTCACATAACCATTTCAGTAACTAAGTCCCTCAAAACTTTGTTGAGATAAAACTGAAATTCCAAACGTATTTTGGTTTGAGTACATATTACCTCTCCAGAGTCATTTTTTAAGTTTAAAAAAAAAAAAAAAGCAAGCTGGAATCCAGGAAATGCAAAGTGAGAAAAGCACTTATCAAACAAGTTCCCTAAGTACCTTAGATTTTCTCCCCTCCTGACACTGCTCTTCTGTTTTGTTACAGCTATCTGGTTTGGTCATTACCTCTGTCGAGCACAATGTCTGTACATGTAAGATGTTCTGTTTACCTGACCAACAAATACCTAGCTGACACTGGCTCTGTTTCTGCTAAACAGTACATGTCCACAAGTCCTCTTATGGCAATCTCTTATGAAATCCTAATCACCTTCAGTAAGCTACATCTTTAGTCAGAAAACCGCATTAATTTACACATGCCACAAACCCCAAAAAATCCCGTAGCCCTACTAGTAGATGAAAATTACAAATATATTTTTTTAATGTCAAAAATATGTTCTTTTCTTAGGACAAAACAAAAGGAAAGTAAGTACAATTCTGATTTCAAGCACTACATTGCATAATTAACAGGAACTATGTTACAACTTCACGTGCCTAAATAAAACGTAACCTGTACTTTGCATTTCATGGTTGGTTTGCATTCATGTCACTGAGAAAGATAACATGCATTCATAACTCATTATCCCTAATTCACTTTTTTTTCCTGTGAAATCACATGGATATGACTCCACATTAAGTTCATCAAACCCGAGTTTTGTGAAGGCTTTCACAGGCCCCACCATTCCTAAAACCAGGAAGACACTTGGTTAGCCCTAACGCATTTTGTAGAGGGCGCATGACTGTAACTACTTGTCATCCTATGAGTCTGATGGCAATGTGTGTGCGAACATGGAACCTGGAAAGAGCAAAAGAAGTCAAGCTGAGGAATGCCGAGCAGGAAGAGGACTGTGTCCTTCTTATTATCTTCATAGAATGGCTTGGGTTGGAAGGGACTGCAAAGACCATCCAGTTCCAACCCCCAGCCATGGGCAGGGACACCTCCCACCAGACCAGGTTGCCCAAAGCCCCATCCAGCCTGGCCTTGAACACCTCCAGGGATGGGGCATCCACAGCTTCTCTGGGCAACCTGTGCCGGTGCCTCACCACCCTCTGAGTGAAGTGGTCTTCACCCAACAACTCTTCTTGTTTACAGTAGCAGCCTCCATCCTGACAAACTACACGACGCTTGCCAAGGAGGATGCCTACTGTAAACCACTACATTTTTACAGCTATGGGAAAGACATAAGTGCTTCTGCCAACTCACTCTTAGTTCTAGGTTCAACAAAACATTCCAATAAGCTTCTGCTCCTCACAGCAGTCATGCCCGCAAGCCAGACACCAGACTCTTCTCTCATTTTCTCCTTATAAAGCTTTCTTTCAGTCGGATGACAGAGTACAGTTAAAAGACCAAGAAAAAACACGTGACTTCTCCACTTAATTTTCCTTAGCAGACCTTTCCTTAGTTACTGCAAGGCACAGAAGACCACCAGCTCAGAACCTCAAGGAAGGAAAAGGGGATGAGAAGGAGGCTTGGGAAAGAGATGATCAGAGATGCTTCCTTTCCTTTGTCTTGGGATTCCACTCAAAGTATGCAGAAAGGCAGAACCCTCAGGAAGCTTGCTGATCTCTTTCGCAAGCCTCTTGGTGAAAAAGCTCTCCTTTTCTCACCAACACACCTCCCTGCTGAGTGTGCTTTATATTTCTAAGTTCCTCTGCCAGTGACAATTATTGTAATCACAGCTGTTCTGTTACAATCTCAGAAGTTGATAATTTTTAAAATAAGATTATTATCTACACTCAGTATTCACAACAAGAGCCCAAAAGATTCCCATCTAGCAAGTAACTTGGACCTCTGTGTTGCCTGGCTCTCTGTATTGCTTGGCTATACAAAGTGGAAAAACAAGTTAGTGAATCTTGGCAAAAATATTTCTATTTTTAGGATGTCATAATTCTAGACTTTGTGTTCACGGTTTACACCAAGTTCTGTGGAAAATTCTAGCTAAGCCTCAAGTCTACCCTACCAGTTTTGAGGTTTGCCTTAACGCCGAATTCTGGAAGGATAAACAGATACAGCATATACTCAACTACATTACTTGTGAAAATGACCACCGTAACTCATAATTCGTTTTCACCTGAAAAACAGATATTGCTTGAATTCCTCAGTTCTACTTCTTGAAAGAGAACCAGTTCAGCATTCATTTTCAAAGATGAAGCATGACTTATTAAACTTACAAAACGCATGTATGTATGACGCATCACACCCCCAAAACAAGCCAGCAGTACTCTGTAGGAAGAGGTAACTATTTCACTGGAGGATAACGTTAAACTTACTAACCCAACTGCAACTCCTGTTTTAATACTCCCAATTTTTGACTCCCAGAAAACACTGGTGATACAAATAGAGACAAAGCAGTAATCAGACAGAACCAAGCCAAACAGAATGGCCATTTGGGACTTGGCTTGCTGAAGGTGATGCCAAAGTATCATTGACTTCAATGACATCAGGATCAAACCTTGTCTGATCTGCTTCAATCCCGTAAAAGTAGTGATGGACCTACCACTGCAGCCATACCAGTATCGTGAATGTTGTTTCAGTGTAAGTATGTATGAACTGACTCAAGTATCAGACGCACATCTTATTGCAGTACTCTACACATTCAACTGAAATGTCATGATCAACGTCTTTAACGCACAACAAATGAACACAGCAGCAGCAAGTAGCTAAATTGATCGAAGACAAAGATTTAACTCAGTCTCTTGTAGCTGACACATGCATTACCATAGGTTTTTAAAGCACATTTTTGGCATGTTCCGATACTTTCGCTGATATTTAATATGTGATATTTAGACAAGTATGTCTGCATAACTTCTACCTTTCTAATCCATGCTTGGGGACCACTGTTGGTTAGCTCATCCGAAGACAGTATCTGTGCTCCTGTACTTCCCGTGAACTGGCCAGGTATGGAGTTTGATTGAGCCCAGGCATCAATCTACAAAATAAAAATCAATGTAAGATCTAAACAAAGATTTTGCACATTTTGTCACAACCATTTTCTATTGCTTCTCAATAGCTTTGATATGATTCTTCACTTGTATTTAGTAGTACGTTCGTTAACACTCATTTATATGCAGATATTTCAAAAAACTGAGTATCTTTTTATATTAGCCCTAAACCTTGAACTCTGAGCCTAGCAAGTTTCTGGTTCAATGTTAGTACTATGAAAGGCAAACTAACTACTTTTTTTTTTTTTTTTTTTTTTTTTTTAAGTATGTGCCCATAAGCTGAGCTTCCAAAAAAATTACTGAAGATGCATGTATGTGTATGTACAAATAGCAAATGCAGGTGGTATGAAGCATGAACATTTATACTTTTTAACTTCATCAAAACACTGATGAAAAAGTGCAACATACCTGTTCCTGTGCACGATTTAACATGCACATGGCCTCTAAATCGAACGTGTTTTCATTAAGCCTTTTCTGAGCCAGTGCTCGATCATTCATGGCTGTAGTTATGTCCACGCCCTAGGAAGAAAAATGTATTTTAAAAATACATCAAACAATAATATCCCATCTGATCTGGAAAAAGCTGTTGCAGAACAAATATCACAAGTACTACAGAGTTGTTTTACACATCAAATTGTTGGTTTGGCATATAAACAGGCAATGTGAAAAAAAATTCCTGGGGCTACTTCTTATGTACATACACTGAGTTTTCCTAAACAAATCGAAAATCTGAAGTTAAACTGTAACACCCTGTTAATTTAGTATGATCTGTCCATAAAAAATATCTAAAGATTTATTTTCAGAGATCTATTTTGGTCACTGAAAGTTCTGGTTTTTAATACTTAGATGTTAGAGTTCAATGGAATCTTATTAACCAACAGAATTAAACATAATTTAACTAAAAAAATAGGCAAAGGCCTTCATATAGAGCTGTTTACGTGAGTACCATATTAAGTCACACTAAAACTTCAAGCTATACTACAGCAAGAATCACATGCATTCCATGGACTTGGCTTTAGTGCTTAAAAATCAGCCTAAAAAAAAACCTGCATAAAAGTGAAACCAGACTTGCAGTTCACAAGATTGACTGTTTTGAAAAGGATTATTTATATCTGTGCTGCTAAACGAGAATAAAATTTAATGAAAAAAATAAAATTGAAACAATCTCCCACATAACCAAAATCATCTGGGTAAAAATATGAAACAAAGAAGCTCAATGAAAACCTCTGCTCTATGTGCACAGCAGCCAAGAAAGAAAACCAAAACATTTGGGTATGTTAGGACATAACAAATTATGGCTAGTATACAGCTCTTATGTAAGTTCCTGTGCTTACTATTCAAATGCTATCTCCTTTATGGATTGAAGGGATAAAAACAACAATACTCAGAGACACGTGAAACTTAGTTGAACGCATGCATGTGAAGGAGACTGAAAGGGTTGGAACAGTTTAAATCATGGAAGAAACATAATAATCAAAACAGCAAATGGCACAGACAAAAATTAGGTGTTCTGTTTTTGTGTTTTGTTTGTTTGTTTGTTTTCATTTGGTTTTGGTACTTCATATTACAACAGACTTATCTAGTATTAGTCAGCATCTCACAGCCTTAGCCTCTCACATTATACTAGAATAAAGGGCCAGTGGAAAAAAATGAAACCAATTTAAAACTGACTCTGTTGAAAGAAGAATATAGCTAACCCACAAAATCCCTGCCACAAGAGACACATCAAGAATTTAGTAAATCCTGAAATAACAGTAACAGGCAGACAAAAAAGTCTACAATCACATGCAACACAGTAATTATTTTTGTATTCTGGCTATTAAATCTTAGTTTAAGATGGGGAAAGGTGATTTTTTTTGTTGTTGTTACTGGTTTTTTACAGCTCAGGACAAAAAGTATTTCCTCCAGGAGCATCATTCCCTACCACGTTGCTAAAGCATCTGGCATTGACCAAGACAGACTCAAAAGCCTGTCTCATAAAGACTTCATTCAGACTCAAAGTCTGAAGAGTCTATGAAACTGACTTCAATGTTTATTTATTGTCCCAGATGACAAAAACAGACTATAAAAAAGGTGTAAGAAGAATTAAAAGATTTTCTATCAATCACTGAACATGATAGTTATGTATGCAAAAGAATGTTCTTTGCAATATACACTATCTTGTATTAACAAGTTCCCCCTTATACAGTTCAAATAATTCTTTAAGGTTTTGTTTGTGAAACTGGTTCAGGAGATAAATGAAAGTTATTCTACTCACCAAAAGCTTCAATCCAGCAATACACATAGGCATGCAAGTAGTCCACTGAAATCACATTGGGACCACTCACATACTTAAACATACATGTGTACTTTAGTGCTTTACCGGACTGGGGCCTATTAGTAGATACCCTGGTTAGTTAGAATTCCCATACACTTTCCCCACATGGCCAGTCACCATTTTGGAGACCATCATGGCTTTGTATTATGTCAAGACACGCGATGGCAGCTTTGGATCTTGGAAAAAAAATCTCTGCTTGAAGTATGAAAAGTTGTTATTATTTAGTCAAGTAAAACAGTTTCAAGTTCAGCATGCTATTCTCTGTAAGAGTTCTGCCTTTCCAATCCTGAGTTTTAATAACATTTTCCCCACACACACAAATACTGAACCAAGCAGGAAAAAGTTGACAATAAAAAGACGAGCATTTTGTTACACACTTTGTTAGTCCACTGATACACTAAATGCATTTCCTGCATTTTAGATCAAGAGGGCTTCTCTGCATAATAGTCACCACTGTATATTCCAAACTTAAATCCAACGTTTTATCTCTGTACTTTCAAGCTTTCAAATATAACTTGTTCCTTCTACATTTCCCTGGCATCTACACGCATTCCAATACTTCATATTAATAGAGGCATGACTTTTTTCCTCCATCTTGTACCACCACAAACAACTGTTTTAATAAAACGTTAGGGTGTTAATATAATTTGTAATATTTTAGCAGGGCCATTTTAGGCTGTGTACAACTGTAACTAATCCTGTGACTTGAATAAATACATAATAATAAAACCAATTATGTGTTCACTTTTAGTATCAACACAGACTTGAATCAGAATTGTGACAACCAGACATCAAAATTAGCAAGCAAGCAAAACGAATGGAGGTAAATTGTATGTCAAACCTCCTTAAGATCGAAGCATGCTCCCTCACTACCCCTTAGTCTAGCAGCAAGGGAGTTTATCTGGCTTATTATGCTCAACAGAAGCAATCTCATCCTCAAAGAGTCCCATAACATTTAAAAAAAAAAAAAGTCATAACATTAAGCAGAGAAGCACTCTGTTACCTTTCAAACTCCCTGGAGAAACGTACAAGGATCCTGCTCCTACAAGAATTTTCCTATAGTTCAAGATTAAGGACTGCCAAACACAATGGAATGGGTATGTTCTGCTGTCAGCTACTGACCCTTGAAATCACCCTTAACACAAACCACGTTAAGGTAAATGCAAATGAAAATATTTATTTACAAAATATATAAACAGACAAAATGGTTACAAGCATTTATAAGGATACATGTGACAGAAAGGAAAGCTATGTTGAATATATCTACCCCAATGCCATTTTTAAAGGCTTCTTATACATAATCAATACACAAATCATCAGCGCTTGTCTAACCCCATTTGTCAAATGCCTCCTGTCTTTGGCAACCTGAATGTGGACATCTACACAGTTTGCCTGAACCAAGCTTATCACTAATTACTTGAAGGACAAGACTTTTTACCACCTGGTAAAAACATGGCCAAGTATTAGCTTAAAATGTTCCTACCCTATGGGCTTTTTTTTAAAAAAATACATACACTTGTAACTGGGAATGATATTCTGTACAAACATTTCAGAACATTTGTCTCATTAGTGGCTCTTGACACAGACCAGACAGCAGTTAATATCTACACTGAGACAACAGTGAATTTCAGTGCCTGACCCTCAAACTCTGACTTTGAGGCGTACAATGGAAGTGTCTGTTGATTGTGTTAAATTCACTGATTTTGGTGCTGTAAAAAACACAGAAGAAAATACCAACTGTGCTTCAGGAAGTGAATTGTACAATCTTAGAATATCATTGAAAAACGAAATGCACCAAGGTGAAAAATGATTTTATCAGAAATTGAAAGCAAGGCTTTCTTATTTACTTGCTTTGAAAGGTATGAGAGAACAAGTCTTTAGATGCAATAAGGTGACATCAACTTGGAAAAAATAGAAATATCTTAAATAATTTACTTAATTACAAAAACCCCAACAAAATATCCTTTTGAAGACATCTCAAGGGGAAAAATATTTTTTTTCCAGTTTATTATACATACAATTAGATTTTCCTTTAGAAGGTCATATGGAAGACAACTGTATAAGAAAATGGGACTATAAAGTTGAAAAAACGAGTAGATACATTCAATGAAACAGCAGTTTTAAAAACTACTTTCAAATCTATTTTTAATGGATTACATTCCAATTCAATGTTATTGCTCTAACATTGGTAGGACAACTTTACTTATTACTCATTTTATTAAAATCCCTTCCAAGAAAACGGGTAAGAATCTTGCTTTTCAATCTTCAAGCAAAAGTTTCAATTCTATTGAGACAACAAAGTTGCTACTTGACAAAAGCACACAGTATGGGTACAGGATGCTTTCATCATTTCATCATTGCTCAAACAAACACGGTGAGCAAACTTGAAGACTGCAGCAGTTCAGCTAATCAGCTTATTAGAGTGCCAAATACTACCTATGCACACGTTTTTTTTTCACAGGCTGCTGTTTGGCACCAGACTGACCAGGTAATGGTTTCTTTTTTCTTAAAGTATATGCTCTCCTTCCCTTCCTTACCTCAATGGATGGTTTGGGGAAAACATCATCCTTGCTATCTTCTTTGCCTTTTTCAACTGGAACCCATTCTCCATAGACACTATCTGCTTCTTTTTTCCTATGCTGAGACCCAGATGAAACAGGAAATTCCTTTGACAGGCTGACCTGATTTTTTGGTTGTGGTGGTGGTGCTGGTTTTATGCTGGGAGTCTTAAAAAAAAAAAAAGTCGGAAAAAGTTAGAACCTGAAAAAACACAACACTTGCAGCATGTCTTTGAGAAATAGCGTATTGCATATACACTTGCTATTAGTACTTAGTTTTCACAAAACAGTCATCCTGGTTACTAATATCAAACTCAAAGCAGTTTTAGTGCAGATCTAAAAAACATGTAAGAGCAACAAACTGCAGTATAGGAAGAAACAGAAGCTATAATCTCTTAAACCAGCTTTATCAACCAAAAAAAAAAAAAAAAAAGAAAAACCTCACTCTTACAGTTAACCTCCCGGCTTTCCTTCCACACCATCACTGATAGAACAATCTTAATTTGCCACACATGCTTTCTGTAGTGCCATCTGTCCCCTGCCTGCCCACCCCAACACACCCAAATTCTGGGAAGAAAAAAAAAGTGTCTGCGATACCCATATGATGATAAAAAGCTCTACATTATTATCTATATAGAAAGCAGTTTTCAACCTTTTCAGTTTCTAGTATTTTTTAATAGCAACATGGATATCTAAGTAAAATAAGCCTATGAGACTGTTTTCCTTAGAACGTTTCTCTAATATCTTAATAGGCCACAGAAATCTCTGATGGGTTCATCTGGCAAGAGACAAACAGAGCCACACAAGCTGATAACATTGGGTAAATTCCTACTATCAAAGGAACATGGATATGAACAGTAATTAAGTCTACAACAAAGAAAAAACGGGAAAGGATGACTCTAAATGAGTCAAAGCTGTGGAGAACAGGTACAGCAGCCCATGACCACTAAACAACAATCCTCTTCAGAGCCTACATGAAACCCCAAGATTTCCTGAGTTTCATCGTACCGCTGCTAACGGTATGATATAAAGCATAAATTTATTTCTACCTTACATTTTCTGTAAATATGTATTACTACTTATATTGCATACATCATAAACTATATTTATTAATACATATAATATACATTTATATTATTATATTTATATTTTCACTTCGCATATTAATACTTTTACAGTACTTTATACTCTGAAAAATCAGGGCGAACTTTCATGGCCACAAAAAATCCTAAACATGCAGCTGAAAATATACCTAGATATATTCTAATCCATGCTTCAAAGCATACGAATACCAGATGCATATGCAGAAAAGGTCCCTCATTTTATTCTTTCCAACATGCTCATGTCCTGAAAATGTCACCACAAACTGACAAAGCAGCCCTCAAAAAGCAGCAGTCAAAAGGAAGGAGTTTAATGGGACATTTACACCCTCTCAATAGCAAACAACATCATTGCAAATCACAGAAGTACTCACACTTAAATTGAAAAAATAGGTTTGGGTTCATTGAGCTTAAAGGGGTGATTATAGAAAGGACGTTCTTCCTCCTCTTCATCAGAAACATGAGGCTTATTCACTATCACATCATCTGTGCTTTGAGCAATCTTCTTGCATTTCTGGGGGAAAAAAAAAAAGATATCAAGGGAAATAACATTTGTGAATAAACCTGGACCTTTTAACCAAAATGGACAACACTTTTACAAATAACATTTTTCTTCTCTAAAGTAGGAGGTATAATCTGAGAAAATCCTCAGGAATGTTACCCATATGCGTACTTTTGACTTCTTACACATAGTATCAAATACATACCTAAGTTTGCTAGGCACTCATGCACCAAACAGCATAGACAAACTGTTAAATCCAATCCAAAGAAAACTGTAAAACTAGCTAGTTTCAGAATGTGTGCCAAGGGCTGCAAGGTTGTCTGACATCCCACAATCCGATAGGACTTAACTGTATAAAAAATTGCCTATAAACTCACGAAACTACTACACAGGAAAACCTAGGAATTAATAGTTTAATACTGCCTCAATTCCACCAGTAGTGCAGAAACCTAGTCAGAAGCAACGGCTCTAAAAGATCTCAGATTTCTTCTGAAATATTTTGAGGTTGGCCAGGTACACAACACATCCCCATGTTATATTCAACGGGAGTTTGACCTAGTAACTCATAACCACTATAGGCATACTGCAGCCCAGATCGATTTACCTAGCAGTCACAAAAAATAGCTTTCTTATTTTCAAGTTTAGCATTGTTGTTCTCACTTACCTCAGTGAGCTCCTTTAGTGTATCTCTTGACGACTTCTGACTGGCTTTGTCATCCTTCTTTTGAGATAACATAGCATCAGGCTTGGTGGTAAAGGAACACCAGACTTTGCACACATGGCAGCTGCATTAGCTTTGGCTATTTCGAGTAGCTGGGCCTTGTCTTAAAAAAAAAATAAAATCAACACGATTTTTTAAAAATCCTGATGTTTTAGTAATAAATAAGCATTTCTAGCAAACTAAATAAAGTCTAAACAAAGAAAGTTAACCCCACTGTGCATTTTGATGTTCCATGAGAATAACTCAAATTTTAGTTGCTCCAGACCTTTTTTTTTTTTTTTTTAATTTGGTCTATCCAGCAGACAAGTGAAATTAAAAATTTTACACAAAGCACAGGAGTCCAGACTTCAGAACTTAAATCCCCATAATCCCAAAAGTTCTATTTTTTATTCTTGATGCCTATTTTACTTCATCAACTCATTGTCATCTTCAAAGTAGTCTCATTTCCAGACATCTTAAATTCCAAAGTCTACTTTGAAAACCATTCAAAGGCCTTGAGGAAGGCCCTAGACTGACAGCTACTTACAACCAATAACAGAAAAAAAGCGCCAAATAAAAAAAGCAGTTCCCTAAAATACATTATATACAAAACTGTTACTAAAACAGAATTTCACTTCATCAAGGAAAAAAAAGCATTTGTGGCCCTATCAGAGAAACAGGGAGTGAAAATGAAGTATATCTTGTTTGATCTGCCTGCTTGCAAATAAGTAAGTAGCCACTACCTCTGCAAACAAAGTTTAACAAAAATCCTAAAAGGATAACATTCCTTTACTACTTAAGCAACAGAAATATATCCAAGCTTGCTGCATAATCAGAGCATCAAGGCAGACTCTAAAAACGCTTTATACAAAATGATGTTCTGTTCAAATACTTCTCTAGGGCATTCATGGTAACTTTTTTGAGACAGGAATAAAAAATCCTAAGTTTCATGAATGGAGCTTACTATACAAGAGCTCATCTCAAAATGAAATGTTTCTTTATGAAACTTATGATTTAAAGGAACTAGAAGGCATCTCTTCCTCCAGTCATAGAGAAGTGATGTAGGTTCATTAGGATTTTTTCTTATTTTCAAATCAGCTGGGTTTGGCAACGTTTTCAGAAACAAGTTTCCCTTCTCATTACATTTTGAACATCAACCTACCAAAACTCCAGCAGGAGTAACTGACATGTATGTGACCACAGCAAGGAACGTAGTCCATAGCCACGTCAAAAAGC
The DNA here is from genome assembly GCF_009769625.2 of Cygnus olor. NCBI lineage: Eukaryota > Metazoa > Chordata > Aves > Anseriformes > Anatidae > Cygnus > Cygnus olor. The sequence goes on along the minus strand of NC_049169.1, from coordinate 111,658,209 downwards.
AAAGCATGGTTTCTCACACTACATGAGAAACAAAGTTTATGGCCATAAACCTGGCGCTTAGAGTGTTACTCGTTTCTGTGTAGTGCAAGAAAAAGAACTGGAAAAAATCTTGGTCCAACATTGACTTCCATACTGTAAGATCTGCATCATTTGGTATCATACCCTAGCAGTCTGAGGCCTTGCCTGCAAGTAAACCTCAGCCTACAAAACCCCAAGGAACAGCCACTATTGACACAGCGAACCTGAACTAAGCAATCTAGAAACTAGCCATTTACATAAATTTTATTATTAATTTAATATGGTTCAGAACACAAAATATGTTAACTTACACTAGGAAGCTAAAGTATAACTCAGTATGTTAATTCCAACTGGGAGTATCTGAAAATCCAATTGTAGTAGAAATAATCATGGGACAACTAATCTCACCTCAAGATTCAAGAGTACAATCAAGAAAAAAATTGCATTTCCAAGCCCATAAAAATGTGCAGCATAGCCTATCAATCCTCCATATCACGTATTTGGTCGATAGTTCAACAACGTCCCTCTTAATATAGCAAAGCTTTTGAATATCAAATACAAAAGTGGAAAAGAGACAAGAATAAAAGAAACACAAAAACAAGTTACAGCCAACAACAGAGCTAAGAACTCCCCAGCTGGCATTTACTTTCACATGTTCTTTCATTCCCAGTTTGTTCTCAAGAAAACTAGAAATTCTTAACTTTCTTAGAGACTACTTGACCTTTACCAATAGTTACAATGAACAGTGTTCCTCAAGACTGCAGCAGACTACCTTTGCATAAAAGCTTTGAAGTATATTTATATATATAAACTTTATACATGTATCATTGCTTTAAATGCACTTCCATCCAAATGGGAAGTACAGATTCAGGTTCAACATGAAAGTTTTCTTACTCAAAGTTACTGTTTAAATATAATGCAGAAAATGACTTCAATAAATTCCTTATGAATGCCACAAAGATGTGTTAAAATAAGACTGTGTAAACAAAGTACTGTGCAATTATGAAACCACTAAAAATAAAGTTATCACTTACCCAAGTCCGTAAGACGTTTAGGTGACCTGCTTGAAAATCTTTCTGATGATCTGGACCTACGACGATCAGGTGATCTGCTATAACCCCTTCTTCTCCCTGAAGACCTTGATCGCCGCAGTCGAATTGGTGACCTACTAGAACTCCGTCTTCTTCCTCTTGACCTCGATCGCCTTTGACGAATAGGTGTTCGACTCCTGCTCCGTAATCTGAGGGATATCCTACGATCTCTTGAATCTGATCTTCTTCTCCTCCTATCAGCAGATCTTGATCTATTTCTCTGAGATCTTTTGCGTCTGTCTCTAGATAAAGAACGCCGCCTTCTTGATGCTGACCTTGACCTACTCCTTCTTCTGTGCCTTGAACGTGACAACGAGCTAGATCTAGAGCGACGATTAGATTTTGATCTTGATGTTCTTCTCCTTGTTACAGATCTGGAGCGATTCCGTCTAGAGCGAGATTCTGTATCATATCTCTGGGATCTGCGCTGGGAAGACCTGGAGCGTCTGCTTCTGGATCTCCGTGAAGACTCTTTGTCTGCTGCTTTTTCAACAGATTTGGACAGACTCCTTTGCCGAGCAGTGGACCTGGAGCGTCTACGTCTAGATCTCCGTGAAGACTCTTTGTCTGCTGTTTTTTCAACAGATATTGACCGACTCATTTGGCGAGCAGTGGATCTGGAGCGTCTACGTCTAGATCGCCGTGCAGACTCTTTGTCTGCTGCTTTTTCAACAGAAGTGGATCTACTTTTCTGGCGAGCAGCAGACCTGGAGCGTCTATGTCTAGACCTCCGTGAGGACTCTTTGTCTGCTGCTTTTTCAACAGATACGGATCGACTCATTTGGCGAGTAGGAGAGCGTCTGCTTCTAGATCTTCGTGAAGACTCTTTGTCAGATATTTTTTCAACAGATTCAGACCTAGATTTCTCACGTTCAGAAGACTCAGAACGCCTACTTTCAGACATAAAGGAAGAGTCCTGTCCCTCTGACTTCTCAAGAGGCATAGAACACGACTCCTGGTGTTTGTCTTCAACTGCCAAAGAGGGCTCCATATCCTCAACTTCTTCACCTGTGGTAGACCCTTGGTCATCTGATGATGTGGAGTCTCTTCGTTCAGCTGTCAAGGAAGGCTCTACATCATCTGCTTCTTCACCAGTGGTAGACCTTGATTCACGTCCATCAGGGGATGTGGAACGTCTATGTTCAGTTGTCAAAGAAGGCTCCATATCCTCTACTTCTTCACCAGTGGTAGACCTTGAATCATGCTCATCGGAGGACGTGGAGTCTCTTCGTTCAGCTGTCAAGGAGGGTTCCACATCCTCTACATCTTCACCAGTGGTAGATCTTGATTCATGTTCATCTGAGGATGTGGAGTGTCTACGCTCAGCTGTCAAGGAGGGCTCCCGGTCCTCTGCTTCTTCACCAGTGGTTGATCTTGACTCACGTCCATCAGGAGACACAGAACGTCTATGGTCACCTCCCGAAGAGGGCTCCAAATCCTCTACTTCTTCACCAGCGGTAGACCGTGACTCATGCTCATCCGAGGACACAGAGTCTCTACGTTCAGCTGTCAAGGAGGTCTCCCGATCTTCTCCTTCTTCACCTGTGGTGGACCTCGACTCACGCTCATCAGAAGATGTGGAGTCTCTTCGTTCACCTGTCAAGGAGGGTTCCACATCCTCTACTTCTTCCCCAGTGGTAGACCTTGACTCATGATCATCAGAAGAAACAGAGGATCTGCGTTCCGTTGTCAATGGCTGTTCCAAATACTCTGCTTCTTCACCACCGCTAGACCTTGACTCATGCTCATCGGGGTGTGGATCGCCTATGTTCAGATGTCAGAGAGGCCTCTCGATCTTCCATTTCCTCATCTATGACAGATTTCTGGTCATGGCCCTCGGGGGACACAGATCGCCTATGTTCAAAAGTCAAAGAGGACTCTAGAGCCTCTTCCTCCATGGGAGATTTCAGCTCATGGCTGTCATGATATGGGGATGTGGAACGTCTACATTCAGATGTTGAAGAGGGCTCTAGATCCCCTGTTTCTTCACCAGGAACAGATTTCACACTGTAGCCATCAGGGGACATGGAGCATCCTCTTTCAGGCAGTATATGCATTTCATCATCCATCTTTTCAACAGGGATGGATTTCAAGTCACTAACATCTGGGGACATGGAAGCTCTATCATTTAACGTTAAAGGTTCAAGACCACCCGCTTTCTCAGCAGTGAGGGATCTCAACCTCTGGCCATCAGGGGATGCTGTATGTTCTCTTTCAGGTGTTAGAGAGAAGTCCTGCACCTCTTCTTTTTGAATAGTGGTGAATCTTACCTCCTGGCTCTCAAAAGACAAATATGGTCATTTTCAGATGTTAAAGAAGAATCCCTATCCTCTGTTTTCTCAGCCTGAGTCAATCTTTGTTCATATCTTTCAGGGAACAGAGCATGATCATTTTCGTACGTCAGAGAAGGTTCTTTATCCTCTGCTTTTTCAGAAGGGCTAGAATGCAGCTCCTGAACTTCAGGAGACATGGTACATTCACCTTCAGACAGAGACAACTCCTGCACCTCTGTTTTTCCAACAGTAGATTGCAACTCCTGGCTATCAGTGGACATCGAACTTTCACTTTCAGATGTTTCAGAATGTTCCCCCATTTCTTCTTTTTCAACATGGCTGGATCTTGAATCACGGCCTTCAGGAGATACATCATATTCATTTTCAGACAGCACAGAACAATCCTGCGTTTCTGTTTTTTCAACAACAGATGACAACTCCTGCCTTTCGGGGGATGCAACATATTCACTACTTGATATTAGAAAAGGCTCCTGCACCACATTTTTTTCAGCAAGGGTAGACCGTACTCCCTGGCCTTCAGGGAATGTGGGATATTCACTGTCAGATGTCAGAGAAGGTTCTTGCACCTCTTTTTCAGCAGGGCTGGCAGTCATCTCTTGACCCTCAGGGGACAGAGCATATTCATTTTCAGACAGCAGAGAATGCTCCTGTACTTCTGCTTTTTCAGCAAGGGAAGACTGCAATTGTTGGTCTTCAGAGTACAAAGCATATTGATTATCAGGTACTGCACAAGGCTCCTGGACTTCTACCTTCTCAGGAGAGCTAGACCTCAGTTCCTGGTGGTCCCAGGATACAGCACATTCATTTTCACATGTCAGAGCAGGCTCTTGCACTTCAGTCTTTTCAAAAGGGGGCGACAGCAATTCCTGGCTCTCAACAGACACTGAACATCTTTCTTTAGCCAGATACAGTTCCCGCGCCTCTGTTTTTTCAGTAAGGGTCGATGTCAACTCTGGGCCATGAAGGCCCACTCTGTACTCATTTCCAGGTATCTGTGAAGGATCCTCTACCTCAGCTCTCTTGAAAGGGGTGTGTGTCAACTCATGAACATCAGAGGAAACAAAACATCTACTTTCCAGTATCAGAGATGACTCCTGCACCTGGATTTCTTTATCAGAGGCAGATCTCAACTTGTGTCCATCAGAGGATGCAATGTACTTCAGTTCAGAGGGCAAAGATGACTTCTGTGCTTCTACTTCTTCAGTTCGGGTAGCTCTCAATTCATTACTACCAGGCAATGTGAAAAGCCCACCTTCAGATGTATGAGAATGCACTGTGGCCTCCAATTTTTCAGTAGGTATGCTTACTGATCCCAAAACATCAGTGGACTTTAAGAATCCACTTTCCAGTGGAAAAGGAGGCTTCTGCATCTCCGGTCTTTCAGCTGCAGTGGATGTCAGTTCACAGCCTTCAGGGGAAATAAAACACCCACGTTCAGGAGCCACTGACAGTTCTGAACCTTCTGTTTTCTCAAAGTAACTGTATTTTGACTCACGGCCATCATGGCACACAGGAATTTCACTTTTAGACATCAACAATGATTCTGTAACCTCAGTTTTTCCAGCAGACAGGTATCTTGATTCACGTATTTCAGAAGACTCAAAACAGCCAACTCCAAGTACTTGTGAAGATGCTGGACCATCTAAATTTTTCTCAGCAAATGAACTGGACTCACAAGCTTCAGAAGACTTGCAGCTTTGTCCTACAGTTGTCAGGACAACTTCCTGCATTTTTGCAGAAGATGGAGTTGAAACGCAGTCATCTGTGATCTCAACAGGACCACGCTCAGATGTCAGGGAAGCATCTGGAGCCTTTACTTTTCCATCAGGTGACTCGAAGGACCCACCTTCAGACGTCAACGGAAGCTCCTCTGTTTGTGCAGCAAAGCTGGATGCTGATTCATGTCTGTCAGGAGTCTTGAAAGATCCATTATCAGAAGCTAGAGAAGGATCCCGCATCTGGTCCTTTCCAACTGGCAAGGAGGCTGACTCATGGACATCAGGGAACTCAGAGCACTGAACAACTTCAGGTGCTAAAAAAGGTTTTTGAACTTCTGCTGTTTCAAAAGACAGTGACCTTGACTCAATGCTGTCAGCCAACTCAGAAGATCCACTTTGAGGTACCTGCAAAAACTTCTGAAGCTCTGCTTTTTCAACAGGGATGTGTCTCAATTCATGACCGTCAGGCAAGTCAGAAAGTAAACTTCCAGACATCAGAGTGGACCCCTGAACCTCCATTTTTTCAGAGGACAAGGAGATTGACTTGCCATCATCAGAAGATAAAGAGAATCCACTTTCAAGTGTCGGAAGAGGCTCTGGACCCTCTATTTCTTTGAGAGATGTAGATCTTGACTCATCTTCATGGGACGTGGAAAGCTGAAATTCTGTTAAAGTTGTCTCTGGATCTCCTCTTTTTTCAACAGATGAGGATGTTGATTTGGATGCTGAGAAAGCAAGTTCAGGTAGTGATGAAGACTCCAGAGCTGCTGCTTTTTCAGTTAGCATGGACCCTACATCAGAGCCATAAGGTGCGGTTGATCCATTTTCAAGTGTTACAGACAGCTCTGAAGAAACTGTGTTTTCAACAGATCTCTGCTCCTGGTCATCTGGGGTTTTGGAGCTATCATGTTCAGATACCACAGAAGACTGCAAATCTGCTGTTTTTTCAACAGAGGACAAGCTTGTCTCAAGACTATCAGAAGTTTTGGAGTATCTACTTTCTAACGATGGTGGCAGCTCTGGGCCATTTACTCCTTCAAGAGACAAAGCTGACACGGGACCATTAGAAGATTTGGAGGAGCTGCCTTCACTTGTGAAAGGTTCAGGACCATCTACTTTCTCAAGACACGTGTTTGACTCTTGATGTTCAGAAGACTCTGCATGCTTGCTACTGCATTTTGCTGAGGATAACTTACTCTCTCTTTTTTCTACAGATTTGGATGTTGACTTAACGCTGTCAGAAGATTTGGAACGCTTTCGTTTGGATTTCTTTGAAGATTCTTTGCGCTTTTTTTCTACAGACCTAGACCTAGACTTGTAACGTTCAGAAGATTTTGAGCGACGACGCTTAGATTTTCGTGAGGACTCTTTCTTTTTTTCCACTGATTTGGATCTAGACTTGTAACGGTCAGAGGACTTTGAGCGCTGACGTTTAGATTTCCGTGACGATTGCTTTCGATCTCTTTTTTCTGCTGATCTGGATCTAGACTTGTAGCGGTCAGAAGACTTGGAGCGCTGACGTTTAGATCTTCTTAAAGACGCCTTCCGACCCCTCTTCTCAACAGATCTAGACCTTGATTTTGAACGATCAGAGGAACCAGACCCTCTATGTCTGAACCTCCATGAGTACTCTTTGCCCCCTCTTTTTTCTGAAGACCTGGATCTAGATTTAGAATGGTCAGAGGACCTGGAACGCCTGCGCCGGGATCGCCAGGATGACAACCTGCTCCCTCTCTTTTCTACTGACTGTGATTTAGACCTGTAGCGGTCAGAAGACCTGGACCGTCTGCGTCCGGACCTTCGGGTCTTTTCCACTGACCTGGACTTAGACCTGTAGCGGTCAGAAGACCTGGAACGCCTGCGCCCAGACCTTCGGGTCTTTTCCAGTGACCTGGACTTAGACCTGTAGCGGTCAGATGACCTGGAACGCCTGCGCCCAGACCTTCGGGTCTTTTCCACTGACCTGGACTTAGACCTATAGTGGTCAGAAGACCTGGAACGTCTACGCCTGGACCTTCGGGAAGACAGTCTGCTCCCTCTCTTTTCTGCTGATCTGGATTTAGACCTGTAGCGGTCTGAAGACCTGGAACGTCTGCGTCTGGATCTTCTGGAAGACAATCTGCTCCCTCTCTTTTCCACGGATCTGGATTTAGACCTATAGTTGTCAGATGACCTGGAACGTCTGCGCCCAGACCTTCGGGTCTTTTCCACTGACCTGGACTTAGACCTGTAGCGGTCAGACGACCTGGAACGTCTGCGCCTGGACCTCCGGGAAGACAATCTTCTCTCTCTTTTCTCCACAGACCGGGATCTAGATTTGGAATGCTTTTTTCTGGAATCTGAATAGTTTCTGCTCCTAGAACGCGCTCTTTTAGAGGTCAAACGCCTGGAAGTAGAACGTGACCTTGATTTTTTCTTCCGCTTCCTAGACCTGGACTGGGACTTGGAGCGACTCCTTTTTTGCTTCTTTGCATCATGTTTACTCTTTTCACTGCTTCTATGGCTGCTTTTATCAACTTTCTCAAGTCTCATCAGAGTCTCCCTCATTCGTGCCGCCACATCAGGCTGCACATCAGATGTTTCTGAATCTCTCGCTTCTGATGCCTCTTCTGCAGCCGCTTCTTTGTCAGTCTCAGCTTGCAGAATTACTTCCGACTGACTTGCCTCTGCCCCAAGTACTGGAACTTCTTCTGTAATAGACTCAGGTACTGGAGCTGCTTCCAAATCCTTTGTGTCTGCCTCTGACCCCACAGCTTCTTCTGCTTCTTTCAGCTCTACAACAGTCTCAGGAACAGGAGTTGCTTCCAAATCTTTTGTTTTTGCTACACTAGCTGGAGCTGCTTCCAACTGTCCTGTGTCCATGATTATTTGGGATTCAGGAGTCCCCGCTGAATGTGAAGAACTAAAAGCTGTTTCTGAAGCTGACACACATTCTGGAGTAATCTCTTGACCACTTACTGCTACAAAAGGCTCAGATGCTGAAGTTTGCTCTGCATCTTTCTTCTCAACAAGTATGTCATATTCCTGAGCCTGATGAGGAACTCTCACATCCTCCATTTGTTGACACTGCCCCACTTCTGAATGTTGTACTTCTGCAGCCACTTCACGTTCCAGCATTGTTTCCAGACCTTTTGTGTCCCCAGTTTTTGGAACTGCTTCAGAAGATTTCATTTCAGCAGCACTCAACACTTCTGGAGCTTCTTCTGTACTTTTCCATTCTGCAGTAGGTTTGGCTTCAAAAACTGCTTGCAGATGTTCTCGCTTTTCAGCATGCAAAAATTCTGGAATAGCTTCTGAATGTTGTTTTGTTACAGTGAATGTTTCTGAAGCACCCTCTAAAACATTCATCACTGCCACTTTTTCAGATGTTTGTGAAGCTTCCAAATCTTGGATATCCATGCGTACCTCAGACTCTCTGACTGTTTCAGAACCTTCCACTTCTGCTGTTGTGGATTCTTTCATACCTTCCAACAACCTCACTTCTCCGGCTTCTGATGCTGGCTCCAAATATTTTGCCTTCATTCCTTTCTCAGTTTCTGAAGCTTCTTCCAAATCTTTTACATCAATCATAGGTGACGCCTCAAGTTTTTTTGTGCCTGTTCTCCTTGTTGCAATTACATATTCTACAGTAGGTCCCTGAGTTCTCACATCTGTTGAAATCATAGATTCCGAAGTTTCTTTCAAGTTTCTCACTTCTGTCACTGTTTCTGATGCTATACTTATTTCTGCTCTTGGCAAAGACTCTAATACTGCTTCTGAATCACCTACCTGCTCCTGCAAAGGTTCTGGAGTAGTTTTGGAATACTCTGCTGCTTTGACAGCCATGTTCTACTGCTGTTTCAATTTCGTTTGGCTTACGTCCAGTCCCATATTCTACAGTTGCTCCCAATTCTTGCATGTGTACAGATTTTGAATTTGTTTCCGAAGTAGTCATTGCTACTCTTTGCACAGGTTCTAGTACTACTTCTTTGCTCATTTTTGCTTTGTTCATATCTTCCACCTCAGATACCAAATTTGTTCCCCAGTCTTGCACTAATGTCCTTGTTTCAGATCCCACAGCCATTTCCAAATTTTTCATCTGTATTAAGCATGACGTTTTTGAACTTGCTTCTGCACCTTTCACCTCTGCAACTGCCTCAACTTCTGACAAGTTGTCTAAACCTCTCACTTCTGTAATGGCAGAACTTGCAGCTACTTCAGAATCCTTTATCTCCCCTACAACCACATGCATCATTTCTGTAACTGGTTCCTTTCTTACATGCGCAATCACCGATTCGGAAGTCCTCTCTGACCTTTCTTCTGCAGCCAGAAGTCCTGGATTTGCTTCTAAGACTTTACTGCCAATTTTGGCTTCAGAATACACACTTCCTCCTAAGCCCCGTGCACCTACAAGGGCTCCAGGCTGCAAGACTGCTTCCAAAGTTTTCATCTTTGCTCTACCCAGAGACTCCGGATCTCCTAAATCTTCTGAAGCTTTTGTAACTCCCATTTGCAAAGACGGTGAAGTTGCTCCTAAAGTTTTTGATTCTACAACAGTCATTGGTCTTAAGACTCCTGCTGGACCTTTCATTTCTTCTTTCTGCAAAGACAGGGGAGTTGCTTCCAAACCTCTCATGTTTGATTCACTCTCAGAAATTTTTGAAGCGTAAGTATTTTCCAGTTGCAGAGTAGCTTGACTTGTTTCTAGATCTTTTGTTCTTGTCACTGTCACAACATCCATGGTTGCTCGTGGACCTTGAAAACCCTCCACCATCTGGATTTCTGGAACTGTTTGGGGAATGAGAGTCTGCACAGCGGCTACGGGTTCTGAAGTTGCTTGCAAACCTTTTGTCTCTGCAACCACATTCACATCTGTCAAGCCTCTCGTTTCTGTGAAGACTTTAGGTTGCAGGAACGCTGTTGCAGAATCAGGAGTTCCTTCACCTTTTGCTATCATACCTGGAGGTTTCATGACTGTTTCCAAGGTTTTTGGCTTTACCGCACCAACTGGTTCCAGAACTTTCTCCAAAGCTCTCACATTTTCAATATGCACATAGCCTCCAGCTGGTTCAACAGCCTTCACTGTTGTAACAGCCCCTGCTGCTAGGGTATTTTGGCACTTTTCATTTCCACCTGGGTTATAGCAGTTGCTGTAGATATTTTAAAAGAATGTTGCAAAGCTGCATCTGGGTCTGTTTTATTTTTAACATCTCCCATCATAGCTACAGGTTCCAAGGCTGCTGCCAAGACGCTTGAACTTTCCATGGAGCTGCACTGTGCCACTCTCAAATTATCAGATAAAACTGGGGGATTCAGGACTGGTTCCGGAGTTCTACTTACACCCCCTAATTCAGTTGCTCCTATAATTTTCACTTCTTCCATGGCCACAGACATGTGAGCTGCCTTCACAGTATCGAGATCTGCCTGATTTGCAGATCTAGGAATTGTTGTCACATCACTTGTCAAAGACACAGATTCTGAAGTTGTTTCCAACACTTTCACTCCTCCCTGGGCCATAGATTTTAGAGATGCTTCTGAATATTCCAGCACCCCCATGGTCTGAGATTCCAAAGCTTTTACTTCCCCAGTGCCTTTAGACCTCAAAGCACTCTCTGTACCTTTTAGTGCTTCTGTCATCTCTGAAGGTAGAACTGCTTTCTGAAGTTCAGATTTGTTGGCAACTCCAGATGGGATGCTAGACGAAGCGTTGCTTCCAGTAACGAAAAGTCACCCTTTTCACTCACATTAACAGCTACAGGATAAATATTTTCGTAAGACTGTTTAATTTGTTCTTCTCTAGTGCAAATTTGAGCTTGAGTCATACTAGCATTTTGTTGGATATCAAATTGGCTGCCTTCTAAATTAAACTGAGGATCTGTTGCACACAAAGTCCCCTTCTCACTTCCAAGATTTTCTGTAGATGGCTGAGAATCAGTTCTCAAATGAGAAACAAGTCCTAAAGCTTGTCTATCAAGCTCCTCACTTGCTTTTAAGCACAGTTCTTCTGGCTGCATCTGGACAGCCAGATTTGCATCTCCAAGTCCTCCATGCTGTACGCTCAATTTCGAGCTTGATTTCTCTGGCATCGAGTGAGAAGCAGGCTGTAAGTCTGCATGCTCTCCATGACGTGCACTCAACTTTGACTCCTTTGGCTGCTTTTTATGCTTCTTCTCTTTCTTCCTTTTCTTCTTCTTTTTCTTCTTCTTCTTGCTTTTGTGTTTTTTGTTCTTTTTTGATTTTTTTCTAGGAATTTCATCTTCACCTTCAGCAGTAGAGCTTCTTTTTGTAGACTGAGTACTACTGTTCACAGTATTTTTGTCTACATCTAGAAAAGAAAATGATATTTTCCTTGTAAATATTATTAAAACTACATTTAAAAAATCTTTTAGGCTAGTAACCAAGTACATGGAAAAAAGGTACAAAAAAATTAAACTTAGCACCCATGCCTTCTTCACTAAACTACTATACACAACTGGCATACACTCCCTCTTCTGCACTCTTACCTTTCCTCTCAGTAATCACTGTAAGTAAAAATAAGTAATTCTGCTTTCAAACGGCTAAGCGTTTTTGGTCAGCAACACAGTTCTACTGGGAACACGATGCTTTCCAAGAAGTAGTTGGATAAATTTCCACCTATATACAACTCGGCGGTGCATTCTCCCAGGAGGCCGAAGACTTGTTTTGTGTTTTTAAACTACATGAAGCTGCAGATGGAAGTGAAAAACTCTCATTTTCCAGACAAATGATCTAAGCGGTGGCACATTTAGCATACAAAACATGGCCAGCCCATTACCTTCTAGTATGCTCTAAAAAGTCCTATCACCATAGCTTTTGAGTGAGTCCAATACTATGAGCGTGTTAGAATTGATCTAAGCATATTCACTAATTAAGTTCCTCGCTGACTGATCAAGTTCTTCAAGTGTCTTTGGGGAACCAGCATCTAGTTTCCTGATTCCAAAGGGGCTTTAAGACATTGCAGGCAACTAGATGCTCAGACTGGACTGCAGTTACTGTGAGACGCTGCCGATATGCAAGTACCTAATAAAGTTTTTGCTTCAAACAGAAAACTAACTAATAAATTCGGGTGACTGCAGAGACAGCCAGCCACTGACATGGAAATGAAGAGAAAAACTGGATTTCAATCACCTTTTAATTCTATACCTCATTTCCTTATGAATTTAACCCGTGTTAGGTTCTTACCCTTCTTTGGATCTAGTCCCATGTTTTCATGAGAAAAACACTTCTTCTAGAGGTAAATTGCTGCAGTCTTTGTTAAATATGAGATATATATTAAAATCTGCATGTTATCTTAAATTATTACTCTTATATTAGCCAGCGCAGCAATATGGGTTCTCCAATTACAATCTAGCTGTGATCACAAAGCATACTCTTTGAAGTAAACAATGCAAAATCATTCAATGAACGATAATATCCTATAAACACATACCTCAGGTAGCTTTAAGAGCTCACATATTTTTACATAATATACACTTTAACAAAAAATAGCATTTCCACCAACATTGCTGAAAGAGTTGCAAACAGAGTCAAGTGAACTTTTCTGCATAGCAGTTTCAAATAATCCCTAACTGTTGACTAACAGTAATGTTAACTCCTTTTACATATGAACAGTGGGAATATTTACCATAGGTTAAGGTTATCAACTTCCAGATTACTATGTCTCACATATTTACTACCCTGTTAACTTGCCTCATTCTTCTACAGCAGAACAACAAAAATACAAACAAACCAGATGCCAGCCTGAAGTGCTACTCGTACGGCATACCTGTAAAAGACTGCTGGAAATGCTCAAGGTAAACAAGCCACTATACACAAAAAGAAAGAAGCAATGCCAAAATGTTGCAAATAACATCTTTGAAATATAAAATTTCTGTCACCATTTTCTATACTGCCTCTTAAAAAAGAGATTTAAATCTGGAACTATACTTACCAAGTACATAGCAGCCACCTATATTCTAAATTCGAAAAATTAGAAGTGGAGTAATTACACCCTTCCATCTCAGTGACTGTCCCCATTTGGAAATTTTAGAGAAAAGACTAGTCCCACGAGAAGAGATACTCAGATTCAACTTTTTGGAAGAACACATCTAGTAATTTATTGATGTTATGAGACGGCTATATAAAAATGGCTATATAAAAATGTATTTTAAAAACGGCTATATAAAAATGTATTAACCTCTGGTAGTTAGTTAGATTGCAGTCTTCATTTTTAAGGTAATTACATTATTAATTTTAAAATGACAGAGCATCTCACTCCAACAGAACAGTTAGTCATACAGTTCTGAATTTTAGTACATATGATTTTTAGAAATAATCTTATAAGCCGCACCAAAATAACGCAACAGTCTTTCTTATCCATATCAGTACCAGCTTTCTTAATAAGAACTGAATACTGAGACCCTGAAGCAGGTATATAAAGAATAAACCACAAAACACTTCAGATGTACCAACAAATATTTTTTTCTACACATATAGATATTATACATTGTATCATTATTGTAATGGACAGAAAAGATATTTTTTTTCCATATTAAGTAATGCTTTCATGTATTAACCAACTTCATTTTTTCAATTATGTCTTCTCTGTCCATTTGCAGTTGTAAGTCACAGAAGACAAAAAATACTTAACGAATGTTACAATAAACACAACTTGTCCGATGAAACTCAGTGAGAGAATCAGTATTGAAAAGTATGTTTTTGTCTCTGTAAAAATGACTTGATTTTAAGAACTATGACAACCTTCTTAAACAAGAACGTACTTGCCAAATGTGTTTTCATTTACCTGATTTGCACTGCAGTTCTGTATCAAGGGCTCCAGAGAGCACTTCCTCTATTTTCTGCACTATCTGATCATTCTGACGACTCCCAGCACCAGCAACAGTGTCATCTGAAGGGTTGGCTTGCTCAGCTGGGACTGTGTCACCATTGGGCTGGCCTTCTACCTTTCCACTAACCAAAAAAAATATCAACATAATACAAGCAATTTTGAGCCTTTTTTGACTTTTAATTCATACGCATTTATTATACTCAGCCCTTCAAAGTAACATTTTAGCCTCCTGAAGAAGCCACGCTTTCAGTGAAACATCTACTTTTTGATTAACTTTCACTTGTTTGCAACAGAACGCCTCGTGCCAACGGAATACAAGGGAGCAAAACGTTCTCAAACGACCCAGCCCCCGGGGGTTTGTGTATGAACTGAAACGGACTCCTCAACTCCCCTTGCAAAGTAACCATACAATCTCCTCTAGCAGATTTTGCTTGCTTGGTGAGATAAGGCTGCGAAAAAAAAAAAAAAACTAGGCGAAGTTAAACGCAACGAGAACAGCGTTACAGACCAGACGGGCGCTCGCCCTTTCCCCTCCTGCCCCTGAAAGCGAGGCCAACGCTGGAAACCCGTAAGCCAAATCGGGTGCGCTCCCGCCTTCCTCCCCCCGTTCCCTCCCTCCCTCCCTCACCGCCTCCCCCGCAAGGCCGCGACCCCCCGGCCCCGCCATGTTGAGGCGAAAACGGGCCCCGGCCCCCCCACCCCCCCCCGGCCTGAGGCGGGGCCCGCGCACCGCGCGCTAGGCCCAGGCCGCCTGGCGAACGGCTCGTTACCCGCCGTGCTGCTGCTGCTGCTGCTCCTCCTGCATCTCGCGGAATTTGTTAACCACGAAGGACCGAAAGATCTGCTCGATGTTAGTCGCCATGACAGCCCGGCCGCGCTGCCCCCCCCCCTTCCTCCTCCTCCTCCCCCCCGCGGGGGCTCCGCTCTCCTTCCTGCCGAGCCGCGAGGGCCTCCGCGATCCCAGCACGCACCGCGGCGGCGGCAGGCCGCGAGCCGCGCGGTGACGCGCTCGCCCGGACGCCGCCTCCCCATTGGCTAGAGCCCTCCAACGCGGTGACGCAGCGCGGGCCTCGGGCCGGCCGCTCTAGCGCTGTGGAACCATAGAGCCGGGGCCCCCCGCCTTCCGGGAAGGGGGGGCGGGGGGGGCCGTCTCGTGCCTCGGCGGAGCCCGCCGCCCCCTCCCCCCGCGCGGCAGCGCCGCCATGTTGTGCGCTCCCCCCCCCCCCCCCCACGCCGCCGTCTCCCACAGCGGCCCCGCGCCCCCGGTACCCCCCCCCACGCCACCGTGGGCAGGCGGAGAGCCCCCCCCCCCAGCCTCCCCCCGTAACCGCCATAACGGCCCCAACCGATAAACGCCAACCGCCGTCCCTCCCGGCCGCCCTGAGGAGGGAGCGGGGGGGGGAGCGGGAAGGCGCAGCCGGGCCCCCCTTCTCCCCTCACGCCGCGATGGCGGCCGGCGGGGGGCTCGCGGGGGGAAGGCCGGAGGCGGCACTCACCTCGCCGGCGGCCCGAGCGGCTGCGGCGGCGGGGCCATGGTGGGCTGAGGCGTGCGGCCGTGCGTGCCGGCGGGCTGGGGGCCCGTGGGGGTGGGCGGGAGCGATGCCATTGGTCTCCATGGAGCGGGGCCAAGCCCCGCGCCGCCGCCGCCGCTGCCGCCGCCCCGTGGGTAGAGCGCAAGGCGGCAGCGCCGAGCTGAGGGCGGGGATGAGGGGGTGGAGGGGGGGGGGGCCCGGCGCTGCCGCGCTGCCCCCGCTCACTTCGGCAGCGGCTCCGTGCGGAAAGGCGCCCTCCCCCCGCCGCAGGGAGGCCGGGCAGCCCCCGGCTGTGACACGCACGTGTGCTGCGGGGCCGGGCGGGCGCCCCGCGAGATGGAGGAGAAATTAAAGGAACAAAGAAGAAGAACGCCGCGGATAAGTGATACCTGAGCGACAGCCGGCCTCGGCTTGCCTTGAGGTGTTTCGCTGCAACGACGCAGGAATCAGTTTGTCCCGAGGCCAGCCACCCTTCGTGCTGCCCCCCAAACAATTCTCCAGTATATACGCATCCAAATCATCCTAAATCCTGTATAACAGAATAATCCCAGAAGACTCCCGACTCCAAAAGCCCATTTCTCCCCCAATGGACTTTCTTCCACTGTCATGAAGTGGTAACTTAGGGGCTTAATAACTTCAGGTCTTTACTTCCCCGGAAAAAAAAAAAATAAAATACCTCAAAACCTGTTAAATTGTCGCTAGGATCTTTATTTGCGACATCAAATTCAATGTGGTTATTTAATTTATTATAATACAAAGCAGTTATATTGAAGAGGCACTTTTCCAAATAACAGCACCTTTCACGCCATGCCAACATTTATATATTTTAGATACTACTTTAAATATGGTATCTAATTTCTGGTATTTAATGAGCTAAACAGTGAAAATATTTCACTTTAGATTTAGATTCCCATCGTGTAAATGGTCCTGTCTAGACCAGCCATTCTTTTAGCCCAGTGCAAGCAGAGATATTCTACATAGGAATAGCATTGTTAGCATGGATCTTGCCATAACAACACGGTTTTAAATACTTTCAGCACAATGTAACTGTAACTCACCCCTTCCAAGCAATGCCAGCTGTACTTGGAGCACAGAGGTCTGTGTGCTGTAACTTAGCCTGTATTAGTGGCTTCTGACAGAAAAGCAGGGATCACACCCCTCATGTGGGCTCAGAGGAATCTCTACCATGAAGCTGCCCTCAGGAAAGGGACCCTTCTAAACTAAGTTAATTCATTCAAAGAAGCTTAACTACTCTGAAAAGCCTACCAGTGTAGGCCTCCATCCCTACTGGAAAACCATGAAGAAAGGTACAAAAAAGCCGGGGAAGGTTTTTAATGCATGTATCTTTCACTCTGGCTCCATAAAAATGAACACAAAGTACTAACTACAAATGCCATTATTGACAGAAATGAGGTTTCACAGCCCCACAGGAGTTACTATTCCTGCTCTCCCTTCCAAGATGTTTGTTCAAAAATAAATAAATAAATAAATAAATCTTTGTTATGCACCTTAATTCAATTAGGTGCTAAGTCATCTTCAGATGAATTAAGTGAACTATTTTACTTTGATCTTGTCAAGACCAGAGTGATGATTCGTGACACATTTGCTGTTCAATTTGAAAACACATTATTATGGGACTACTCATTTTAGAGTATTTATTCATGCAACTGTTCCTTAAAAAAAAAAAAAAGACATAGGTGCACTTAAATATGCAAACAATATTTATTAAACCGATATTTCATAAGCTAATTTCAAAGAACAATGATGTTTTCACACAAATTCTTGGGGAAAGGGAAGGAACGAACATAAGGATCAAATCTGGTTTCATTACAGACGGTATTGTTGCACAATTTTAATGCTAAACTGGACTAAATGTTGCCCAATGTTCTTTGGTTTCATGAAGTAGCAAGTTTAACAAAATAGACTAAAGGGTTGCTCCTATCCAGTACTTATAAAGGCACATTCCAGCTGAGAGGATATAAAAACAAAATCAGTCTTTGCAAAGTACCATTCAGCTAACTTACTAAACTATCACCCTTGCACTCTGGAGCCACACTATTTTCTACATAAAATCCTAAGAACAGTAATTTACAGGTAAAGCTTTTCAGCTAGATCTATCGCCTGCCCGGCCCAGCTGAGCACATCCACCAGGCAGCAGCCCACTGAAGCCAAAAGTGGCAGCAAAGCTACAGCAACCCCAAGATGAAGGTACTCCTAGATGGGACGAATTTACACGCAAAACCCAGTTCCTGGGCCTCCAAGCCGCAGCTTTTACCTCCCTTCCGGCCTTCCCCGCTCCTCAGCCCCCGCCCCGGGCCCACCCGCCGCCGCCGCCATTTCGCGGGGCGCATTGGGTACTGTAGTTTTGGGCGGCGCGGCGGAGGATGCCTTCCCGGTCCCTAAAATCCCCTGAAGGAACGTAAGTTTTTCTTTTTCTACGCAGAAGGGCGTCCTCTGTGGGCCACGCGTGTCGCTCGCTCTCGGTGCCGCTGCTGGCGGTGTTCGCCCCCCCGCAGCCCGGCTGAGGGGGGCGGCGGCGGGCTGAGGCGGCGGCGGGGCCATGTGCTCCCCGCTGCCCGCGCGGTGAAATGGCGGAGCGGCGGCGGGGTGCCTGGCGCCTCCATCAAACCCCGGCTGTGTTTAGTCTGGGCCTTGCCTTTTCCGCTCATGTGTAACGACAGACAGTCATGCGAAGAGTTAGTTCTCAACGGTTGTCTTATTTTTATTTAAGCTGCGTCTCCTGCCCAAATTTACTTCTAGGGTGCTTGAGTTGTAACGTTTCTAAATGTGCTGCGATTTTAAGTGTTTTAAGGCACACGCAGCTGCTATTCATACATTTTTCCCTGCTCTGTTTGGCTTTGCAAAAGTGGCGAAATATTTGCTTTAAAGTAAATAATAAACTTGTAACTTCTCTTGTTTTGGACTTTGGCTGACTTTGATTCTTTCCCTGCTGTTTGCAGAGCTGGGCGCTCACCAACTTTAATATTGGCTTTTTTTTCTTCTTTTTTTTTGTGATATCTTTAGTGGAAACTTGACATTAGTGATCACGTTGGTCTATTTTCCCATGTGCCTGGTGACAGGATGAGGTGGAATTGGCTAAAGTTGCGTCAGGGGAGTTTACGTTGGATATTAGGAAGAACTTCTTTACTGAAAGGGTTGTTAGGCATTGGAATGGGCTGCCCAGGGAAGTGGTTGAGTCACCATCCCTGGAGGTCTTTAAGAGATGTTTAGATGTAGCCCTTAGTGATATGGTTTAGTGGAGGACTTGTTAGTGTTAGGTCAGAGGTTGGACTGGGTGATCTTGGAGGTCTCTTCCAACCTAGACGATTCTGTGATTTATTCTGTTATTCTGTTATTTGTAAGTATTTGTAAGTATTTGGAAGTGTAAGAATGCACATTCTTTACCTCCATGGTTCCTTCTGGTTGTCAGCCAATGGATGGTGAAAGACATTGAGCACTTACAGCTCTGTGAATAGTCTGAATTGTCAGAAGTTAGTGCTTGGGGTAGGGAATAACACTTTAAGGTTCTTATTTTTCATAGTGAGATTTATGGTGATCTTTTGCCTAACAAACACGGAATCCAGCTCTTTGGAGGATAACACCTGTCTCACAGAGTCCCAGTGCAGGCCATGGAAGATCTGAGGCTTATTCTTGGTTCTCATGCAGGCGTTAAGCATGGTCCTCTAGTTTCTGCAAGAGTGCGAAAAACAGATAATGATAACTTGTTTGTTTTTGTAAAGCTATCAGTTGCACTACACAATGTTCCCAAGCGAGAGACAGAAGTTATTTGTAAATGAAAAACCACGAGCAAAAGAAACGTATTTAAACTCAAAGCTATAATTAAAAATCAATTGCCACTTGATTCTGGAGGCCTCTGAACTCTTTAAGTAACGCTTTATGGTATTGAAATCTGAGGAAATTAAAAGTTACAGATCTGAGGCGGCATCATTTTCGTTGAGTAAGAGCCTCAGGCCACCCTAATCTAAGCTTGCAGCGCCATCATCGTGTTTTGGCTATTCTGCCAGTTTAAGCACCATGGCAGTTTGTTTCTGTACCTTGCATTGCATCAGCAGAGCTGCCTGCGTCATGCCTGGCATGATGAATTTACGAAGGAAACTGATACCTATAGAATTAAAAAAAAAACGTGGCTCCCCTTTTACCCCTGGTCTGATTCCCCAGTCTAACTCCCCCTGTGACTTGTAAACAGGCTGGTGTGAGGTGGAAACAAGCAGTTAGGTGAGAAGGTAAATTGTGAAGCAGCGTTTGCAACCGTGTTTGGTTTCTGGAACAGTCAAGGTGGTCTGAGAGTGCTGTTCCAGACAGCTGAGCCGATTACCAGTCTTCTGCAACAAAAAGGAGCTCTTTTCACCTGCTTCTGCTGATTGCTTTGCATGCTCTGTGGTGATCACTTTATCCCGCTGGGAGTTAGCTTAGCTGACTAAACTGGCAAAAAATTATTTCCTTTTTGTTATTATTACTGTATTGAGTTGTTTACCGTTGTAGTCTTAGTTTTCCAGCAATATTTATTGGCTTTGTGATCCAACTGACTGCACACATTTGGCACCGGGGTGGGAGAGGGAACGAGAGGCTGGAGGTGGAGAAGAGAGTTGGAACCAATGGGAGGCTGTACCAGCAAAGACCAGCGTAAGTCAATTGTGAAACACCAGTGAGTGAACCTGTAGCCTGCACATTTCAGCCTCTGTTTTCCTTGTCCAAGCTTGAACATGGTCCAGAAGTTGGCAAAGGTTCCTGAGAAGACAGCTGGAGCTCTCCTCGTCTGTACTGAGATCTTTATGCACTCGTGGCATTCACCTCATGTGTATCAAGATCTTCGTGCATTCGTGACGTGCAGTGGACTCTACTTTCTATTAAGAAAAGGCTCAGGCTGCTGATAAGAGTGTTAGTTCAGAAAGCAGGAAAGCCATGTTCAGCCTGAGAGGATTTGGGACCATGCTACCTGGCTGCTGGCAAATTCAGGAACTGAGTAAAGGATGCAGATTCGTGGGGGGCCGTACAGCAGCAGCTCAGCTGTTGAAGCTGGGAGGAGAAACGCCTAGTTTTGGTTTATGCTCAAGACATTCTTTCAATATTTTATCCCGTTATCGTTCTATGAAAAAAAAATGCATAAATTGTCCTGACTGCTAGGGCTGGAACCTAATACTACACTCAGCAGAGCAGCAGTTGAATTGCAGAAACCTTTCAATTTTGTGTTATTCCTGTGTCCCACAGGTCTTTATTTCGTCATTATTCTCTTGCCTAACTTCAAGAGAAAGAGTCAACTTTCTCCTTTAGCACAAAGCTAAGTGGTAAGAGTTTTTTCCAGGCACTGGGAGGTGTGGGTTTGAGCCTTCTTAGTGATGCTAGGCTTGGATTCTCTATATGTGGAGTAAGTGCTATCACTGCTAGGCCATGTTGTAGCCAAAGCTCTAGGAAGGGTAGGAGTTAAGATGCTCTGGGCTTGGCTCATATATTTAGTGTAAAGAAAAGGTTTCCACAATCCCAGTGTAGCAAAGTTAAGGTATTGCAGCTTTTAAATAGGCAGTGGCTAAGGTTAAATGGTAGTCATGCAGCGATGCAATAGATTGCTGTTGCCTAAAAGGTAAGTCTTGCATTTATGCCATCCTGCCTAGGCATGTTGTCCCATCCCTTTGTTTTTAGCACCTCTAGTACTTGGCTGATTGCACTGTTAGTCAGTTCAGCTAGCAAAAATCTGTTTTGTTTTGTTGTTGTGTTGTTGCTGTTTTGTTGCTCAGATTAGTTTTGTGAAAGAAAAGTTAATTGACTATGCTCAGGTGAGCATCAGCACCAGTACAAGGAAAAGGAAAGCACATCTGGGTTTAAGACATCCCTTCCAGTGACAATGAGGTATACTTATGGGTCCAGCTGTCTCATGAAATGCCATCCTTTGTGTTGGCTCTAGCCTAGCATTGCTCTGCATGCCAACTTTAATCTGGTGTTCTGTGATTTGCAGGTTTCCAAATACAAAGCCTTAGGCGAAGCTCCTGAGCCCATATTCTTTTCACGTACTGAAGTGTCTTATTTTTCTTCCTGAAAGTCTTTGTATCCAGACACCCTGAATCATTTCTCTAACAGTTACCTAATTATTACTGATTCAGAAAAACAATCCCGTTGATTTCGGAGTAATAATGCATGTGAGTATTAATGCATGTGTAAGTTTTGCAGCAGAGTGTAAACCCACTTGAGCAGCAGATACGATTTTGTGAAGGTTTGAAACACTTAGGATGCTGCACCATCCAAAATTTTAGATATACCTAAATGCTAACATTGTTACTTCATCCTCAATTCCTATTTTGTTGAAACTAAGACTTTAAAAAGTATCTTTAAGAATACTTTTTTTCTGACACCTTTCTTTTCCGCAAGTTTTCAAGATTTCGCTTATTTGTTTACCACAGCAAAACACTATACCCAGCTCTATCAGTCAAGGCACAGATAACCCAGCAGCATTGGAGTTTAATTTAAAGACACTGTCTGAAGCAGTACCTGCCACCAGTAATGCCCTTTAATTAATGTTTGTGCTATGTTGCATCCATGTTATTTAGCTACACCTTTTTACTGCTTTCAGTTAGTTAGGGGTGAGGCAATGAGGCAATGATGGCTTATTAACAGACTCCACCTAGCTGAGATAAATATTTAGGTAACTTGCACCATGCACTTATGACGTGAAATTGAAACCTGGACAGTAATAGCTTAAGGAGTTCATGTTTTCTTACACTTACAGAGTTATCTTTGTAAGCTGTGCATTAACGCAGCCACGGAGCTCCGTTTAACCCCCAAGGCTGCACACAGGATCCGTTCCAGGAAGAGCCAGCGAGCAGCTCGTGCCCCTTCCCTATTAACAGCTACTGAATTTGTAGCCTCATTTCACTTCTGCCTGTATTTGAAATCTCACTGTGCCTTTTGAAGGAGCCAGACTGGGGAAAGCTGTCAGACATTGGTTTTGCCTTGCTCACTTTGTTTTCCTCTGCTCCACAGGCCCTGACCTAGTGGAGGAGTTGCCCTGCTTCTTAATGAGCCCCAGCTTTGTGGAGGATAAAGGTCTCTAGGCTGATGCTCTTCCCTGCTGACTAGCTGCTGGCAACATCAGGGATAGGCTCTGGAAATCAACTTGTCTTCACTGTATCCTTGTGTCCTCTCCTCTGGATACATGGAGTGATTAGCTTGTTTCTGCTTTCCTGTTCTTATTAGCCTAAGGACTTGGTAATGGACCTTTAACTGAAATACCATCTGTCTTTATTTTAAGACATCTTTTATAAACAAACATATCTGCCTTCTTTACAAAGCAGACAATGGTTGCTTAAGGTAATTACGTATCACATTTTGGAATCTTTTTGGCTTCTGCCTCTTTATGAGAGGATTTAAGGATTTCACACACTTCCTCCATAAAAACTGTGTGGTAATCCTCACAGAAGAAATCATCTGCTTTGTGAATGGCTTTTGGTTGTTTGACAATAAATTGTTGACTCCTGGATTAGTGACAAAATTAAAAAGAAATGTCGCCTCTTGCAATTTTCATTTTGAATGCAAGATACTGCTGGGCGGCGGAGGGCCTACGTCGCGTCTTTTTAGTCACTGTGAAAAAGAAAGGCTGTCACTACTAACTACATTTGGGCCTCGTAAACTGGAATTGCCACCAGAAGAAGTTCTTGTCAAGCTACATCCCTAAATACAAGTTGCTGTGATGATGTTTGAGGGATGCACAGATTAGTTGAGTTTCTGAAATCAAAACAAATGGTTAGACCACATTTTTTCTCAAATTTGTTATAAAATGGTTAAATTTTATTTGAACATATGATATATGGCTTGTTCTGTTTAACTGTTCCCATATAACATTTTATGCCTTATGTTATTCGTTTTGTTAACTGACAGCAGTATTAGAACATGATGGGGAAAAAAAAAAAAGAAAATGATTGTTAGATTTGCCAGCATGATGAGTTACTTCAGCTGGTAACAGTGTCACTGGATCTTGAAGCCTGTCCTTCAACTGTTTTTACACAGTAACCTTAATGGAGCATGAATGTGCATCATGCACCATATTTTTCAATATTGTTGATATGCATGGACTATGCTAAGCATCTTTTTTAAACGAGCAGTGAATGTTTTGATCTAATTATTGAAAATTTTTCAACTGCAAGAAATAATTTGGATGAGACAGAATTTATTCTGCGCATTTAGGAATGAAAGGATGGGCTGCTTCTGCTCTGCAAACTTCTTGCTCCTTATTCCTCGATTGCTTGTATGTGAGTTTCTGTTCTCTCCCCAGCTGAAATGGCTGAACTTTCCTGTTCATTGGCTACCTGCACAATGTCGTCAGTGGGGCGGTAATATTGGGACAGGGGCACTACATTTTAACCAGAGGTTGCTTTTCTCCTTTCTCTTTGTGCATCTGAACTCTTGAGCATTACTTTCCTCAGACCAACAGCACATAAGGTAGAGTAAGTATGTTCTCTGTTGCGGTTTGGATCTCTGCATTCACTTCTGCTGTAGTCGTGAAAAAAATGCAGTAATATGTATGTTTCAATTTATTACTGATAAAACTTGCCTTAATATTATTATTTAATGATGCCTGTCTGTGGAAACGTGCTTGCTGGATTTAGTTAAGTGTAGGATATAGCTGTCTGCTACATGGTAAATGTTTACTCTTTTACATAGCACTCTTTTGACCTAGGTTACTGTCTTTATCTAACACATCCCTTCATTGCAGCCAGCCCCTTACTCATTTTTTTTCCCCTCGGGTTGTAATATCATAGAGGTTTACCATAACTTCACATCCCAAATGTATACCATAACTGGTATTTTTTACCCCAGTGTATTTTTCTTATTGTAAGGGATCCATGAGGCTTATAATTAAAATGCCCCTACAACTTTGCAGTCTGTATATTTTGTCAAACACAGTTCAACAGAAAACTATTGATCTCCTCCCGCCTGAAACTACAAATAAATTTTAACTCTGGTATGTTTAGTTAATAGTGAACAACTCAGTATCCATCATCTGTATGTTGTCCTTCTCTTTGTGTTTCTTTTTTCCTTATTTTGACTGGATGTTTTGCCTAAAAGTATCATTCTCTGAACAAATCATGCCTTTGTTAACAGGTTAAAATATGTTAGCAAAGGGCATAGGGTTACCATCTAAAATGCGTGGGGGCTCCCCTGAGCTGTTACAGAGGACTTGGATTTAAAAACCAGGCTCCATGTATGCCTTGCATGGTGCCCTCCGAACAGAAGCATCTCCTGCAGAGTCCAGGCTTCCAGGACAGCCGGGTTTCTCCAGGGTCCCCAGAGCCATCTGGGCAGCTCTTGGGCAGGGGCCAGCAGCTTTATCTGAGTAGCAGCTGGCATCGGGGAGAGGCACATGCCCTGCCTTATCAGTTGGCTGAAAATCTGCCGTCTGTCGTGCCTTTGGTAAGGCCACTGTTCCCTTAGAAATCTGGTTTGGGTGGGTTTTATTCCCCCTGGTGCTTAGGATGTATTCCGCACTGGGAGGGCCCTGCACACACTGGCAAGCGCCGGTCAAGGACCGGCTGCTCGACAGAAGAGGCGCAAGCAGCAACCGAGGGTTGTGCTACGTGTGCTGGGATTGCAGCAGGGAGGCTGGGTGCTGTGTTTGGCTAAAACTCTTATCTCGGCTGTGTCCCTCCTCCCAATGACTGGGAGGTGATTCGCACAGAAGGGAGGCACATCCGACCTCTTCGCTGGCCATGCGAAGTCCTTGAAATAAATCGTGCCCGTTTCCACGCAAAACTGCTTTTGTTTATTCTCATTGTTTAGAATGCTTGAAACTGTTCTAATATCTTTTTAAAAGCAATGAATGATCCACTTGGGCATAGGACAGCTGCCCATCTATAGCTGCTCACCCTCAGCTTCACTGAATAGCTTCATGAGGGACTGCTTGTCTTCTGTGCATAAAACTCTCACCTTAAACAGTGCACCTGTGTACGCAATTTGTATGTAGTTGGACTAATGTGACTAATGGACTACAGCTTATTCTTTGGATAGCTTAGGAGGTTAGCCTTTGCTTGTCAGAGAACTCCAAATAAAGTTGTACGTACTTATTTTGTCTCTTTCTTTACCATTTTCTGAATTCCAATGTTCTTTTCCAGTGTAAGCAAAATCTTCTATTCCCTAAAATTGTCGGGATGGCAATTTTGAGGTGACTTAAACCAATAAGTATGTAGAAAACACACACAGAAATAAACATGCCTTAAAAAGCAAAGGCTAACATTCAGCGCTACTCAAAGACAGAATTGTAATGTCCACGTCAATGCACTATATGTAAGCTGTGTTTACACATGCACATAATGACATCAGGAGGGTGAAACAGAGCATTCATTTCATTTTTGACCAGTTTGTTCTCAAACTATAGAAAAATCCAGGCTTTGCCTTGTAAAACCCTGACCAGCGTAAGGCTCCTTCAGTCCCGAGGGGAATTTGCGTTAAGACTCTGCTTCCCTGTTCTGTTACGAGTTGTTTTCCCTATCTCATTGCTCTTAACTTTTAACAAAGTATTTAGACATTTTCTGATATTACTACCCTGAAGTCTCAAGTTGTCCCATTTTGCTCCCTAACGTTGTAAACAGCGTTAAAACAATTAGTTCATCAGGGGGACTTTGCCCTTTGCAGGCTTGGATTTGCCAGGAACGTGTGTAAGTTACAAATCACAGCCTGGTGGGTCATAAAGGTTGTTCTGTATCACAGGCTTCAGTACAGCTCAGAACAGTTGCCAGTCTGATCAAAGGAAAAACAGGATTGCCCTGTGGGTTACTTCAGTGTTTGACATTTATTTTCTATCACACCTTATTAAGTCAGTTATCCATTTCCACACGCTTTTTTTTTTTCTTTAAACCAACAAAACCATTATAGAAACATCATTGTCTGAAACAAAGTGGCATTCACCTCTGCTGAGAGTTGCCTTCCACCCTGCAGTTAAATCTGTGAATTGCTTTCCTAACCTGGCTCTACTAATTCTGTGTTGCTTGTGTTCTGGTTTTGTGCAGACTAATGGCTGATCGGGTGCTTGTGATCGGCAGTGGAGGGAGAGAGCATGCGCTGGCCTGGAAGCTGGCCCAGTCCCCACATGTAAAACAAGTGTTTGTTGCTCCAGGAAACGCAGGAACAGCTGACAATGGAAAAATTTCCAATTCAGGTAAAAAGAAAAATTACCATTTTAAAATCCGATAACTGAACAAATAAATTGTTCCATTAATTGATCTAAAATCTGTTGGAGTGAAAGGGTTATAATAATTATTATTATTTGAAGGTTTGGGGCACGTGAGATCATATGGATGCAGTTAAGAAAAAATGCCTGAGCAAAGCCTTGTGCAACTACCACTCATTTAATTTTACCTCAGGTTTGTTAGCTAATTCATTGGATTTGGGTGGTAGAGGATACAGATGAAACTCCTGCAAGTTCTTGCAGGAATACAGCTTGGGTAGCTGTAGCAGTTCCTGCTTCCTGCAGGGAAGGGCTAATGTTTTATCTTGGTATGCAGTGCAGTTCAGCAGCTGTTTCAGCTGTGAACAGCTGAAAAGTGCTTGCAGCAAATGCCAGCACCTCTAGGAGAGTGACAGAGCAGACTGCTTTGGGTAGGAACCACTGCTTGATTCTCAGAAGTCCCATGGAAGCCGTGTGATGCCTACAACCTTTCATAAGAAAATGTTCTCACCTAAAACAGTCAACTGTAGAAAAATGTTCATTCCTTTGTCTTACTGATCTTAAGAAGTTAGGATTATTTTCAAACACTTCTGTTAGTATTGACTGCCTGTTTCAAGCTTCTCGCCTAAATGTGGTAAGCTCTGACTGACTGACTCTAACTCAAACCGTTCATGTTAATTAGTTTTCAAAATCAAGCTTAAGGTTTTTCAGATTGAGCATCCAAAAGTACATGCTGTGTTTAAACTGTACTGTCCTAAGGTGTTTGCCTGGAGGCACACAGTGAATCAGTACAAAAGCCGGGATAGTAACTCAGAAATGTCTGTCTTGTGTCCATTATATGCGAGATCCTGAAGTACTTCAAGCAACCAACTTAACTTTCTACTTGATATGTGATAACGTACAGAACTAAAATTAACATATTATACATGTGAACAAGAATTATATATCTCCATTTTCTGCATTTATATGTATGAGTAAAGTCTTTTTTTGTTACGATTTCATGTGGAAACATGAATCCCCTCATTTTCTTGTACAGCAGATAATTACGAGACTTAATTCCATTCGAATGCTTAATTATAGGAAGTTTAAATAACTTTGTTCACAATTTCTTTGAATATTCACAGTATCATAGGCAGCTTTTTTGTCCTGTTTGATCTCAGGGGAGAGAGCCCAAGAAAGAGCATGACAGGAAAGTCATGTTCTTATATTTCCTTCTCATCCCAGAAGGTCAAACAGAAATCTTTATACTCATAATAAATTGAGTCAGTGCCAGCCTGTATGGCCTGCAGAATGTTAATTTCAATATTTATTTATTTTTTGCAAATAGTATCTTTTAAAAACTGTTGCACTTTTCTCTCACCTTGTTATTGCATAAAATGTACTGCACCCTCAACAATGTAAAATATTTGAGCACCTGCTCAAACCACCTCCTTTTAATGCTTAAACCACCTCCATGAAATCAACCACATGTACTGAATCTCTTTTTTTCCAGACAGTGGCCTCACATGTGCTTTAGGAAAGAAATCCTCAGCCAGCTGGGAGGCAGGAGGAATCTAGAATTTGTGAAGAGGTTGACTGTTTTTATTTATTTTGTAATTAAAAGGAAATAATTTGTTTTATCTACTCAGGCATTTTAGTCCTAGCACTGGGGCCTAGATTTTTACTGGGTGGAGAAAATGGAAAACAGATTTTCAGAAGTATGTAAGCCCTATTATATTGTCTAAGCCTGGGCAGCAATGTCTGTGAAACTGCTACCATTGTTCCTGTGTTTTTTGTATAATCAAGATTTGGCTCTGAAAGTTCATCCTCCCCTATGGTTCATGAGATTTCCTTTAATCAGCATTGCAGTTCTGGTTCTCAGATGATTTCTGAAACATATAAAGGTGAACTTAAAACTATAAATAAACTATAATTGTAAAAAACTTGCTCCTGTCAAAGCTACAAAACAGTTTTCATGGTTAATTTGAGTCAGTAATCCTTTCTGACAATATATATAGATTTAGGTTGAGTGGCTAAATATAGTTTTATATTTGATTTATATTTAATTAGCAGGACAAATTTAGTGCCAGAAGAGTACAGAATAGCTTATTGAATCCTGAGGTACACATATGCGTGTCTGTGAATGGACTTTAGCATCTTAACACCTCCTTCAACTGCATATTAGGTCTCCACCTAACAAATACTCTTAACTTTAACTCTAGCTTTGCAAATGTTGGTCTGAGTTCCTTCTGTTTGGTTTGAAATGCATGTCTAGCTGTCATTTTGAGAAATAAAACACTGCTACAAAGATGTCCTGCTTCAGTCTACATCATGAGGAAAATGGTGTTTAGAGTTAAAATTATGTGCTAACGATGTGACTTATTCCATTCTGTTTGTTACAAGGACATTTCCACATAATGTATATCTTGTGCTATATTCACTGCACATATCTCTAGTAGATAAGGCCTGAGGCTCGTCAATTTTGGATGAAAAGCACAGTTATCTTACAGGCTCGCTCTTTTCACTGCTCCATTTCTTGTGGCTTGATGTCACAGGGAACGGGGATTGTCCCTCTGCAGTTGCCCACCCGAGCTCCCATTCTCTTCATCTGGGATCTGCTGTTCTTGAACTGCTTTCACAACAGCCTCATGATACTGAAAGACAATATTGACCTTTATGTTAATCAATACTTCAAAGTCAAGTGTGTTATGCTTTTGTTTTTGCTCTTTTGTGAGCTAGAAGTTAGTTGGCAGAAATTGCACACAAATATCAAAGGCCTTTGCTTTTTCTTTCTTACAAATGCTGGTATAACAAAGTAAATGAACTGTTGACTGGTTATCAGGAAAGTAATTTTTATTAGTGTTCAGTCTGTTATTTGCCCCACTCCACCCAAATAGGATAAATCTGTAATCAAAATGCAAGTTTCAGGTATTGCTTTTATGCCTTCTCTTCTGGAAATGGGGAATTTATTCATGCAGGGTGGCAGAAGCAAAATTGTGTGGATGCGTCTAACAGCAGATGCTTTATCACTGCCTCTGCCTTCTCTCTCCACTTCCCTGGAAACTAACTGGAAGGGGGCATAGCTTCTCTCATGCTTGCCAATATGGTCACTAGCACAACTTCACAGGCGAAACTTAGCAAAGCGTTCCAGCTCCAAGGAAGATGTGCGCTTTATTCTGTTTGCAGATTTGTACTCTGACGTGTTAGACTCCTCCCCGTGCAGGCAGCCAGTCCACGCTGGGCTACACTTGCAGCATTTTTGCTCTCTGAGTTCACGTTCCAGTTCCCTGCAGACCTTGGCTTTATTTATTCTTGATAAAAGCAGCGGAATTGCATTGCCTTTGCATAAATCTTTTATCATGAGACTTGACATTACTGTCTTTCTTGCTAGCTTTTTCTTTTGTTTACACAGTCTTTGACACTGCAAGTATCATCATATTATGTGCTTCTTTATAGAAACATATCCACTCTAGAAACCTTACCCTTAAATCCTTACCCATAATTACAGTACCTTCCCATACTAAGTTCAGCTTGATATAAGAAAAAGCATTCAGATTTTGTTTTGTTTCAGTAAGGTCACAGTTCAGTGTAGCAGGTTTTAGCTAGCACTACAGAAAGAAAGAAAAAGAAAGCATTTGCAATGCTACTACCAGTGACTTGTTCCTGTCTCCTACACCATCCTGGCATGAACATGTGTAAAGCTTCATGGTCAGTCTAATCAGGGAAGAGACTGGCTGAAATGTAGATAGATAGAGATATTTTTTTTCTGGTGAGTTGTTTTTAATTTGGATGCTTAGTGATGCTTCTTATGCTGGTAAGCAGGATGTTTTAGAGATGAGAATGGTTTACTGTATGATGGTGTAGGGGAACCTGAAACTTTTTTTCTCTCACCTTCATGAGCAATGTATGTTTACAGTGCATGTCAAACTACAGCCTTTGCTTGGGGTTTTGGTGGTGTATTTTGTTACAGGGTGCATTCATTTTTTGTAGACATGTACACCTGTAAGTCAATTTATTTATATATTCGTGCATGCCTCTGTTCCATATTCACAGTGACTTCCCATTCAAGAATGTGTGACTTATGAAAACGCTACTTTAGTGTTACGTGATAAACAAGTGCCAAGAGTAATAAATGAAGTCTTACCACCCTTTTGTATCTTTGACAGCTGTTTCAGTCAGTAATCATGCTGCACTTGCCCAGTTCTGCAGAGATCAGGAGATCAGGCTGGTTGTGGTTGGTCCAGAGGTTCCTCTTGCTGCTGGTAAGAGAAAGAAAACTAAAAATCATAGCTTTCTTATTTTAGGAAGTAAATTTTAGTCCCCATCTTTTTCCCACCACTCGACAGTGTGGACACTCAACTGAGTGTCTTCAGTAAAAACAGAAACAGATTCCCTATGGCAGTTTCCCTGAAATTCAGGGCTGTGCCTTGACAAAAATTAAATTCAAAAAGTATTTTGTGAACAATGTAATAGTTAAAATATCACTGACAGTTCCATTTCTTTCTAAGTTCTTGGGTGTAATAAAAGAGGTATGAAAGTGTTTCTTTAAAAGAACCTTGACTAGGGATTTTGTTTTCCTATGGAATTTTCTTTTTTATTGAAATAATAATCAGTTGGGACTTGGTTAAAAAAAACTTTCTAAACATGTTGATAATTTGTTTTATGTTTTTACATGATCAAGAATTATCTTCATAAAAGACTAACATCAACTATTTGGCCAAAAGCTGTAATAAAACAAGGGAGGCTTATCATATCCTACCAAGTGCAAAGATCTTCTCAGCCCTAAATATTTCAGGGTTACTTGCTCCTGGTTAGAGTGAAAAATACATCAAAGGCCAATCTGGTAAATAGGCATGGCTTATCACTCCTACATATTTGTTCCAACAAATTAGTATATCTTTAGATTGGGACTGCATGACTACAAATCATCTGGTGATTTGAAAAAAAAAAAGTTGCGTTGTTATTTTCAGGAATTGTTGATGACTTGACAGCAGCTGGAGTGAGATGTTTTGGTCCAACAGCAAAGGCAGCTCAGCTGGAGTCCAGTAAGAGCTTTACCAAAGCCTTCTTGGACCGTCATGAGATCCCAACCGCAAGATGGAAGTCTTTTACTGATCCAAAAGCAGCATGTAGCTTCATCAACAGGTAAAGCTACCTTCATGATTGTTGTTTTTTTTTTTTTTTACAGCCATGTACAGTGTGCTAGATATCCAAAACAATCAAATCATTACTAATGTATCAATATTCTTAGCTGTAGTACAATACCCATGAAGGTTTTAAAGGATAATCTGACATGACACTATCACTCTGCAGTAATAATTCAAAGGTTCCTTATTTATTGCTCTTTTAATGAAAATTAAGTTCAGTGTTCGGTTTACAGGAAAATATGGTAGGTTGTTGTTTTTTTTTTTTCAGATTGCCTATTATGGAAACCCACCTTACAGTCTGATAGTCGTAGTATGGTCTGTCTCTTTGTTCTTCTCTCCACGAGTATGGATTCTGCACTGGGAGCTTTCTCAGCAAATAATGATCTAATTATCAGAATACAATCCAGCTTACCCAACATTGATACAATATTAAATTATTAAAAGAACAGCAGCCTTTTGGTACACTAGTGAAATTCAATGGTGTGAAAAAAACAGGAAGCACAAAGCCTCTGCAGGCGTAGCATATCAAGTGAAGTCTAGATTTTGTGTGTGTGTTACTCAATAACATAAAACTGTTGCTAGGAAAACTGCTGAGTGTTTTGATTTTTCAACTACTGGCATGTTCAGAATGTTTACAAAATATGTTTGGAATATAGAGTATTTACTTTTGGATCTCTCTTCTCTATCTTTAAAGTGCGAACTTCTCTGCTTTAGTTGTAAAAGCTAGTGGCCTGGCAGCTGGCAAAGGAGTAATTGTAGCTTCAAACAAGGAAGAAGCCTGCAAAGCTGTTAATGAAATCATGCAGGTGAGTGGAAATGTCATGCACTGATTGAAAGAGTTCTTTCACAAAATTAGTTGTTAACCATGTCAAAGTCTCAGAGAAGCTCTTTTTTATTTCTGTGTAATAGGAGTTTGGCTAACAGAAGTCAAATATTTTACCCATTATTTGGACAGCTTTGAAGCTATATCATTGCTTGAGGCAGAGCACTCTTTCTCAGCTTAGTTTATGTAGGCTAAAACAAAATCCTTCCTACTGAAGACCCACACTTATTTCAGCATGGTTTTCCTTTTTTCTGTTTGCTTCTTTTGAGACTCTGCTATAATGAAACAGGTACCACAAAGCTCTAATATTAACACTGTGATTAAGCTGTATGTTGATATGCAACATCAGCTTTAGGATTCCAGTCACACAGCACTTAAATGTGTAGTAAAATTCCAGTGGAATTATTTCAAGTTAAGCATATATTTAGGTAAGATAGTCGACCATATTAGGACCATCAAAATCTGAAGAGAACCAAAATGGAGCAGTTCCATCTGAACAGTTAGGAACACAGAGCTGGAAAATAAATTATACAGGTCAGGTCCTCAACTGGTGCTTGCAGCACAGCCTCTTAAAATACGGCAATGCTGTACTAATTTGTAGGAGATGTTATATGTCATATGTGTTGTATTTCAAGGGTCAGAAAACACAGTCTACGCTCATAATTTGTTGTGTGTGTATGGTTATTGGACAAATCATAACGTGTGGTCCCCTCATTCTGTCTTGAGCAAAAAAACAACTTATCCTGTGTTAAAGAGTCTTACAGACATATAAAATTTTCTTGTCAGTGCGCTGTTGTGGTTCTTAATTCGGTAAACATTCAGTCAGTTCAAACCTTGCATTGGAATGTGAAAATATTGCCCCCCTTCAGTGCATTCTGTATAATTTCACAATCTTATAAAGTAAAAGGTCGGATTACAGACTTGATGGTCATTGCTATAGCATCATCGGTTCAATCCTCAGCAGGTGGAGCACGAGGAATTACTCAGAAAGCTGTAAGTATCATCTGCAATTTTTAATCATTCAAGATAGAATTTGCATTTGTTAAAAGATAAATTGAAAAGAGGAGCAATTATCTTATCGTTGCTACTGACTTATCCAGGATGGAGAATGCATCTTTCTTGATGTATTTCTTTTTCTTGTTGCATTTTAACTGTTTTAAAATGACTGAAACACAGAACTGAAGAGATTTTCTTTTTAATGTAGGATAAGACTTTTGGCACAGCTGGGGAAACGGTTGTTGTTGAAGAACTCCTTGAAGGAGAAGAAGTTTCTGTAAGTGTGTGTCTCATTGTAACCTTTAGATTATACTTGTTCCAAGTTATTTAGGAAACAACATGTAATTACCAATAGCAGGGACGTATAGGGTTTTATTACTTATATTAGAATCAGTTACCTGTTTATAAATAGATTTTTATTAATTAAAGGCAGATGTGTTAAGAACCAAACTTCCTGCAGTCTGTTAAAATAATTCATATTATAAATAAAAATAGCTCAGGCAGTAATCAGTTGTTTCCCCATGGGGAAAAAATAAAAACATAAAAATTTTGAGAGTAACTGAGCATGCACATCTGTGTTATGATTTCCCTGGCATCAAAGACAGTGTAAGATGTTCCTTCTCTTCCTTATTTCTACCTCTTCATTGCTATTTGTTGTTGATTCAGTTATACTAGTTACCTGTTCATGGGGCTATAAACTAACAACCTTTTTTCAAATAAATCAGCAACAACTTGCATATTTTATGAGGTCTGGTTTATAGTCCAGTCCCATTTGAATTAATACAAGTAACAGGATGGTGAAGCGTAGAGCAGGAGAAGGAAGAAAGGTTGGGAGCAAGGGAGAATGGAGACTTTCAGCTGTAGTAATAAAGGGAATATATTGAACTATATCATGAGGGATCGGTGCAACTCCTTTAGAGCGCAGGAAGAAGCAACTCCAGACAGGTGCAGGCAGGATACTCTTTGATCAGTTTCATTGCCAGAGATACTGCAATGTGGAAGTGCACCCGGGGACGAAGGGCCTGGAACCAAAGGCTGTTGAATGTTTTGAAAACGCTGATTTACTTTGCAGCTGTAGAGAGAACATTTCCTTCATTTTAACATGATACAGCTCCATCATTTAAAAAAAAAAAATCTGATTTAATTAGCAGAGTGTAAAGGAGAAAAGGAGAATTAGAGCCTAGGTTTTGAGGTGGCATGGAAACTTGACACTGGAATCACACAAAGTAGAACAGCCAAGTACCAGCTCAGGTTCCCGAGTCCTGGAGCTGCAATTGACATATACTGGATATTGTGAACGTTGATCTTGGAGGTGGTGGTATTTATAAAGCAAGCAATCATCTCTAACTGTTGCTAGTCTTTGCATAATCTGGTTTCCTGTCTGATATGGAAAAATTAGACTTGCAAATTTTGGTCATCCTTATTCCTTCTTGGTTGGCTTGACCTTGTTAGGAGATAAGGGCTTATCCAGATCTCCATTCTCTGTTGAAAAACGTGTAGTCCTTAGAATACCTGCAGATTTACTGTAATATAACACAATACCAAAAGCATGCAATTTAAAGGGTTTTGTTTGTTTGTTTGTTTTTCCTGAGATGATTGATAGCAATAAAGAAAAGTACTATTTGCCTTGACTGTCAAAATAATTAACCTTCCACAAATGACCGTAGTTTTTCATATATTCACATTCTGGCATTTTGAGGTTTTGAAGGGGAATCCTGGGTTATCTTTTAATTAGCATTTTAAAATGTTAAATATAAAAGTTGGACTAGATGATCTTAGAGGTTGGACTAGACTAGATGATCTTAGAGGTCTTTTCCAACCTGAATGATCCTGTTTTTATGAGTACTGCTATCAGTAGTCCAAACAGTGAACATCATTGTCCAATTATAAAAGATGCTAGCAGATATGTTATTATGGAGATACTGAGCCTAAATAGTGTGGTATGTAAGTAATTTACAAATAATGTAAAAGCAAATGGAGTTTTGTCAATGAGGAAAAGGAAATTTTGAAAGGGTTGTAATATTTTCTTTCCAGGGCAGGGAAGAGGAGAGGGAGGGAGGAAGTAACTACACCATGAGGTATTTTTTTTTCAGCCTTTTCAGTATTTTTAGTACTCTTAAATATCCATTTTTGCAACACTAAAAATAAAACAGGTTCGCACTTTTTTTGCACTTTATGAAATTGTAATCATATACTTGTGTTTTAATTATTTTCCTTGTTTTCTAGTGCTTATGTTTCACGGATGGCGTCACAATCGCTCCCATGCCCCCAGTCCAGGACCACAAGAGATTAATGGATGGAGATGAAGGCCCTAACACTGGAGGAATGGGAGCCTATTCTCCAGCACCTCAGGTAAAAATGTGATAACATCTCGTTGTAATCATAGTACAGCTCTAATACTGAAAATATCTGTGAATTTTCAATTCTATCATGACTAACAGGACGTGGAGAGAGTGGGATCTTGTGGATGGAAAGTGTTGTCTAAAACAAATGTAGTCAGTTAAAGCCTGTAACTTGATAAATTCGTTCCTCTAAAGAGGAGGATATTTCTACTGAATCACTTCTAATTATTAAGATGGAAGTTTTGTTATTTCCGCAACCTTTTTTTTTTTTTTTTAAAGTTGGACTCGATAATCTTGAAGGCCTTTTCCAACCTAAATGATTCTATGATTCTAAGTGTAACAGAATGCACATCACTAGAACTACATGTTTAACCACATTTTTATTTTGCTCTGGGCTAAGCTAATGATGAATCTTTGCTGTAGCTCAAGTTAGTTTTGTTTCTGTTCTGCAAATAGTCTATTTGTAAAAGGATTTAATTTGCTTTCTGTTCACCTATGTCATGGCCATTTCTTTTTCTTTTTTATTAAAGAAAAATCCTCTGTTCCTCTGTAAAGCTAATAATTTTGTTTTATTGAACAAAATGCAATTAGTGACCCCAGTATTTTCCAACTGTGATTTGTCTTTGGGAGTCCCTATCTGAATGCCAGTATGTCTGTGCAACTGGTTTGTTCTAGTGAAGCCAGTGGGACTAATGGTACATGCAGATCCAGATCTAGAGCCACATACCTGAAGAAATGTAACCTGTTGTATTAATGCTGTAGTATGTGTTCTGAGGAGAGAGGAAAAAAGTACTAGCTTTCCCTTGTTTGAAGCATGTGTTGGAATGTGCTACAGACCATCAAAGTGTTCTGCTTGACTCTTCAAAATGCTAGCCATATCATTAGGAAATCATGCATTCCCTTTTTACAAAGACTGCTTTCTAATCCCGTTTTATTAGATTTCTAAAGATTTGCTGCTGAAAATAAGAGATACCGTTCTTCAGAAAACTGTTGATGGCATGAGGAAAGAAGGTGTCCCCTATTTTGGTATGCATAAAAGTTTGTTGGCTTTTCTAATTATAAGGAGAAAGACAGTTTTGTTTTGTCCTCTTTATAGGCCTAACTCACACTGTAGGTTAAGGAAGATAGCTTTGATTTATTTGAAAACTGTGTTTGGCATTAGTGGCTTGATTTAAAGTCCATTGAAAATAATGGATATCTTTTCATTAATGGTTGATAATTGTCAAATGAGAAAGAGCAGAAAGAACAACAGTTGAAAAGAAGTATTAACATTCTAGCTTTAAATGAACATTGAATGTGTTTTCCTGTTTAGCACTGCCATGAGTAGGTTCAAAACAAATGACCTATACAGTTGCTCAGATAGATTTTTGTATATTTTTATCCTAGGTGTGCTTTATGCTGGGTTAATGCTTACCAAGGATGGACCTAAAGTTCTAGAGTTTAACTGCAGATTCGGTGACCCAGAATGTCAGGTGAGTGTCGGTAGATGACAGTTTATCAGTAGGGGAGGAGAGAATTCTGATACCATCTACCATTATTCTTAACTAACTTTCAGATGAATAATCTGCCAGTTGCTCTGAGACTTAAAATATTTGGTTTGTTTATTCAAGACAGAAAGTCTGTTATGAACTTGTTCTATTCCAGATTTCAACACATTATATATACTCAAATGTGGGTGTTACAAGGGTAAGCTTGAGTGGAACTCAGTGCTTTCCTGTCTTTTACAGAATGGAATGGGATTTTTTTAAACTTTATTAAAGAAGCGAACACATTCTTTCCCCACTTCCTGACTCTTCATTTCTGTTCTTCAGAACACAGTAGGGTTTTTAGGCCTCTGCCAAAAGGGGAAAATGTAGTTCTTTTACTCATAGAAACTATCTTCAAGGAAGAGAGTTTTTAAAGGTACATAGATTATGCACAACATGTATATATGTGTGAAAATACCACAAAAAATCATATTTTCATTTACTGTTGCAGTATTATTTTGAAAAGCTCAGTGAAGAAAATGTAAAAATGTTACGTTGTTTTCTTCAATTTCCTAAATCTATATTTTTGTAGGTAATTCTTCCACTGTTGAAAAGTGATTTGTATGAAGTTATGCAAGCAGTTATCAATAAAAAGTTGTCTAGTTCCATGCCAGTGTGGTTTGAAGACAGTGCGGCTGTGACCGTGGTGATGGCTAGTGAAGGATATCCAGGAACCTATCCCAAGGGTTTGGAAATAACAGGTAAATAGAGCAGGAGAAAGTGCAAAAGTCTGATTCCTCTCCTGTCCTCTCTTCAGCCTCTCTTTTGCCAGATGAAGGTGAATCAGTGTAACCCAGATTCATAGAAATTTACGATCCTGTGATTATGGGTCAGCAAGAGACAACTCAATTTTCACTCATCAAAGATTATTGGTAATGCACCCATAGCGTTTAGAAATCTCCACACTGTATTGTTAAGTTTTATAGCATTTCTTTAATATGTTTTACTGTTAAGTGCTTCTGGGACAATTACTGATTCTTACAAGACGTTGACGCTGATATGTTTTGTAGTCTCTGTGTCAGTGAAGTATAAAATCTATCTGCAATTAAATGCTGTATGAAGATGTTTCGGCTAAATACCTCTTTCTGTCTCTGAGCATACAAGCAGCAGACTCATCTATCAACAAAATGTACTTTTAAAAAATTTATTCTTATTTCTCAGAATAATCACACTGAATTTGTTTGTGGTTTCTAGGCAGTCAGTAAGTGCTGAATATTGATGTATTTGAAGTATAATAGAGAAATGTTCTAATCAACTCATTTTCTTCTGCATTTATTTTATTGAACAACAAACACAGGACTTTCTAAGGCTAAAGAACTAGGACTGGAGGTGTTCCATGCAGGCACGGCCCTGAAGGATGGCAAAGTGGTGACTAGCGGAGGAAGAGTCCTTACAGTAACTGCAATTAAAGAGGATCTAATGACAGCACTGCAAGAAGCCAACAAGGGAGTAGCAGCCATAAATTTCAAGGGTGCCATTTATAGAAAGGACATTGGTTATCGGGCTATAGCTTTCCTGAGTCAATCCAGGTAGATATCTGAAATACTTGAAATGGAAATAACTGGCGTAAAAAAGAATTAGGGACATCACTAGTTTACATTAATAAACTGATGTTGATTATGCATAACTCTAGACAAGTTTTAACTGGCATCCCTGTGAGCAGTCTAAGCAGGACCAGCCAAGGAAGGAGCAGGCTTTTTTTTAACTCTTTGATCCATGCACTTAATTTCCCAAGTCTGGATTAAGCTGCAGTGGCAAGCATAAGTAACTTGTGCTGTCTGTGCTATGACTGCTTTATGAGAGGTGAACTTTTGTTTCTTAGACTCTGAACCATAGCTTTTGCTCTAAATTCGTTGTCCAAAAGGCTAACGTTAGTATCATGAAATGTATGTGTGAACAAAGTTGGAACTATTTTATTGGTTCATTTTAGAGTCTTTAGGAACAGTAAAATGGTCTTGAATCACCTACCTTGTTGAGATATGCATAATATAATAGCCTTCAAAAACCTGGGTAGAATTTATAACTCTTTTTTGTTATTATTCCTTTTATTTTCACAGTATTTGGTTTAACGGTCTTGAGAGAGCATATTTTTTTAAAGCAGCGTGTCCTACTGTGTCTCTGATGTTATTGAGAATTTCCTGCAAGATTTTATACACATTTTTACCTAATATAAAGCCTGTCTGCCTGTCTATTCTTCAATTAGCTCAAAACATAACTTTTGATAATTGGTTATTTTGTAGTCTATGAAGCATACTAGTAAGTTTTTAATTTTTGCTAACAGTGTATACCGATTAGTTTATTGTAAAATTATAATCAATAAATTTACTAAATGAACAAGGGTGTTCCTATCTGGTCTTCTTTTTCAAGTACTGTGCATCTCTTGAGAAGTTTATGTGAAGATAAGTAATTGTATTGCCATTGTGTGAGAAGAGGATACTAGCATACTTTAATGAATAGTTCTCTAAAGCACTGAGTTCATCGGCCATGGCCATGTTGTGCACAGTTCAGGAAGGTTGACGGTTGGCTCTGTAAAGCTGGGGAGGCACCTTCTCCTGGCAGCTTGGCAGGATTAAGTCCTATGCATTTCCCTCTGTGGAAATATCCAAAATATTTATTTAAGAAAAAAAAAAAAAACAGAAAAATACTCTCCTTTTAAAGAATCAAAGTAGATAGCATGTTTTTAAAATAAGGTGAAAGTATGTCAAGTATTGATTATTTTCAGACTGAAAGGGGCTGGCTCTGGTCACTTGTTATTGCAGGGTAAGATTTCGTTGAGTCTTATTCACAGGCTGAACTACTGCTGCTTGTAATTATTTTCCTCTTGCAAATTTTTGAGCAGTGATATAATGTGTGTGCAGATACCTTTGTATTTTCCTTATAGCACAACTCTTGTTTCATCGTACCTGTAATTAAAAGTAATTAATTTCATGGTCTCCAAAATAAAAAGGTCACCCTGTGAATAGGGGAACAGACAAGTTGCATGTAAAAAAAAAAAAAAATTTGCAGTTGGTTTTGTGGTGGTATCATTCAAGGTTATAAGGAGAGAGAACTTTTAAGCTGCGGTTGTTAAACTCTCAAAGTGTCACAGAGGAATATTGACTTACTTGATACTTTACTTTTGAAAAGCTATCATGAGTTTTATTCTGCAAGGTGCTGAGGTGTTCTGATTTAGCACTGCTTTTTTTATACATTTTGTTTTGACTATAGGAACAATACTACTGATGAGTCAGCATCCAGCCCAGGGCTTCAAACCCTACAAAATCTGATCCATTTACATTGTTGTTGTTGCTTTTTTGTTTGTTTTTTATCATGGTATATGACTGGATATCATATGGTATTTATGCTCTTATGCTGTCTTCAGTATATCTGGAAATATTTGAATGCTGCTTATGTTTGCTTATGGCAAACAGTCTGTGGTGCATATCCATGAAATTTTGTGTCTTTGGTGTGGTACTCCCTGTCTTCAGGTATATGTGTGAGGTCAGGTTCCAAACAGGAAAAATATTAACCTTTGAGTCATTGAGCCTGCCTGACATGAATACTGCAATACTTAGAAGTCATTTGATATGATCAAAGTTAATGTACATGTAGGAGAACAGAGACAAAACTTGAAAAACTTCATTGACAGCAGAATAGGATTCTGAATGGTTAATCTCCTTAGTGAGGCAATGGTATAAAGAAGTAAATATTATTTTTAAATGTATTTGTGTATTTAGAAATAAATTGCCATAACATTTTTTTAACAATCTTTCAGAGGCCTGACTTACAAAAACAGTGGGGTAGACATCGCAGCAGGGAATACTTTGGTTCAGAAAATTAAACCCCTAGCTGCAGCCACATCAAGGTCAGGTAAGAGTTGTATCCTTTATTCCTGTTTCAGTCAGTTCATAGCAAAGAGGCTTGTAAGAGAAAAATATAGAGACATACACACACACACGTGCAACGACATTTCTTGGCAGTGTATTTCCAGTCATATTTGTTTCACTCTTAGTATTTAATCAAGCTCAGTTTTAAGATGACCACACTTACCGTATTATAACCACTCTTAGCAACAAGGACTGTAAGCAGTAGTAGTAACAACAAGAGAGGGGATTTCCATTGGGAAAATGCCTAGTTATCCATTCCTAGAAAGCAGTGGGCTTCAAACTGTTCCCACAATTCCTTTTCTGTTTTTCAGAAAAATGCTAAATGCAAGGGTGATATATATCAGTCTCAGTAATTATTGAATGTTCAGTCACAAAGTTTTGTATTCTTAGCTTCAAATAATAAGTAAAAAGAAAAACAACAACAACAACAACAAAGCAAATTTAAGAGGATTAGGAGCTTCTGTGTCTTTGTGAAGAGGCTGTAAATGTCAGAGGAAAGTCTCCTGGTGACAACACAAAGTCATGTTGAGAGATTACAGAGAGAATTAGCTAATGTGTTGGAGATCCTGGAGAGACCCATGAAAGTAAAAGTTCAGTATTTTCTCCTATTTCTTCTGCCTGGCAGGCTGCAATGCAGAGCTTGGAGGATTTGCTGGCCTCTTTGATTTGAAAGCAGCTGGTTACAAAGATCCTATCCTGGTATCTGGAACTGATGGTGTTGGCACAAAACTTAAGGTAATATGAAAATCCATGTAAAACAAGGAAAACAGTACAAAGGGGAAACTGCTTAATCACACCACTGTCCATGTTTTATCATAAAATATGAGTTATGTTTAGAAATACTTATTTGTATTTCTAAAAAGGGAATGAAAAATGAAATTGCCCTCCTTCACGTAAAATAATTTAATATGCATTTAACTTTCAGCATGTAAATAGCCTTATTTGAACAGATGCTTAAAATAGCTCATTTTTAGTGTTAAGTGCATAGCCAGTACACCATTTCATTGAGGTAGAATCGCCCTCCTCAAAAAGGTTACTCATGGGAAAAACATTCAATTACACAGTTGCTATTGTCTAAATGCAAACTGCAATGAAACCCTTTCCAGTTCAGTCCCCTTCTGTGAAGTTTGTTTTGTACTTGCCAACTGAGAAAGTAACAATTCCTAAAATAAAATTTTAGGAGAGGCTCACAGAAAGGATAATAACTGGAGCTGCTCCTCAAAAAGCATCTAGAGGAACAGCATGGTTTTGATTCCTTTCCATTGCAGACTCTGCTTGTGTTTCAGCTTCTGTAAGCTAACAAACAGGTTCTCGCTGTGTTTTGCAGATTGCACAAGTGTGTAAGAAACATGACACTATAGGTCAAGACCTGGTTGCTATGTGTGTCAATGACATCCTGGCTCAAGGAGCAGAGCCCCTCTTCTTCCTTGACTATTTTGCCTGTGGTAAACTTGACGTTGAAGTGGCTCAGGGGGTCATTGCAGGAATAGCTGAAGCATGCAAAAAGGCAGGATGTGCTCTTTTGGGTATGAACACACTTTTTCTTTAAAGGGTGTGAAAGGTCGTATGCAATCTCTTTATAATTGCTTTAATGTGGTTGTTTTCTAACTCTATTAAAGAATCTCAGAGGTGTGGAAAAAAAAGGTTCACATGTCCCTGCTTTCAGAGAACATGATCTCTGCCTACTGGAAGGAGACAGTACTTTACGAATGTTGCCATTAGCTCAGGAAGTTGCATATAAATTTTTTTATTTGTATCTTTTCATTTAACTTTGCAACTATAACTACTACCTAAAAAAATCTAACAATTCATGTCTTTTAATACTCTGTATTTTTCAAGTAGATTTTGAAAACGTGCCACTAGGTTTGTGGGGTTTTTATCCTTTATCCTAAAGGAAATCCTGAAGTTTTCCTTGAAACAAGATTTGTGTGTGTTGCTGTGCATGCACATGTCCCTGTGTGTGTACACATTATCCTTTGAACCTCTTGGCTGATTTTAACCAAATCTGTCAGGAAGGGTAGAGATCTCACAGGCATTTTATGCCCACAAGCCTCATAAAACTCAAAAGCCAGAAAAATACTCGTATCAATGTAGGAAAAGCTTCAGCTGGAGCTCAGTTCTCAGGATGCAGAAGTTAACCACAAGACAGAAAAACAAAACAAAAAAAAAGTTTCATTAGTTCTAGTACTAACAAAACTACTTGTCTATTGGGGACTTACTGAAGATTTATATTTGAAGCTGTTAAGACTCAAATTTAAGCATTTCCCTTTTCAGCCCTACAATAAAAGCACATAGTACGTTTTACTAACAAATTATATATATATTCTGTTATACAGTAATCCATAAAAATAATACATGATTTCAGTTCTTAAAAAATACAACTTTAAAACTGTTCAACTCTAAAAATATTTGTAGGTCAGTGAAAAAGACATTGTTTTATAACCTTTAGTTTATAAAAGGAACACAACACACGGTTAAATTTTAATGCAATGAAACCCAGAAAGTTACGTTTCCTTGTATAGTTTTCTTTTCTCTTTTTATAAAAAAACTACTTGGAGAATTATCATGATTTTTCAAAAAAGGCTTTTGATTTGAGAATAAAAGTGACAGATAAAGTTATCTTACTTTATGTACCACTTGATAATTGGTAATAGTACAACTTTCCTTTTTTTCGACTCCTTTAAAAAAGTTGGCAAAAAGTGTGTTCTAAATGAGAGTATTTTATTTTAAAGGAGTTTACATGCTTTGAACAAGGGGCTATTTATGTTCTGTTTTATATTTTTTTCTGCATGAACTGTTTGCCAGTTTTATGTTTTTCTTAGTATTCTCTCAGTTTATCAAATGTAATCAAACCATTCATACTTCAGCATAAGTACATGTTAGGTGAAATCTTACAATGAAATTACGTACTGAAATTTGAAGATTTTATTTCCAATTGGAAGACTTTAAAACTACAAAGGGTACTGTTCACTTGTAAAATAATACCATAAAATAATACCTCAAAATTGTAAATGGGTTGGTGAATATCCCTTTTGTGCCAATATAAAAATAAGTTGGAATTCATAAAGAAAACAGCCGTTACTTACTTCCCAAAATTTATGGCCCTCTCAGAAGGGACAGAGAGGATGCAGTAATTGAATCCAAAGCAGAAACGCTTTTCTGTAGCCTGGATCATTAAAATAAATTTCAGTTTGGGCTCCAGCTTAACACATCCGTTTT
This sequence comes from Cygnus olor, assembly GCF_009769625.2. Classification (NCBI taxonomy): domain Eukaryota; kingdom Metazoa; phylum Chordata; class Aves; order Anseriformes; family Anatidae; genus Cygnus; species Cygnus olor. The sequence goes on along the minus strand of NC_049169.1, from coordinate 111,613,664 downwards.
AGTGTGCATGCACGTAGCATGTCGATCTCTCTGTACAGTATCACCTCATAAAAGTCTTGTTTATAACATGTTCCTGAATTCTTACCTTGTATTTCTGCAGTAGCTGAATATTCAGCTCAAACACCTTAAGCTCATCACACCACTAAATAGTGTAGTACTGAAGGACATATCTAAAAGCTTGGTTTTGCACAAATGTTATTAAATATGTTTTTAAACATATATATCTAAGCAAATGACACTTCTCAGCATGTACTTTGATTTTAAAGTTGGTCATAGCAGTGTAGTGTAGAAACCTGGAAAAGGTTTCAGAGAATCTAGCACTGAGCAGCAGTCAAGGACTGAGCAGAAGTATAGAAAAAACAAGACAGTACTTGTCAACATGTTAGGTGGATGTCATGGTATAATGGCAACTTAATCATTGTCAAAGTCATCTTCTTGTAGACATCATGACCAGTGGAAAGGTTTGAAGAAGAATAATGACATGGCGTTGAGGATAGCTGGGGAGAGTTCCTTCCCAGTATAGAATCACAGAATCATTCAGGTTGGAAAAGACCTCTGAGATCAGCTAGTCCAACCTTTAAACTAGCACTGACAAGTCCACCACTAAACCATGCTACCGAGTTCTACCTCTACATGTTCCTTGAAGATCTCCAGGGATGGTGACTCAACTACTTCCCTGGGCAGCCACACAACCCTTTCAGTAAAGAAATTTCTCCTAATATCCAACCTAAACCTCCCCTGGTGCAACTTGAGGTCATTTCCCCTTACCTTATCCCCAGGTGCTTGAGAGTATGAGGTAATAGTGTGAAGATGGCTGTTCAAAAAACTTCAGAGTGAGCAGTAAATGCTCATTTCACATATTAAACATAGTAATTTCATCTTGTTAGACTGAATGAGACATGACAGGCAGAACAGTGAAGACCGTCAACTTATACCTGAAGGGCACTAAGGGAGCCAGTGCTGGTGCATGCAGAGAGAGAGTGCTGTCTGAGCATTGTTACGCATTTTTATGCAAGCTTGGAAAATTACCTTTTCAAACTGCATTCTGAATGAGGTCAGCCAGACAAAATATGGTTTTCAGGACAAAACACAATGATGTTCTAATAATTGGGATATAGTAGAATGACCTAGACAATTTTTTCAGCCACATGGATAGCTAGGAAAGGCTCGCTTTTAGAGGTGTTCTCCCAAAACAGTCTATAATCCTTACATCTTTAGAGCTGTGTTGATAATAATGCCCAGGTTGTGGGACAGAAGAGTAATATATACACAATCTTTATGGAGGCACGTGAAACTAATAGCTATATAATGCCTTTGAGGTTCTTTAATGAGTTTCTTGTAAGTTTTTATGGGAGGATGTTAAACCTGGCAGAAATTTGGAGATATGAAGCACTAACCATGTGCTTTGATTTTAAAACGTGAATGCACAGCAATGTGATACTCGTCACAGTGAGGGAGGAAATGCTCTTTCCCAATTTGCTATTGCTTGCTCAATTGGAAGGCCTGTGACAAATGTGTTTTTAATTACTTTTAATGTTTGTTTGCCTAACTAAAAAAAACTCCATCCGTTAATGCCTTATGAGTTTAAAACTTTAAAAACTGCATGTGTGCTGGTCCCAGTGTTTTCCAACAGCCCCTTCATGGTTTTTATCATTCTCACAGGAGGAGAAACTGCTGAAATGCCAGGCATGTATCCACCTGGAGAGTATGACCTAGCAGGCTTTGCCGTCGGTGCAGTAGAGCGAGGGCAGATGCTGCCCCAGTTGGAGAGAATTGCTGATGGAGACATGGTTATTGGAGTAGCTTCTTCTGGGGTTCACAGCAATGGGTACAGCCTCGTAAGGAAGATTGTTGAAAAGTCATCATTAGACTTCTCTTCTCCAGTTGGCGTCTCTGGTGATCAGACATTAGGTACCGTTGTAATACAGTTTCTTCGCCTGAACTTCTCAACAGGCAAATGCGCACTATTGTTTTGTCTGTGCCTTTACTTATAACTTTTCTAAAGCACTGAAAAAATTACTCCATTCTCAAACATTTTCTCATCTTTTTTTTTTTTTCCCCTGGTGAATTACATATGCAGGAAAGAAATTAAGGGTGGGAGATAAATAACTAATTGTATACTAAAAGTAGTAGACGTGTTTTTCTCTGTAATATAATGCTCACTAGTATCCAGCAAATTACTACTTGGAGATTCCCACAATTTCATATTGATTAACATTTCTTTCTGCTCTGTAACTGGTCTTATTTCATCTTCTTTCATCTACAGGAGATCTCTTGTTAACCCCGACTAAGATCTACAGCAAGACTTTGCTGCCTGTCCTTCGCTCAGGCCACGTGAAAGCCTATGCCCACATCACTGGAGGAGGCTTGCTGGAAAACATCCCCAGAGTTCTCCCAGAGTCCTGTGGTGTCGTTTTAGGTGAGATAAAAAGAAAAGCTGTAGAAATATCTGCATGTTAATATGGATCAGTGTGGAAGCCTGTGTACATGGGACTGTATCAACTGACTTGCACTGTCTAGAAATCAGTTTGCTTTCTCTTTGTTGCTAAAGCCAGTCAAAACACGTTGTAGTCTTAGGACTTCTGTCTACTGAATTCCCTTCCCTGGATTGGCTTTCTTAAGAGCTCTATCCATACTTTAACAACTAAAACAAGTTTAAAAGCAACCCAAAGTGAATTGTCACCATTTTCAATAATCTGCAAAATTACTGATAATTAAATGACATTCATAAAGCTTTGGATTGGCGTTCAGGTATGGTTACTGGCTCAGGTGGATCTCCTGCTATTCAGCAAGCTTCAGTTAATCCTCATTTCAGGTATGCTAGAAATAGTATTTCACTTCATACAGGGAAGGGAAGTATGAAAAGGTAAATGACTTATAGGTTATGCAGTGTTCAGTTGGGTTGTAGAATAAGATAAGGGAACTACTGTTGAATTCTCTACTCCAGAACTGTACGTAAATCATCCTTCCACTTGTCGCTAAATATAACAAAGAAAGAAACCTACTGTTTTTGAAGTTCCATTACAATGGCCAATCCAGAAGCATTTTTTGTGATGCTGTAAATCACCTTTACCGTGTTGGATCTGGGGGAAGTGTGAGGCTTGCACCAGTTTTTATAGCTATTGTTCTCGTACAATAGTTTTTTTAGAAGCAGGGTTGTCACCCTCAAGAAGAGGATTTTCCAAAGAGCGCCTTAGAGCCTATTTTTAATTACTCGTTAATGGTTTGCAGTGGACTGATGTGATTAATTTCCTCCCTGAGTGACACTTTTTTCTATTCCCAAGCCTTGTTCAGTAAGGAAGGAAAAAACATCCCGTTTCCCTGCATGGAAGCTGATTTCATTCAAGCTAATGCCATTGTGGGACTTAGTCTGTGCTTTACATCCAGATTTTGCCTTTCAGTACTCTAAATAATTTTAGCTTTTTGTGCATAGGTAGTGGCTTCCTCTCTTCATTTGTATTTTCAAATCGCTTTAGATGCTCTTAGCTGGAAGATTCCTGAAATATTTTGTTGGCTCCATAAAGAAGGGAACCTCTCTGAGGAGGAAATGACTCGGACATTTAATTGTGGGATCGGTGCCGTCTTGATCGTTCAGAAGGAGATGGCTCAGCAGGTCCTCAAGGACATCCAGAAACACGAGGCAGCCTGGCTGATTGGGAGGGTTGTCCCCCTACAAAAAGGTTACTAGATTTTTATTTTCCTTGAAAAAACATGAAGAACTAAATTACTTAGCTGGTGAGTCTCCATGGAATTTAGCTGAAAAACTATTAATTGGGACCTCTGTGGCTTTTGTGGATGGGATATTAAAATGACAGTCCTCATGACTTCTGTCTTGGTCTACAGAACATGTGCTTAGCAATGTCAGATGTCACCAGCACTATAAATAAATATTGAGAAGTAAAGCAGTACCGCTAGTCTCTTTTCACTAGTACTTTTCTCCTCTCTGCTTCTCCCTTTATTTATCTTTTTTTTTTCCTATGTGTTCAGGCTCTGCCCATGTTAAAGTCCACAATCTGCTTGAAGCCTTGCGAGCAAATAGGTCACTGTCTGTGCACAGCCATATCCAAGGCAAAATCCAAACAAACAAAGTGAAGGTTGCTGTCCTTATCTCTGGAACAGGTGAGAGTTTATATTCTTTACTGCAGGTTAAAACAGACTATTGAAAAAGGACCTTCAACTCAGAATCAAAATCTCTCAAAGTCCTGCAGGTCTCCACAGCAACTTTGCTAGGCTTCTGACAGGCTTTTGGTGCTCAGTACCAGGCAGAATAGATTTTGCCCTAGGAGTCTTTTCAATCAGAAATAGAATGATCTTTACCCTCTGCTGCAAACTGGCTATAAATTGCATGTATTCATTTTATCTACCAATTTCTGCATGTCTTTAGGTTCAAACAACCAGTGTGTTTTGCACTGTTGGGGCAGCAGCTTTATTTTACAATCAGATCAGTGTCCTCTTGCCCCATAGTCATCTCCAGGGTTTCCAGCATTCTCACTTGTTAAGAAATAAACCATCATTCCAATTCCAGAAACTACAGTTTACATACTTAATTGCTAGTAAAAGCCCTGTAGACTCCAGGTGTCAAATTCATTTCCCAGTAAGGTCAACGAATAAAGGATTATTGTTAACATCGGTGTCTTTTGGATTGGGTCTCACCCACACTGCTGCTTATTTAAAACTTCTTCTAGCTGTTAACTGTATTTATTCCCCAGGAACGGTTTGATATTCATGAATTATTTTTTCACTCAGGCACAAACCTGGAAGCCCTGATAAATAGCACAAAGAAACCCACCAGTTTCGCACAAATAGTTCTTGTTGTTTCTAACAAAGCTGGTGTGGAAGGGTTAAGGAAAGCTGAAAGAGCTGGTATTCCTACAAAGGTAAGTATTTCTCATCTTTTTAAAATTAACCTTCGTTAGCTCTGACTACAGTAGAAAGGTACTGTGAAGTAATGACTTTTAGTGGGTTAAGAGATGATTTCAAGAAAAGGCTTAGTGCTTTATTTTTTGTTCTGTCATAAATTTTGTGCCCTTGGGCAAATGACCTAACATGGGAAGCAAATTACTTCCTTTTTTTCTGTTTCCTATTTACGAGTAATCCTGATGGTGTTGGGAATGGTCATTATATTAAACCAGTGCAAATCTTCTACAGTTGAAACTTTGCCATTTATTTAAGTGTAGTGCATTTGCACTAAGGTAACAAGGTATTTTATCTGAACTTATATTTAGAATTAGATGCTAAACAGGCATGGTAGCTGATTTGAATGAAATTAAGAGGTCAAACTCAATGAGACCTTCCACTGACTCCCTGGGCATTGCTCCAGGCTCTTCAGGGTTCATTCAAAGCACACTGTGTTTCCCTTAAAGTTACTGGATCCATTGCTGCGTGGCTTTGCCCTTTCTGTAACCATGTGCATTAAGGATGTTAAATGATACTGTTCTGACTTAGCATTTTACAGTCACTTTGCACTGATAACTACAGGTGACATGGAAGATTTGGCCCCAAGGCACGCTTTACTGTTAACTCGAATAGTAGCAGGATATGGTTGTTTGCACTGCTGTCTCCTGTTTGGGAGTATAAACAGATCACAAGTAAAGTATGTCCGTGATATGCAGGTGAAGGACACACATATAATGAGGGGAAAAATACCTTGGAGGGCCAATGGTCTCAAGTGGTTAAGATGGAAAGTGAGTGGCAGAACGGAGGCACTGAGTTGTACACGCTTTACCAGTTCTTACCTCGTAGTTTGTAGCAGAGTTTGGCCCAGTGTTGATCTAGGCTCTATTCCTAGTGCCCCCTGCCACGTTTTCAGCTACCCAGTTCTGTTTTTTCAAAACTACTTTGTGATATTTAAATGTACCGACATGGTAAATCTTGTAGGGATTAACAGGGAGTTTTATTTAAAAGACAATGAATGTTTTAAGTTAAGTAACACTCAAAACTAAGTGCTTAAAATTAATCACGTTTTAAGTTGAAATCATTCTAAGACTTTACATTTTCTTAATGGCCTACATTTGTAGTTTGTTCAACTGTGTCCAAATGCTGGGGCCTACAACTGTGGGCCTAGTAAAATAAAACTGTTTTTCTGCTCCGTGCTAATAGGAATAAAAACTGGTTATTTGTCTGTTAGCTGTATGCATTTTGAAGTGCTCTTCTTGCTGTGTATGTGCACCCAACTGTAGCCACGTGTGGAGATCTACTTGTTTTTTGCTTATTACTCCAGAGCACCATTTCATTCTGTTCTTAGGGCTCTTAGGTTAAATTAACCCTGGGCCCATGTTTGTTCCTCTTTTGGATTGTCACAGGTTATTGACCATAAATTGTATGAAAGTCGCACTGCATTTGACAGTGCAGTTGACAAAGTCCTCGAAGAATTCTCAGTTGAACTGATCTGCCTTGCTGGGTTTATGCGAATACTGTCAGGTCCTTTTGTCAAGAAATGGGAAGGTAAGCACAGCATATTTCTATATGCATTTAAAAAATAATAATTTTATATATTATCCTCAGGAAAAAAAAAAAGAAAATGGAAAATATAGAAAAGGGACGGTATCAATTCTGTGTTTCCAGGAAACTAGACTTTTCCCATCTGCTAAGGAAAGGGTTGAAAGAAAGTCCCTTTATCGTTTCCACAGAGGCTTGAGGAAGCCAAGTGCAAATGCAGCTCCTTGTGGGCTTTGATTTATTAGAAAATCTTTGTAAAGTAAGGCTGTAAAACTTCAGACCTCTGCAAACATGAGGTGTTGGCCAAGTTGTTGCCTAAGCAGTAAGGGGTGGCGAGTGTTCAGCCTTCCTCTAACAGATGAGTATCTTTGGCTGCAGGTTAAACTGCAGAGCTAGGCAGTGATGTGCAGTTCCTGGTAATGAGGTCTTATCAATTTGGTGAGATATCCCAGGAGCTGTGTGAGTCTGGGGGCGGCTCTTGTTTGTCTGAGGTGTTCCCAGTGTCTCCATTCTGGTCATCTTTTACAATTTTGCCAGTTCTTTGTTAACAGCTGATAACACCTCTGCCTACCTCAGTGGTCGCTCTCCCTCCCCGAGCTGTTATATTCCTTTTCTTATCTCTTTGTTCCTTTCAGGGAGTCCTGAATCACGCAGGGGCAGCTGCCTCTCTCACTCTTTGCTCTACTTTGGGTTCAGTCACAGTTACTTGAACTAGTTCTTGCTCACACCGCACAGGGGCTGGCCAGCCTATACGTTACAGCTCTTCAGGCAACTTTTATTGTTCACATGGTGACTTTTGTGTTACTCTGGGTGTGTCCATGACACAGACCTTTTACACCTGAACTACTTGTCAAACCTCTCTTTAAGATCAGTAGAGCAAAAGAGGCGTTCCTAGGAGGCAATTCATTTTGTGCTAAAGCTGTCAACTAACATAAGTCAGATGAATTGTTTTTGTTTCTCTTCATTACCGGGTCCAGAAGACCTAGCAGTAAATGTCTGCGTTGTAGACAGCTGCAGTTAGGAGAGAGAAATCCCTCACTACATGAGATGTATAGCGACAGGGCACTTCCAGCGCTGATGATCGCCCTGCACAGTGCAGGACTTGTATTACGTTTCGAAGTAGCCTGAGAGCAAAAGTAAAGACTCTTCAGTACAGGACGTCTGCACTGGTTAATTCATTTTTTTAAAATATCCAGCACTGAACTGAGGTGGAAAACAGACACCTACCTGAGCTCTGACAAAGACTGTATCCATCAGTTAGGGCCTAGATATGAGCTCAGACACTCAGTTCAGCTTATGTGTCTGTGCCAGTTAAGAGCAGTCTCTGTAAAACTCAGACCTTGCCGTGCCTCTGCACTGGCTACTCTAAGTTGTCCAGGAACAGTCGATTTTTGTTGCTGCTCGGAAGCTGTTGCCTTTCCTTTCTCCAGCAGTTACAAGGACACAGAGCATAAAGTTAGTTGTGAAACTCCTCTTCTTGCTTAATGGCCCTGGAATGTTAGCTGTGAATTCTAACAGAAAGGACAGATAAAAAGAAATAAACAAACAGAAAGCTGCTTTCCTTTAGAGCAGTTTCTGAAAGGAGAAACGGAGGAAACTCCGACAGAAGCGGAGAGAGTTATTTGCAGCTCACAGTCCTCAGTACTTTTTTGCTCAAGCAGCAAGCAGAGAGGTGCTGATGCTTAAAACTGCATATTTTTGAGATACAAAGCCAGACCGGTCAATAAATTTGCCTCTAAGTTTTGCAGGTCAAAACCTGCGTGAGTTCTTGCAGTGGGAGCGCAGGTTTTGTATTGCACTGCCCGAAATGGCCTTCACTTCACATTACAGAATCATATGAGTCTATTTCAGTACACTGCTGCCTCCGCCAGCACATGTCAGCTCAGCCTTACTGCTTGGCATTTCGGTGGTGTTCAGTGAATCCTGATGACATACAGCCTTCCTAAGCAGGAGGCATGGAGAGACAGCGTGAGCGTAGCACACTGCGATATAAATAGTGCTGATGGTCATTTGCTTTTTTATCTTGCGAGGGTTTGTACCGAATCTAAGAGAAGATGCAGCGCTGCTAAGCACCTTTTGACTTCCCTCTGGCCCAGCGTTGGCAGGACAAGTTGTCACAGGCATGTTAGGAGCGGGCAGGGAAAGCGTGCCAGAAGAAAGGAAGTGTTCTGATGGTTTAACTGTGGCTTTGCTCGAACGGTGAGACCCTGAGGTCATGGATAGCCACTGTCTCCTGCTGTACAGCTAGGCAGGAGCTAAGGCATCAGCTTTCTCTTTTAAGGAAGATGTAAGGTGCAGGCTTCCCGGGGCTCTAACCGGCCCCACCTGGCCGAGCATTAAAGGTTACATTACCCATTTCGGGATCTCCTGGCCAACTTTCCGCATGGAAAGTAGAAGTGGTGGACAGGTGCTTGTCCAAAGGGCAGAGCGAAGGACTCCTCTTTGAACAGCTGTTGTCTTTCATTAAACCTAAACAGGTGTGGAGGAAAAGCCCGAGCTAAAGAATTTTTGCCTTGTCATGGGAGGCTGTTACATCATTTGAAACCACGCCAAGTTTCTTGAGGGTATTGAGTTTGTAAGAAAGAGGATTGTGCTTGTGAGGAAAGAAGAGAAGAGCAAGATATAGAGGGAAAGGACAATGTTTTGTTTAAAAAAAAAAAAAAAAAGAAATCCTAAATAGTCACTGGAGAAATATGCTTTAGCCATGGAGTTAATTGTACCTGATTGCTGTCTTTGATTTATTGAAATGGCAAGGCATTCTGACATGCTTTGAGCTGGTTATCTGTCAGTAACATCAAAAATAGCATATGCAAAAGTCAGTTAATGCTTAGAAAAATCTTTTTCACGGATGTATATTGTTCCTCTGTTGATTATTGATACTTTGAACACACTGATAAGTCTGAATGCTAAAAGGCAATGACCTCACTTACTCTTTTCTAGGAAAAATATTGAACATCCACCCATCCCTGCTGCCTTCTTTCAAGGGAGCAAATGCCCACAAATTGGTGTTAGAAGCTGGCGTCCGAGTCACAGGCTGTACTGTACACTTTGTAGCTGTAAGTACTTCCTTCCTCTACTCTTTATAATTCACAAGTCTTAAGATTTTCATCTCAGAGCTCGTTTAGAAAACCCTTATAGCATCACGCTTGATTACCTTTTCTCCTTTGTTCATTCATACCGTTATTAGGCAATATAGTGCTTTAGTTTGTTGTCCCTGGAGAAGGAACTGGAACTGAATACAGGAGTTAAAGCTTTACCTAAGTTAACTTCATGAAGTATTTCACTGCTGCCATTCCATCAGTTGCAGTGGGGTACTAGTTCATATAATGCCTTGACTGATCCCAGAATCTTTATTAGTACACAACATCATCATCTTAGATTTTATCATACAACCTTCCTTATTTGTTGCTTTCAAGAAAAAAACAACGCTGGAAATGGCACAAGAAGTCTAGATTTTTTAAGAAGTAATCCCACGTTCGTGCAAACAGAGAAAAACTTAACAATTTATATAAATCAAAAATTAAGAAAACCAAAGCCCAGAGATCTCTCAACAGGGAAGATGTACATGTTTATCAGTTCAGGGAGTTTTTTTTCCACCTTTTTTCATTCTCAGGGTGATAGTAACTATTCTTCATTCCTCTACTGCATTCTTCAGATTATCCTCTGCTTTTCCACTGCTCCTGAAATCTGTTTTCCCATTTGCTTTCCCTTGGAAAATGTTTTTTCCAGTTAGAAAAAATGCATTCCTTTCTCCAAAACATGACTGTTGCTTTCTGTGTGGCAACGTCCTGAGAAACAATAACTAAACAGCAGGGATCTGCCTTGTTAACATGCAAAGGAAAGATCTGCTGGGTCCTCTAGTCCAGCTCTGTGCCAAAGCTGGCTAATTCACTTTTCTGAATTGAAATGTCATCATTTTGTCCAACTTAGCCTATCATGTCCTCAGTTAACATGGCTTTTGTTTTCTGTAGCAGAAACATTACTCACCGCCTCTTTTACTTTGAAACCTACGCTTCTGATAGTTCCTCACAGGCTAGTGCGTGTCAGCATCTTCTCTGCATTCCTCACATTAGCCTATTTTCACGTTGTCTGTAATAACATAATGATAAACAGATCCCTGAGGAGTCCGGATCACATTCATTGCTACACATCCATGCCCCTCTCTTTCCTCCTTCAGCCATACAGACTTTCTGGCTATTGCTTTTACAGGAGGAGGTTGATGCTGGAGCAATCATTTTCCAAGAGGCAGTTCCCGTTAAGGTCGGTGACACAGTGGAGACCCTGTCCGAAAGGGTGAAGGAGGCTGAGCACCGAGCCTTTCCAGCTGCCCTGCAGCTTGTCGCCAGCGGGGCTGTACAGGTGGGGGATGCTGGCAAGATCTGCTGGAAGTAAGAGCAGCAAGTCCACAGAGCTCCTCAGGTGGTACAGCTGAGGTGCATTAGCTGATCAAAACAGAGGCCACAGTCTAATAATGTGTATTCACCTCACAAAGTGTTTTAAGCAAAGGATTTACCATTTCATGTGCTCAGTCAAATGGCTAAAGATTCAAAGTAAAATCGAGAGAAAGCCACAAATGGGAATGTTACAATGGGGGGCTGTTCTCAGTAGCTTCAGCTACAGCTCTGTTACATGCTTCCTATTTATGGTCACTTCCTTGGCCAACATTTCAGTTCTCAATCACTTTCTTCACAAAAAAAAAACAACAAAAATGTCTTGGTTACAGAGACATCTAAACATCTGAGATTGACTTAAGAACATCACTTGGTCTCCAAACAGACCATACAGCCTGTAACAGGGGATTCTCTTGTCACGTGCTGTGAAGTGTCTGTAAGGATGAGTAATGGCAGGTAGTAAATTGGAAGTGATGGCCATATGCAAAGACTTGACTCATAAAAAAATATATAGCCAAAACAAGAAAAACTGGCCTTACCCTTCCTGCAGATAACAAAGTGCACTTTTTTTTCCATCTAGTTTCTGTTTCAATGTTGGTAGATCCTGTCTGGCCTAGATTCTGGATGTATCCAATAACTTCAAATACTGAACCTGCTATCAGTCAGATCCTAATAGAATTAAACTTCTGCTGACCATTTGCCTTCAAGGATTTCCCTATGAATCCACACAGTCCACACATGAATTCCCCTCAGAGATTTGTTCAGAACCAAAAGGGTAATTTTTTTTTTCTGAATGAGCAGAGAGGGAATTAGTACAAGACAAAAATATTTTTTTGGCTTGTGAGACATTCTTCAATTCTGAAGAAGGTAAGTCCCTGTATTCTGGGAATTAGTATTTTCACCTAGAATAATACTGATGCAAACCCAGGAAATGTTGCAACTCTGAAAACAGTAAGGTTTTTTCATAGATGAATTCTTGTGAAAAAGCACCTGGTTTTCTTTTAATGTGTTGTAGCTGTGAAAACATTTTAATGCATTTACAAAAATAATCATTTTTGTCCTGTACAAACCAGAAGTATCTGACTGCAGCCAATTATGTGTATTTTAGAACTACCCTTTACTACAGAGAAAACTGGTTACTGTTCTGTGCGCTGATGTCCTTACAGTAATCTCAATTCGGATTTGAAATAAAGTCTAATAAAATTAAAAACTTAAACGTATCAAAATCTTTCCCTGAGTTTCCTTTTCCAAGGGTATAAGCTGAAGGAGGAGTTTGTGAAAGAGAATCTAACTACATCTGCAGTGCAACGACTGCAGATCAGTTTCTGAGGTTACAGACGTGTGCAATCCTGCAAAAGTTAGTTATAATTCCGGAGCGTGGTGACCTTACTGTTCCCAGGGCCAGATGGTCTGCAATGAAGAAGCTTGCTGACAAAATATTCCTGTCATCTTCTGTCGCTGAGGATAAAGCTCAAGCAAATACAGAGAAAAATTACGTGGTCAAATTTAATGTGCTTGTAAAAGGCAAAGAATAAAAGCTAAATCTTCATCAGAGCACTTTTCTGTACAAACCTATCTTTGCAGAAGAAAGCTGACCCCACAGGCCAACTGCCCGCCAAGGCTTGCAAGCCAGTCTGTCTCGGGGAGAACATAAAAGAGGCAGGGAGCGTCCAGCTCTGCCTGGGGTGCAGTCTGCACAAGTTCAGTACTAGCTGTGACACAGCACATCTCTTACAAGTCAAAAAGAAATCAGTCTTAAATGAATTTACACATTGGTGTTACTTGTTCCAGCAGTGGTGAAATCACCACCAGTGCAGCTAGTAAGTAAAACATTTATATGAGCAGTTTGATCCCTGACAGGAAGGCCAAAAGCAGAAGACATGGCAACCTCAAATCCAATACCCCAATCCATCACAGACATCTTGAGCAAGACTCAGGTGTTTTGCTGTCTAAGAATGATGACAAGTGGGATTTAAGCACCTATCTGCATTTCTGCAAATTTGTAAAAGGAAATTTTGTTGTGAACTGCACCTTAGACTGCTAAAAAAGCCTAGTCTGAGAGAAGAATTGATTAAAAGACCACACCCAGTCCCCCAGGGATGTCTCGAACACAGAGAAAGTTGTTCAATACCACGGTGATAGCCTAGAGAACTGTTAGAGCACAATAACTGGTGTCCTATTCTCTTTTAACAGTTTATTAGTTAGGTTTTGAAACATCACTCATGCTTGGTATGCAAGCCAAACAGTATACAACATTAAGTTAATATACAACATTAAGTTACAACACGGTTGTAACAGGCCAAGAGCAAAATAAGCAGCATGTTTATCATAAATATTAACTACAAATACCAAACATTTGTTAATCTCTCCTTGTTATAGTTCTTCCTATTCCTCCTAGATCATGAAAATACACTTTCCTTGCTCCCATTGTTGGAGTGCAAAAGCCAAATACAGATTTCTGTACAGAAATGGCAGAGCTTGCAGGCAAGAAGCTGAATTCCCCTTCCTTCCCCTTCCACCCTGCACTGAAACAGTGCAAGCTACACATTAAATAAGTAAATACTTCAGATGTTTTAAATGGAGCTGACTCATGCTCTCAAACAGCCTGACATGGCCAAGAGCCAGTTGTACAGTATGTCCCTTACTCGTACAGTACATGTAATTCCAAAACAATGCTTTTTTGTTGTTGTTTTTCACTGCATCTGATGGCTGTTAGTGATCCCTCCCCTGGAAGTTCAGCTCTGGCTACTTATTTTCTAGTTTGTTCAAGTAATTTCTTAGCTAGATTTCCTCCTCTCATTTACGTTACTTTGCATGAAAGTTATTATCCTGGCAGAGAGATATAAAGCTTCCCACAGAAAAACGTTTTATTTAACAGCAGTGACTCTTTGGGCCAAGCCAATCATTAAGTCAGCAGAAAGAAAAACTCAAGATTTTCCTGCCACGGCAAGTCAAGCTGTGGATATCCCGCGGGTTTCACAGACGGAGGAAGAAAACTGTCTGAAATCTGGTAATTATTTCTACTCCCTCTAACCAATTTTCCACCCCTCAAGATCCAAATGTTTTAATATGAAATTCTGGGAATGTCTGTCTGCTCCCCCTTTCAAGGAACAAGGCAAAGTGCCTAAAGTTATGTTCAATGTGCACTATTATTTTGTATTGACAAATAATCCATGAAGGGCAGCTTGTTTCATTTTGTTTTGCCTTCAGAAAAGTTCCCTGCCTTGCTGGCAGCTCACTAGACATCTCTGTTTGTTAAAAGGGCCCACAAAAGGGTTTTGCTTCAACACTAATTTCCCTGCCCACTTTTGCCTGCTTAAAAGCACAACACCAGATCAAAGAGCTGGTAGCAGCAGTTTTGAAATTTGTCCATCCACAGGAGTTAAAACACATTGAGGGCTGAATTACTAAGAATCACATACTCCACATTACTCTCACACCCTGTTGGTGAAATTGGCCCAGTGTAGCTTGAAAACACGAATAAACGCCCCTCCCACAGAACTACGCCTTCATTCCTAAGGCTTGGCCACCCCGCACACACCGAGCCAGGCGGGGGCCCACTTCTGATCTGCCCCAACACATCTGGCCTCCTCCATCCAAGGAGCTGGTCACCATGCTGTGGTTCCTTCGTGAAGCTCTTCGTGCTCTGCAATGTGATGCAGCCAACAAAAATTAATCCCTTAGAAGAATTAATTTCCCTCTGAAGCACTAGCCCACTTCCACAGGTTAAGCCCCCTCTTTGCTTTGTAGCACAGTATCTCCTTTGCAGAGGAAAACCAAAGAAATTCGAGATCTGAAATGAGTTTGGCTCCCACAGCCAATTTTGCAAAAGGCATAACTAAGGCTGCAAGCTAAGGGGAAAGAGATCGTGGCTCAGAATGGAAACTCACAACAGCGATATGCCTGCAGGCCAAGCCAAGCGCGTCAAGGGAAGGAAGGAGGAAGGACAGGCGAGCGGAGAGCAAGCCGCCCATCAGCCTGCCTACACCACGTCATTTTCCTGTGGCTCCAGCATCACGGGAGAGGAAGCGCAGTCACTCTTCTCCCCTTGAAGGCACAGACTTTGTCCCTCTTGTTTCCAGCAGGTTTTACCGTCAGCTCCTAGCTGCACTGCTCCGCTGGCCACCAGCTGCAGGGCGATGGGAAAAGCCCGACACTCGGCTTCTTTAACCCTCTCCGACAGCGTCTCCTCGGTGTCATCTGCCTTCACGGATACCGGCTCCTGGTGGATCACTGCTTTGGGGCAAGACTCCTCCTGCAACAGAGATTGGAAGTCTTTTAGAAGAGGCAGGTTAACGGTGTCAGTGAGGGTATGGAGGGTGTAGACAGGGCAAAGAAAGTCTTGTGAGATGCTTCAGTAGGCACAGATGTAGCTGTGGGGTAGTACATCTAGAGGGCGACCTCCATTAAGGGTGCGTACATTACATTAGGGGGTAGAGTGGGGAGAGAGACGTGGGCTAGAAGATTCAGAGGACAGTTTGCTGAGGGTAGGAGAAACTGGAAAAAAAGCCCATAAAATGAAGAAGGCAAGACCTCAAGAAACCACAAATAAGGGGGTCAGAGGATTGAAACAAGGCAAGCAAAATGTGATGGAGGGGCAAGGCCTGCAAAGGGTCTCCCCAAATAGTGTAAAGCTGTCTTTCCAAATGCAAAGGAACCCCCACGTGTTGTACCTGGTAACATTCCCAAGATCTGTACACATTCTTGTTACCTCATCCTGCTTCTGCCTTCAGAAAGGGGAAAAAAGGCAAATTCCTTTTCATAACTTCCTTGCTGTTAGGCAAGAGGACACCTACCAGGACAAAATGCACAGTGCAGCCTGTGACTTTGAATCCAGTTTGCAGGGATTGCTGATGGACATTTCCACCCTTGATTGCTGGGAAAAGCGATGGGGAAGCATTCAGAATTTTCCCTATACATTGGTGTGAGAGAAAAGAAAAATCAATTTGAAAGGAATTCCCTTGAAGTGGGATGTGATCATCAGTTCATAACAACAGCAGTCAGCACTGCTCAGGAGTTCAAATGGTCCCAGTAGCAGTCAGGATGCAACAGGGCACATTCATGTTTAAAAGCAAAAATGGATGTGGTGTTATGATCTCTTAAGAAATCTGAGGAAATACTACTCTTCCAGGAACACAAGAGAAGGTGGGCAGGCTTTGCCAGGCAAGCATGTTTCAGTTGAGGCCAGGACCTCATTTGCTGTTGCAGCTATGGATGGCCAGAGAGAATCACGAGTCTCTCCCCTCTCAGATGACCAGCCCTCGTGCTGCAGACAAGGGGCTTGGAAGCAGAGGACTTCACACTGCAGCCTCATGCTGAGCCCCTGCACAGACGGAGGCCATTCTCGCTGGAAACATGATTCCCAAAGAAGCCTGTCCACGTGCAACCTGCACAGTCAATAATGTCTGAGCAAGGCCTCAGAAGTCGGTACATGGTGCCCAGTGCCAAGAGGAGACAGGAGCATGCACTCCCTCCTCTACTGGTCTGGGTGCCTGTAAAGAAAACTCTGCCCCAGAGCAGAGCAGAGCTATCCTTACCCAGGGAGCTGCAGTGGCTGTGTGTCCAGCATGCAGCACAGAGCAGCGCTAGGTGCAGCCCTAGGAGGGGGACGCATTAAATCACCTCCCCTTGCAGTCTTCTGTAAAATGACTGCAGGGAGCAAGTTTGGCACGACTCCCCAGCGTAGCTCCTGGACAGACAACACTGAACGAAACTTCTGCCTGTTCCACAGGCACTTCTCCTTCCCGGTAGGAAGGCAGACAGACCAACTCCATGACACTGCTTTTGCCCCTCTGTTACTTGTGTCAGCACAGGGCACTTCACTGTTAGTGCACAGAGTTGCTGGCTGGAAGGAACGGAACGAAACGGTAGCCCCACTGATTTACATGCAATCCTCAGTGTAGGAAGGCTGAGAGAGCTTTAACTGGAAGATGAAGAAATGTGACTGTAATCCTAGTAAAACTAAGCATCTGTATTTTAATTTCTCTTTTACAGAGTTATAGTTTCTTACCTTTCCATTTTCTGAGAAAAGGACTGGACAGAATTCTCATAAATCCTGAAAGACATATCAGTTCAACAGCAAATTCTTCAAGAACTTGGTCAATTGTGCTGTCAAACTCAGAGCGACTCCCATATAACTTATGATCAATCACCTAAAACATTAAAACACATCAAGAGCTATATCAGGTGAATGAGAGTAGCTACTTGAGCAACAAAGACAAAACAGAACAGATTCATTCCAGGGCACTCAAAGACTTAGAGTTATGAGCTTGCACGTTATTCAGGATATCTGTGATTTTCCTGTTCATATCAACATTCCTGGGAACACCCCGATCACTTGCTAGTTAACACAGGTTGTTTCTCACAAAATGCTTTCTACTACAAGTAGAAAATCTGCACACAAAAAGATCAAGAGTGAAAAAAAAACTTGGGTAATGTGGTGTAGAAGGAAATAAGGGGGAAAGAATAAGGAAATAAGGGGGAATCTTCAGAAGATATTGATCTCTGAAATGCCTGGCTGAAGACTAGAATAATAATCAGCATCATCACCAGTCAGTCTGTAGGTGCTTACTGAAAATCATGAATTTATCTAGAAAGACAACAAACTGACTGGACATCCCATGTAATGGGAGGAGTTAAGTCTTGTTTTAGTTCTACTCAGCCCCTTTGCCCCAATTCCCCACATAAGTGTTGATTCCTGACTGCTCACAAAGACATCCAAATAAGGGGCTGTAGAGCCTTCATACTCTTACCTATGAAAATATGAATGAATTTTAACATAATGTAACTTTTTTTTTCTCCAGTC
This sequence comes from Cygnus olor, assembly GCF_009769625.2. NCBI lineage: Eukaryota > Metazoa > Chordata > Aves > Anseriformes > Anatidae > Cygnus > Cygnus olor. The sequence goes on along the minus strand of NC_049169.1, from coordinate 111,596,030 downwards.
TTTATACTGCCAGAAAAAAAAAAAAGAAGTAATATGGATCCTACTCATCTGTTAAGGAAGCTTGCTGAAAACTTTTTAATGCATGGAGAGCCTTTTACAGCATTTATTGCCATCTGTATATAGCTGTACACATGCAATAACTGCTTCAAAACATTAAAGATTAAGAAAGAGGAGTTCCTGGTGGGCTACGTTTGAAATCACAAATCATTCGATGTTTTCAAATGCCACCTTCTCTGCTTTGCTAAATATGATGGCACGATGTTATTCTCTTTCTATATCTTTGCTTTAAGAAACAAACCAGTAAAAGTTTCCATAACACTTCACTGACCGAAAGTAGAAGAGACTTGGATGGTGCTGCTGAAAATGACTGACCGCACAGGATGAAGGTCTTTCTAAGAAGGGATGAGCTGAGGAGACAACATGCTTATGTGTTTTGCAGAGCCTGAAATCTTACTCATTTCTCTTAGAGCTGTAATTTGCTTGGGCTACAATTTCAGACTGAAATCAAAGCACTTGCAAGAGTAAAATGTAAGCGTACTGATTTCAGTGAGATTTAAGCACATCTCTAACCGTAGGCACATACTTATTTTAAGTCTCTTCCTAACTCTGGACTGTAATGCTCACTGAAGAGACAGGAGAGACACACACAGCCTCCAGTGAGCACTGTGTTAGGCCCATACAGCTGCCAGCTCTGTCTCTGCTGATAATTTTGACAGTTCTGTGCTACATCCACTTATCTACACAGAAGATCTAAACAGATGTGAAACATGAATTCTCACCAAGCGTTACATTACAGACCTACAGATTCAATAAGTGTGAGCTGGTGATATAAAGGAAAGGAAACGGGTGCCTTTACCCTGGTGGGAATCCCAGCACGGGCTGCATTTCGTAGCTCCTCCACACCGGACTTGTTGGAGATGACAAGCACAACTTGAGCGCAACTGCCTGGTTCTTTTGCATAACTGATGAGCGCAGCAAGATTTGTGCCTCAAAGGGAAAGAGAGCAAACATTTACGATATAGACAAGCATCTGTATCACAGAGAAGTGACTCTTAGCCCTGTTTATAATTAAAAATCTTTGTTTCAAGGATTGCACAAATGGAAGAGGAGAAAGCAATTTATGCAGTAATAAAGTTCATTTGTTAAGCAGTACTAAACACCTTGACTGCCAGTCAAAATGCAGCTCTGGTTTTAGAAGGCTCCATAGATTCCATGGAAAAAAAAGTCAAGGCAGATGCATTTACATCAGGGCTGACTTCAGCCTCTCCTTTGTATGAACATTTCTCTGCGTATCTGATGATAAATGAAAGCTCACCTGTTCCAGAGACGAGAACAGCTACTTTAACTTTGTTCCTTCTGGGCTGGTGTTGACTTTCTACAACAGCATTATTCAGCAGGTGCTGGGGGCTGCTGAGCTTCAGAGCTTCAAGAAGATTCTTGACTTTGATGTGAGAACCTCCTCCAAATACATGAGGAAAACAACAGTAAAATACTTCAGATCTTACTTTCCCATCTAAATTTACTTGGTACAGTTCATTAATCATAAGTTTCAACTGAAAAAAACCTATCAGCAATGAATTTATGCTAGCACTAACTGAACTACAAAAATGTATACTGATTGAATGAACAACTCAGGCTAGTTGTGCTGACCTCTTTTGTGCTAGTCACTTGCAGAATGAAGACTTACTACCACCTGTGACTGCACACAGCTGTGGCCTATCCTTGGCCTTTATGTGGGATCCACGTGAGTTGGGAAGGGGCTGGAAAGGAGGTGTGTTGATTACCATGATTGTGGTAAAATATAGTTGACTAAATAATGTTAAAGTCCTTACAGACAGTCATCAGAGGGATTTCCTCAAGTCTCAACCAGGTACCTAGGTAAGGCACTATTCAAGTAATGTCACTCTGAAAACACGTCATTCACTTCTCAAAGTATTTAATAATGAAATCTAGATGTGAAGGCACCAAGTAGCCTCAAGCCTAGCAAAATGACAGGAGATAGATGTGAACTACACAAAATTTGCAACAGAACAGCTCCTACAGAACTGAGCACAACTTGTACCTCCCAGGAGATGCTCAGCGCTTCACAGAATCACATTTAAACAACTCACCCTCTATCAAGCTAAAAATAAATAGTGCACACCGGGTGGAAACGTCTCTGAACAAGGAGACAGGTGAATCTTATGCTTTCAGTCAAAGCATACTATTTAATTTTTGTGTCTTCATTTCCACTAAGACACCTGCTAACCTGTGTGACAAGGGGCAACAACTTCCCCAATCAGCCAAGCTTCCTCATGTCTCTGTACATCCTTGAGAACATGCTGGGCCAGCTCCTTCTGCACAACCAAGACCGCACCAATCCCGCAATTAAATGTCCAAGCCATCTCCTCCTCAGAGAGGTTTCCCTCTTTGTAAAGCCAGCAGAAGATTTCAGGAATCTTCCAACTAAGTGCATCTGAAAAAAAAAGATTGAAAATTGGATATGGTCAGCACAAATGTTTGCTACCCATTTGCTGTTACACACAGTGGTACATTGCAAGAGCTGATAGACACATATTCTTGATATTTTAAGATATAAGATATTTTAAGATATTTTAGATATTTTAAGTGCCCAATGAGAACACTGACCCAACTTCCAGTCATGCTTATGGGTGCTGCTTAGGCAGAGGTTTCTTGACGCCATTTGTGCAAGAAAAGAGATCTCTAGGCTTCCTGAGAACATGTAGGAAATGATGGCGAATTAAAAATACCCATCCTTGATCAGCCAGAAAGACAAAACTACAAATGACTTACATCTTCTGTAAGAGATATAAAAGCCACAGGACAAACTATCTTCTGGCTTTTGGGGGCTATCTAAGCAGTTCCTAGTCTTCTGTTTCAAAGAAACAATGATTGGTATATGTGCATACTTAGGTGTGTTGGCAGGCAGACTGGAAGAGGGCTCATTGGTGGGAAGCATGGTTGGGCTTTCACAGTGACCCTACTCATGCAGGCATGTCCTTAGGTTCTCTGTGGAACGCTTGATGGTATAGACTTACCACTTTGACTTCACTTTAGAAAACTAACAATCCCCTTGGATTGTTAACTTGTCTATGGTTCTAGCCACTCATAAGCAAGCTGGGCACCACTTTAGTAAGCTGAGTTTATTTCTCTTCTTTCTAATTTCATTCTAGAGAAGTACAGACACCTTCCTTCTCCCCTTCCCATCACCTTAATATTTTTGGACTCTCATCAATATGTGTGGTTGTTGTTGTTTTACATTTTTGGTTTGGTTTGGGGGTGTTGTTTTAACTTCCTAATACTGTTTCCAATTTTGGCTTCAATAGAAGAAATTTCAACTTAGATGTCAAATTCTAATCTGTTGTGAAGAAGTTACTACCAACCACAAAATTGCATTAAGTGTTTGTGTCTGTGTACACACTGTGGAGTAAGTTATGCAAATTAGTTATCTCAACAAGCATCACTGTTTGGTTGAAATTATTGAATTATTATGGAGAGAGATTTTGCAGAGTACACAATTTTCTCAAATCCCTTTTGTCCTAGAGATAAGCTGCCTTCAAACTCTCCTTACATTTCCCCTCTCCAACAAGAGGGTGGTGCTCATCAGTTGATGCTTACTCGAAATAGGAATGTTTCTGGCCGTCTGTTTGGGAAGGTTGACTTTGGGTTGTTCAGTCTTCAGCTTTGTACATACAAAACATTTCTGAGGGTCTCTACAACTGAAGCTGAAAAGTCAAGTCTATGCTGTATATAAATTTTGTCAAACAGAAAGAGTCATCTTTGATATTTACCCAGGACAGCACTGACATGTTCTGGCAGGACTCTGGAGATGCCTTCCAGCAACCCTTCCTCAGCAATAAAGGCAAAAGCCTTCACGTGCCCTGAGCGAAGAACAGGCAGCAAAGACGGACTGTACAGTTTTGCTGGGGTCAGCAATATATCTCCTGCAAACAAAAGTGTCAGTTCAATCAGTTTGTTAAAAAAATCATTAGGCAGTTAGTGGGAATGCTTCTCTGAACAGGTTCCTTTCTGATCTGTGTGGCAGACAGCCTTGGGAAGTATCAAACTGCACTGGTCCACTCTCCCAAAACTAAGGAAGCAAGACATATACCTACCCCAAAGACTGAATAACCCTAATCCATCTTGAAATAAACAACTCTTGACAGCACCTAGTTATGGAAATGTCTGGACACAATTCATTTGGAGGTTTGCTTTTGAGAAAGAAGATATTGTACCTAGAGTCTTGTCACCACAGCTGCCGGGCGCTGGGGAGGAGTAGTGTAAGGAGGACATTAAGAGTATCTTCCTTATGATGCTAAAGCCACGGCCATAAATCCCAGAAGAGGCCAGTCCAATAAATACATCTTCCTCATCAGCCCTCTGCAGCCCCAAAAGCATCTGCCCTCGCTCCACTGCACCAACCACAAAGCCAGCCAGGTCATACTCTCCAGAAGAATACATGCCAGTCACCTCAGCCATCTCCCTGCCTAAATGGGGAGAAAAAAGCAGTCAGCACTACCTGTAAACATGTTTTATTGATAACTTGAAATCTACGGCATCTCCTAAAATAGACAATGTATCCAGGACAGCTGTAGAGACATACAGCCTAAGCAGCACATTCAGATGCATTTTAAAAATTCTTCTCAGTTTCTTAGCTCATGGCTTCAACAAAACAAAGCTTTATGAACTTACTGAAAGAATAAAGTGTTCTTGCATTTCATGCTGCTTATCTGACACTTTCTTCTATGATGGAGTATCAGAGGGAATGAAAACATGTAGCACTTCAAGAATGTAAGGCATGGGCAATTTTGCTGTCCTTTATACAAGGATAAAAAAGAGAGAGACAGGATCCAAATGCACGAATAGCAAAGATCATCCCTCTGTGCTTACCCATTTTAGAAATGAGGAAGAGTTTGTGCCCAAATGCTTGCCATTTTTTTTCCCCAAACAGAAATCAAATGTTCCAACATCACATAATTGTTCTGCCTACAAATTCTATTCACTGATAATCATTTTAACGTCAGAACCTTCAAATATCAAAGTGTGTTCATACCTAGGAAAGCACATCCTGCATTTCTGCATGCTTCAGCTATTCCTTCTTTGATTGTTTGAGTCACATCGACATCAAGTTTGCCATAGGCAAAATAGGTGAGGAAGAAGAGGGGCTCTGCTCCTTGAGCCAGGATGTCATTGACACACACGGCAACCAAGTCCTGCCCTATGGTGTCATGTCTCTTACATGCTTGTGCAACCTGCAAAACGTGGTAGGGACCAGCAGTGGTGACAACAGATATGCAGAACTCAGATGTCAATCAGACAAATAAGCAGATATTTTCTTTTCCCTGATAAGAATCACAACATAAAACACCATGGAAAATACCCAGTAGACCAAGAGAAAACAGATCATTTTCTCACAGAAAAAAAAAAGAAAAATCCTTTTTTTTTTTTTTTTAAAGATTAATGCAAATTCTAACTTCAGCTACCCATAAATTGTCATTTGGGGTTGTTTGTTTGCTTGCTTTTTTTGGAATGCTATGTCAAATCCAGAATAAGGGGTGTCTCAAAGCAATTACTAGTTCCTGGGACATCCAACCTACAGAACATCCTAGCAATTTCTGAAAATAAGACCAGGTTGCTTGAACATTATTGTGTGTTTTGCTTTACTTTTGCCTACTAATTTCACTGGGCTACACAGGAAAACTGAAACAATGTCATTAAGTAGTTTTCTTGTTCTTCTCCAAGCCCACAAGGAATGAGATTCTCCTCTCCCACCCTCCACAAGGAGTCTTTTCATCCCAGCTATCTCATATCACAGACAACAATGTGGGCCTGGTCTATAGGCTTCTTTGAAAGGCGGGTCTTCCACAAGGCAACATCCTGTTTCCTTCAGGAAGGCTGTTATTGGGTTTAGAATAAATAAATAAATAAATAATCAAGGTTTTTGCATCCCACAAATAATGAAACCTAATTTAGGCATCATGGTTTCTACAAAGTGGTGACATTTACACCACTTTAATATAAACAGAAGTTTCTACACTGCCAGGGATACACCAGAGCAATTCCGTTTGCACCAGCTGCTGATGTAGATGTACTGTTCCAATTCACACGATGCGATTTATCTTTGCTAGTTACCACTTCAGGGTCTGAAACAGGACAAAGACTGCATATGTATGGATAAATTTTCAAAATTTTACTAAAAATGCCGTGTCGGTTTAGTTATACCAGTACAGAAAAAAAACCACAGTACTGAAGGACAGGCAATGGCAAAATGCAGATGAATACTATCACTGGCTTCAAAGTGATAACAGAGCAACACCTACACAAAATTGGAGTTTGATTTACAAGCCTGACTTCTTTCACCATCTGGTTGACTTAGAAGTGCTGTGGAAACCAGTCAGCTGACGTCCTTTGTTGCATTATAACAACTCCCTCCCGCTGATCCAGTAACAATTCATATAGGCATTGGACAACTTGTTTTGGACAAGTAAGGGTCTTGGGAACAGTCTGTATAAACACTGTTGGGAGTGTCTCTCTGCCATGCTTATGGACAAATACCCACAAGAGCCAGCACCAATCGCTTTTTCATGCTCAGAGGTGTTCAGGAATGTACAACTGCAAAAGGCTGCCTGGTTTATGTTCGGCCTCCTGCTGGTGCAGGAAGTCACACCACATCATCTCATTACTAAAGGTATAAACCCAACTTGAAAAAAAAATAAGTTGCTTTACGCGACCTGTGAAAGGCAGCTTCAGACCTCCACTCCTCTGATGGCTGAAAGCCACCTTCTGATTCCCTATGTAAATATATTCCTGGTTCAACTTATCCTCTGTTTTGGTATAATTAGCATCATTTAGCTACGGGCTTCTCTCTCCCTTTAATGTTTATTTCCTCCATCCTTCTTTTCCACCAGCATCCTGACAGAGGTAATAATGCTACCTCTCTACATACAATTTATTAAGCTCAGTATGACAGTAATAATTTCAGCACTTTTCTGTACCAATTTCTCCCTGAACTGATCTTTCTCAAATCCAATGGGTCCTTTATTTTACAGTAGAAATTCGGGTTCTTAGTTCCTCAAGTGCGTGGCTAAATGTTCTGTTTTATTATCATTTCATCACAAAATATACAGATTCTCCAGATTCTCTATGACACATGCCTTGCTCAAGTCATCATCTACGAAGTCCAATTGACCACTGCAGTGGACTTGGGATGTACTTAAAATGCTCAGAAGGGTGTAAATGATACAATTTGCTGCGGCATTTAAAACAGTCTTGGGAGGTAACATAAGCTTTGCTACAGTCAAGTTGCAAGTTACCTGCAGTTTAGATCCAAGGCCTTTAGTTTGAGATACCAAGATGGGATCATCATAACCAGATGCCTTTAAGTCAAAGAAACCAGCAAAGCCTCTTATTTCTGAATGACTGCCTGTGAAATACAAATATGTAAAGGATCATTTTAAAGTAAATAAAAAGACCCAAAATACTCACCAAGAGAACATTGCAAATTACGGTTTCTTGGACAAGACAGCATTGTGTCCACTGACAAAACATGCACAGCTTTGTGAAGCGGGGACCCTGAAATCATATATTTCATGGTGCTGTAAACAGATGGTTATTATTCTGTATTTGTGACCTATGGATTGTGCATAAAAAAACGATAAAAAATACTGAACTTTTAACAGTTCCACTTTTTTCTTTATGTGGCTCCTTTTTCTAAGGGAAAAAAATCAACAAGAATTTTTCCTCAACAGATCACTATTAAGAGTAAATGACAAATAACAAGTGCAGTGTTTGATAGCTACATCCTAACAGCTGTTTGGATGTTGTACTCATATGTACATCTGGTGGGAAAACTTCTGCCCAGTGATGTACAAAACCATTCCATTAATCCAGGAGTTATTCTGTTCACTGGACTACCCTTGGAAAAATGCAATAATTCCCACGTTAACCCAACTATCTTTTAATTAAAGTATAAGGAGGGATGAGAAAGAAATGAGTTATTTTTATTTCATGGTGACCCCAGCCCAGTTTCTCAAAGTCAGTTTCAATGCCAAGAGAAGATTTACTCAACTTCTGGGATAAAAAAAAAAATAAATCTGGTTTCACTCAACATACTGAGGAAATTCAAAGATTGTTCCTAATCTTACCTGATCTGGTACCACTTACAATTGATCTTTTTGGCTGATGAAACAAAACATCATTGGTTACAGCTTCCACACATCTCTCTTTGTATATCAGACCCCTGTGGGGAGGAAACGACATGCTAGCAGCAATAGTGACATTTTCATAGACCATCACTGATCACACAAACAATAACAACAGACAGAGCTTTGGACTGGTATCTGTTTCTGCTTGTGCCTTTGCTTACATACAGAGACTGTTTGAGAAGCCGTATACCCCGATGGCCAATGTCCTTCCTGTAAGTGGCACCCTTGAAACGAATGGCTGCTACTCCCCTGTTGGCTTCTCCCAGTGCCTTCATCAGATCCTCCTTAACAGCGGTAATGGAGAGGACTCTGCCACCACTTGTAACCACTCTGCCGTCCTTCAGCGTTGTGCCAGCATGGAACACCTGCAGCCCTAACTCTTTGGCTTGAAGCAGCCCTGCAAAAGCAAAAGGAACTCTGAATATTTTTAACCATGTACTATGTTGGTAAAGCAGTGAAGACTGAAGTCCTTTCTTCAGTCGAGGGAGAAGAACAATGAAGCTTCCCACTTTACCTTTCTTCTAAGAAACAGCATTACCAGTCATTCCCTTCTGAGACAGCCAGTAAGAAGAGAGATCACACAGGAACAAAAATAAGGGATCCAGGTGCTACAGGAGAACATACAACTACCCTCTCCCATGGCAAAACCGTGCTGAATATTGTCATTGGGAATATTGTAATTGCAGGGCTTTCCTGCAGGAAATCATTCCACAATACATAACGATTTACTGCTTGGACTCCCCCCTCTCCCTGATATTAAACCATTCATGTTACCTCAGCACTCCCCTAGCCATTCTGCTGTGCCCACTCCACATCATTCCCTACCGTACTTGGAATCAACTCTACAATCATTTGCAGGTGGCTGTCTGATGGCTAAAGCAAACGATTTATTTTGTTCTTTTAATGTGTTTCCATGCATTTTCCTCTCAGAGGAAAGCAAATTCCTCAGGGATTTTTGGATCATACTTTGAAGAGAGGATAAGGGAAGAGGAGGAACTGCTGCCATCCCCTGGAAAAAGCAAAACAAAAACAGTTTTCCCCTTGCTATCAGCTAGATAGATTTTATAAAGGAGTAAAAGGAACCTGTATACTTGCTGGAGGTACAGTGTGTTGCATCACCACAGCTCTGCCCTGACAAGGTCAAAGCTGAGCCCCAGCTGGCCTTGCCGCAATGGAAACCTAACTCCTTCTCGTCGTGTCTTAAGGAATACTCCAGAATAAAGTGTTTGTTAAGCTGTTAAAATGTGGGATTCAATGTGAAAAATAGAAATATGTGAATAAAGCCCCCACAACTCCAGGGCTTGGAGTACAATAATAAAATAATGGTTTGAATTTCCTTGCTTTGACCATCCTTTTTTTTTTTTTTTTGTGATCAACAAGCAGGGTGGTCATGCTATCTCACATGGATGCACCAGGGTTGTCCCAGGAAGATTTAACACCCCATCACCTTCTTATCTCAGCAGCCAGCTACAGACTGAGCTTTACAGAATGACGCCGTTTTAAACATTTAGGCCCTGGGCTACTTTGAACAGGAAGCATTTCAGCTAAACAATCTTACTGAACAGTTATTTCTTCCATGAGGACAAGGAGTGATTGACGAAGGCAGATTCTGCAGAGTGTGAGGGATGGGATGAAGGAAAGCAGTACAGCTCTCTGGGAGAAGAGGTAAATGCAAGCTTTCTGAAGTGCTAGGCTGAAAGTAAACAGTGAACAAGCTTCTCAAGTTACCTGTTACTTCCATGCCTTTGTCATAGTCTCCTGGGTATCCTGGACTTGCCATGACCACACACACAGCTGTACTGTTTTCTGACCAGGCTGGCATGAAGCTGCAGAGTTTGCCATCAATTGTTGCTTGAATCACTTCATAAAAATCATTTTTAAGCAGTGGAAGAATTACCTGCATAAAAATTTTCATAGTGATAGAAGTTAATTCTTATTTTGCTGGCTTACTGAAAATCACCTTAGGGAAAATTCAATTAACAGAGTAAAACCTGTAGCTGCCAAACTGAAAATACTGGATTTCCCTATATCTCTAAATTTGGAAACCATTGGTGAGTACTAATTTGTAGCATCTCTTTGGCAGAAATTTCTAACACAAAATGTGAGATGATGTAGAAGGCATGTGAATTTAGGCCCCCCCCTGTACACTTCTACCCAGAAAAATAAAATTGAAGGAACAGCTCTTTAACTTAAAATAACTTTAACTAGTAATTCACAGAAGCTGACTAGCTAAAATTTTAAGCTACCTCATACATCATCTAAGACATTCTCTTTCTGATCTGCATGTTGAGGGAAGGAAGACGTAAATCCAAATATTTTATGCATATTTCCCGAGAGGTAAGATATAACAGCCAGAGGCAAAAGAAAGAAGCATATGTAAGCTTCCAGTATCTGTCACTCACCTGGCACTGAGGGTCACCAAACTGACATTTAAAGTTTAAAATTTTCACACCATCTTTGGTAAGCATTAACCCCGTCTGCAGCACACCTGATCAGAAAGAACATAATCAAGCAAATGAATTTAAATGTTCATTTTTCAAGAACTCTTTTAAATGCAACATAATATTTATTTCTGCTAACTGTAAGAAATTAGGAGCAGGGATTCAGCAAGCAGTTAGATACAGGTCATAATAAATCCACAGTAAGCAGCAAAGTGGCTTGCAGCAATATGATGAATATTGTACCACATTTTAGACTGAATACAATAGAAAGCAACCTCGCTGCATCAGAAAGTCAAGTTCTGCCTTCTGCTACAGCCCTCTAATTGCAGGCATTCAGAGATCAGATGGAACCGACGGGATGAAAAAAAAAACACAGTTCCCATAAAACACCATTATGTAGACCTTGCAATTTTCTTACCGTTGAGTGTATTACCGTAATGCATAAATATAGATATGTAACTCTGTATTCAGGCAAAAATACCAAACCAAAATTCATGACCACTGCTAATAAACAAAAACAAATTAATATTTACTGAAGTTGCTATTCTGTGATTTCTATTGCAACACACGTGAATATGGTGATCTAAAGTGGGCCTTTCATTGTCTAATTGGAAAACCAATCCCCAGAGAACAACAAGTGTTAAATATTTAACCCCACAAAGCATCAGGTCCTCCAGCATCATCCTGAAAATGCTCAACATATACTCATTTCTTACTGCAACACTGTAAAATCTTACTGAGCATTATAAAAATGTTACCAAATAGCAGAGAATACATTGCATCTCTCAAGACTGGGACACAATTCTTCTCACCTGTTATCTTGATAGTCTTCCCTACCAAGAAGTTGTTGTCATAAAGTGACAGCTGTGAGCATCTCCTTCCTTTTTTCAAAACATTCTTAAGACAAAGATCTTAAGAAAACTCACATTGCTGTATCTAGAAGTGAACAGTATGACTGAACTAAAGTACATATTATACCTCAACCTACAAAGAATCTGGTTGCAACTGTTTTAAAAACTGTTCTAATTTAATAAAATTACAGTGTGTTTTATAGCTCAGTATTATTCAGATTGAGTATTTTCTAGCTAATGAGATTAATTTATTTTAAAAAGTAACAGTCATAGCAATCAAATGCAAGGGCCCACATAGTTTGCAAGCCTCCCACATTCTGACTGATGTTTTTGGTTTTTTATAGCTAATAAGAAATATGTCTGTTAGCCTGCACTGTACAAAAAGAAAAAGCAAGCAGGCACAAGAAATCTCCTGAAATGTCATCTGAAGAAAAGAAGAAAGTTCTTCTCTCCAAAGAATGAGCTACAAAACAAATCAGTGAGGCTTAATACTGCATGAAAAATGATTTTTTATTTTTTGACAAAGATTATTTGGAATTCAAAAGCCATCCCTAACAATGAAACCGATCTTGATGGGACTTTACCTTGTTTTTCAGTTTAATGCTTACTCACCTACGTATGCTGCTCCTTCTTGTCTCATACTATCAACAACATGTTGAAGGATAGCATCATTGATTTTCTCTAGAAGAACTTCTGGAACCTGATGATCAACATCAAACTGATTGAGACGGTGGTGACATTTGCTGGACTAGCTCACAGGACTTGGAAGGACTGGGGTAAGTTAATGCCTCAGCTATGTTTCCCACAGTCCCACCCTCATCCAATATGCTCCTTCCTTTAGGGTGTTGCTGCCTGAAGGACAGGTACACCAATGCTCTGTTTCCCAGGATTTTTTGTTTGTTTCTTTCTTTCTTTAGAGGGCCAACTTTAAGAAGGTTTGAGACACTGAAAACCTGGGCTGTATGCAGTAAGATTGTTTCTGTACTTATAGAAAAACACACTAATAATACTTGAGCAACATATATAGAACAATGTAGTTGGCTTTAAGAACTAACAAAAATAAATCCACGGTTATATTCAAGACGAAGACTCCAGACAAGCGGGAAATTTTGCAGGGACATTTCAAGTGATGCTAATAGGAGCAGAGAAACACAAAGTTTAGAAGCAATGGAAAAGGTAAACACCAAATTTAGACAGAAGGAAAAGGTAAACACCAAGTTTAGAGAGAAGGAAAAAATAAACTCCAAGTTTAGGAATAATAGAAAAAGGTAAATGAGAGCATTCCTCAGAACACTAGCTCGCGAAATCCTAAAGAACAGCTACTGAAGCTTGAGCCCTGTGTTACTCCTACACAAGCACAGCAACGATCAATTCCAGAAGAAATTCAGCATATGTGATAGAAACAAGATTGGGCCCTAAAGGTGTATTAACCACAGGTGTGTGATCAGCCTTACTGCAGACTGAGGACGGCTATACCTGAGGAACTGGGCAGTAGGCTCCCATCCCTCCAGTGTTTGGGCCCTGGTCGCCATCCAATAATCGTTTGTGGGCCTGGGCTGGAGGCATTGAGGCAACAGTGACACCATCCGTGAAGCACAGGCACTGTTAAGAGAAGCACAGGACACAGCAAACAGTGATGACATCCTGTCCTAAGGGAAGTTAACACTACTGGTCACAGACTGAGGTAAATTTCGAAATCTGCCAGTAAAATGTAGGAATCAAAGCTAAAAAGCAATGGGATCCATTTATTCTGCTCCAAGCTTACTAAGCTCTCTTTCTTATTTTCAAATGTTCAAGAGAAATTATGGCCCTCATAAGAATTCCTTTCTGATGAACTAGATCTTGACCTATCAGGCAAGACTTAGACATATGCTTACTGTAAGTCACATAAATAGCCTTCCTCGGCTTGACAGAATTACTCGTATTTTGAGTATGTTTGAAGTTAAGCATCTGTGTTTGCAAATCTGGGGCCTGAATGTGTGTGAGGCATTCTCAGTGCAGAACACAAAGAATTTGTTTTCAGTTTTCACATGGCATATGATATACATGCTTAGGTTTTATCCTGACACCGAGAAATAACCCATAGCAAGAAAAGTGCTAAAGTAGACACTAAGTATTAGCACAAAATTAATAATGTAACAAGAATGACCAAGACAAAGTCCATACAAACATGTTTTAGGTCACCTTAGGAAAAAAAAGATCAATTTCCACCTAAAAAGTGTTGCAGGTTTATGGCTAATGTAAAAGAAAATTTCACTGACAATGTACATTGATTAATATGATATCAGATTGCTTACCTTCCATATTTATTTATGTGAGTGTCAAATGAAACAAACAAACCTACAAAACTATTTGAAACAATATGTTTTTGTGTTTATGCATAAAGCACAGCAATAATGACAAGGAATAAAAGCACATAACCACACCACTGATCACATACAGAAAGTTCTTCCCCTTGAAGAAGTTCTTCAATGACAACCATCTCTCCAAACATCCTGTCCTGCACAAAAACAAACAAACAAACAAAAAGTTGTCAGTCAGTAAACATAGCATCTACTGGCTAAATCCTCTATTTTCTTTTAACAGAAAAGACAATGGATATGAAAAACACCAGCTTGGTTGAATTCTTGTATGCTGGGAAAAGCTAATGGAATCTCATTTGGAGGTAATGAAGAGACATTGAAATGCACCTTTTATCAGGCCCCAGGAGCCAAAGGAAAGAGGAAAAGTTGGAGGGGCAGGAAGATGGGACCTAGTGTGGGAACAAGAGTCCAGTCACAAGCTCCCCAGAGTACTGTTCAGTCCCCACTGTATGAGGGCAAAGATGAGAAACCCCTCAGTACCCATAAAGATGAGGAACAGGGGGAAAATCCCACAGTGATCAAATCTGACGGACATGCAGACAGAAAGCATGCAGCCAACCCTAATTTCCAACCCTAATGCAGAAGCTGGGTGGATTCAATCTGGGGGTTCACCTTGTTGTTAGTCAACTAGGTGAATGGTATTCCCACTGTTTAATTAAAGATTTCTCCACCTGCATAATCTCTTGGACAGCTCTGCAGGCTTCCTCCTTGCTGGCTGCAATAGTCACTTCTTTTCTAGCCGCAGGGCCCCTCGCCCGTACAACTCGTGCAGGAAAGTCTGTGCTTTAAATAAAAGCAAAAGTAAGATTCAGTCATCCCTACTACATCCAGTGAAAGGCACATTTTTAAGCTCGATTCTCCCTATATTCTTCCATTTTTCTAAATGGAATTTAGAGGAATTGAGGAATAATGCATCAGAAAAGTACGTTCCCTGCTAGTCCATCCTGTCGTGGATGTGAACGGGCTCTTATATCCCTCAGTACAGGACTGAGGACTGGAAATCCATGAAATCTGTTGCTGGTTCTGACACCAACTCAGTGTATACACTTGAACAAGTCACTTAACTTTAACACCTTGCAGTTTCTTCCTCTTTTCCCTAAATTGGGCTACTATTTTATTCCTGTCATAGGGTTGGAAAGATGAGCTCACTGATGATTTACAGGCTCACAACACCACATTACAGTACATAAAACTACAAACCACTATGGAAGTTCTGATTAGGCTTGTAAGGTTAAGGCTGAGTTAGGTCTGGCACATAAAGGATACATTAGCCCTAGTGGATTAACACTGTATCCACAGAATTGTTTTGCCTACTCTTAAAGTAAGTCTGGAGGGAAGGATAAAAAGAAAAAGAAAAAAAGAAAAAGACAGCATAACATATTTTAACTACACTTTATCTACTCACTTCTCTCCAGCTTGTGGACAGTGAAATGTCGCTTTTGAAGAGCTGATTCATCACACTAGTCTATTTTCTGAAACATCTCATTCCTCTTTTCCACATTGTGATTTATATTTGGATAAATCACAACCCCAGATTTTTACAAGCAGCCAAAGTAGGTTCACACAGAGCTCCTTTATTCCACGGCTCAATATGCTGACCTGAGATACAGTTTTGTTTTTAAAGTCTTAGGCATACTTACAAACATACAAGTAGTTGTTCTGTTTTTCTATATGGTCATAATACAGACGATGCTGTTATAGCATTGAACAAAGTCAGTAAAAAGGTTGTTGTGTTGTTTTTGTTTTTGTTTGTTTTTTTTTTTTTTTTAAATAGTTCTGTCAGATTATACCACATGTAACAGCAAAGACAAGGAGTTTGTGAAACCAACACACAGACCAACATGGACCTCTGTAGCTGAACACAGCAGCTGCTGTGACACTGGACCAAAACAGCCACAGCATGAAGTTATTCTACCAAAGGATGCCCCATGACTTCAGAGGCATTACTGTTCAAAGCACTTGTAGAGATAACCAGTTGCATTTCTCTTACATGTAGAGAGAGATGCTGTGTGTCCCTGAAGAAATAAGAGTATTATTTTTAAGTTATGAGTATTCGGCCAGCCCCTTCCAAATCACCCTATAGATATGTAGCTGTTTTCTGTTCGTGTAGAAATGATTCCTACCCTTACAAAAAAAATATTTAAATCTTTTTCTGTGCCACATTTCTTTATTTTAAATGGCTAAACAGCATCCTGAAGAAGCCAATTAACAGGAAGAAGACCTGTGATCTGTGAAGAGAAAAATCAACCTCTTAAATTATCCTGCACCTTTGTCATCTGTCTTTTATCACAAAACTGATTCAAAAGTACTCAGTAGCTACTTGAAAAGCTTGACAGTTGAAAAGAAAATACTAACTCACTAGTTCTAGGTAACTATCATGGGTGAAGGATAAGTGCATAGATAACCTGATAAAAGAGTTTCCAGTATCCACATATTTACCTGATAATAAACCTACAAGCTTCCTGGGGATTGGTAAAGGCTTTCCATCTTGCTGTTGGGATCCCGTGTCGATCCAGAAAGGCTTTGGCAAAGCTGGTGTTGGATGCTAGCTGGGCTGCTTTTGCAGATGGTCCAAAACACCTAACTCCAGCTGCTCGCAAGTCATCGACAATCCCTAATTATCAAAAATAGCAAAAGAATCAAGTTGTGTCTTTGGAATCATCGTTCTGACAAAATGAACACTACATAGCCACTCCAGTAGTCTGTTAACACATTTCATTGTCTCAAACAGCAAATTCATCCTTAAAATAAGGTTCTGAATATCCAATTATCTGTTTTGCTATTTAATTTTAAGAGGTCTTTAGCTCTTTGTATTACTAAGCCCTGTCACAGTTACCAACCCATGGCTACAGTTAGGACAGTTTGGTACTTCTGTTCCTTATTTAAGACATGGAGATCTTACTGTACTACATTATAATAAATGTCAGTGATGGTTTGGGTACTGTTGCATGCAGCAGCAATGTTAGGACCATTGCAAGAAAACTCTTTATATAGCCAAAAGCAGAGGAAGACAAGAATACTTGTAACCATCATTGATTTGTGATCCTGCGTGATTTACCCTGCTGATTTCTAACATGTAAAAAGCAGCATACAGCTATCCAGCAAAATATTTTCAGGGGCCTTTAACTTACATCTACAAGATACTCCAAATTTTCTTCCACTTCAGTTCAATTAAGTCAGTCTGTGTGTTATGATCCTAAGGAGATCGTTTTAAAGCAAGATGCAAGGAGCTGATTTTTATTGCCAAGATAATTTACTCCAGACTTACCAGCTGCCAGAAGAGCTTCTTGTCCAACTAGCACAAGTCCAATATTATGATCTTTGCAGAACTGGGTAACAATAGTGTGATTGCTCACTAATACAGCTGAAAAGGAAAAGGATGTATAATTAAGTTACCCATACAAAGCCTAAATAAGAGATGGAAGGTGAGAGTATCAGTGTTCCATCTCTCTTAGAGGTATGATTAAAATACTGAAAGAGACCATAGACCATGAAGGGCAAAGTAAAACAAATAATATAATAATAATAAAGTCCAAAATGAAAAGTGAACATTTCCAATTTGCATTGCCGTTTTTAATACACATTCACTAACTTATTAACTGTATTCTCCTTGCTATGTGTAATTGGTATAAACTTTTCGAAGTTGCTTATCATAACAGACTAAAATATTTTAAAAATAAAACCTTAAGTGCATAAGGAAACTCAGGCTTAAGATCTGCGCAAAGATCTAATCAATGCCAGTGAACGATGTAACTAAATTTAGCCAAGCAGCCTAGGCAGACACCAAAGCAGTTCCTATTCAGCAGGTAGTATCTCTGAAACTTCTATTCCACTGCTAAGTTTGAATTAAATTGGTCAATGAATTCAAGCATAATAGTAGGAGGAAAGAGATTAGGTACAGAAATACACAGGCTCGCACAAGACTTGCTATCTTAAGAAGCTAGGCTAAAAATAGATACAATGTGATGCTTCATTAGGCAGTTCTAGTATCCAGAAACAAACTATACAGAAAAAAAATATATATATACAAATTCCTTAAATAATTCGTAGTACCAGTAAAAGAAAAGAATAACTGTTATCTTCTACTGACTGAATATAAATGTGATTAGTTTTGTTTCAAATTCCACATCTGTACTACTGATTGCATGGTATGGGATTTGATTTTTCCCCCCCTTTTTACCTGAATTGGAAATTTTTCCATTGTCAGCTGTTCCTGCATTTCCTGGAGCAACAAACACTTGTTTTACATGTGGGGACTGGGCCAGCTTCCAGGCCAGCGCATGCTCTCTCCCTCCACTGCCGATCACAAGCACCCGATCAGCCATTAGCCTGTGCAAACCCAAAGTTATCATGTATAGCATTACCTATCTATTTCACAAACCCATGTAAAAATAAGCAAAAAATGTATTAAAAAGAGGGTAAGTAATATCAATCCACTTTGTATCAGAAAGGTATCTATAAGACATCAGAACACAGTGGCTGCACCAGCAGCATCACTGGATGGCTGCAGCATTCACATTTTGGTTTAAGTACTGACCACAATGAAATCATTGAGAATTCTTCTAGTTGTTTCAGCATAGTCAAGATTTCCTCTCTTAAGTAGTCAGGCTGAAATAATCTTGTCATGACTAGGTCTCATTATGTCCTTCACACAACCACACAGGACAGAACAGAAAGTTTCATACACATGCTCTAGGTAACTTACAAGATATTTCAAACTGAACACTGCGGTCAATCTAGGAACTTTCATGAGTGTAGTAAACATGTTCAGTAATAAAAAGCAAAGACAGTTTTCAGAACAGATTTTATACTTTGACAATTGCTAAGAGGGTAACTTGACCAGAACAGCATGCCCAATAAAAGAACAACTGCTAATTTCACTACCACACTGACATTTAAAACAGTTCCTCAGTAATATTTCTAGTCAAATTAGTTTTGATTTATTTCAGAAATATTATCATACCCACCACAGTTCACATCTGCAAACTTAATTTTTCTGCATGTGCTGAATGTAGACAAATGTCAGAAAGAAAAACAATCTCAGCACCTGACCTTTACGGAAGATGCTATTGGCATAAACCAGTCCTTACCCAGGAAATTGATCATAAATTAAACTCACCATAAAAAAACAGCTTTGCAGGCAATGTCATCAGTCTTTTCCCAGGAAATCATGACCATTGGTTTGAGTTCATTAAATAGCTTCCAAAGGCAAACAGAAGCTAAATGTATGACACTGAGATATAGTATTTCAGAAAAGATGTTCACCAAACTGTGTGCAATACATCGACAACCATGTTCCTAGTTCCCAAGACAGTATTAAGATGTCCTAACCTAACATCAATAAAATAAAAATTTAACTTTATATATTTTCATAGTTATTAAATTGTCCAAGTACAATATAAGTACTTCAGGTACGCTGTCCCAGGGAATTATAGACTGCTGTGGATTATCTAAGAGACTGCTAATCTTGTTTTTGGATGAAATTCTAAGTTTTAGGTATTGCACTCTATGCATATAAACACAGAGCATATCCTTAATACTCTATCAATTGCCAGACCCATGTCCTTACAAAAGACTTTTCTTTCTTTTTCCTTAATACTGCGTAACTTCACAAAATGTCA
The DNA here is from genome assembly GCF_009769625.2 of Cygnus olor. Taxonomy (NCBI): domain Eukaryota; kingdom Metazoa; phylum Chordata; class Aves; order Anseriformes; family Anatidae; genus Cygnus; species Cygnus olor. The sequence continues at coordinate 111,576,550 of NC_049169.1, read as the reverse complement.
GCCTTTGTCTTTTGTTACTGCTTGACAGATAATTCTGGAGTCACAATGAAGGTGTCGTGAGCTTAAAAGAAAAGGGTTACAACCTCTATATCTGTAACAAAGACATCAACGTGATCTCTACAGTTTCACTAGGCACTACAGTTCAACAGTTATTAGTAAAAAGTAAAGTGTCTTTAAAAGCAAAACTATTTTTCCCTTACATAGAATTTCACATTTCACCAAAGTTTTATTAGGCAGAATAAATTCAAATTCCTAACTGGAAACACAGTGAAATCAAGCAGTGCCTCCTATCCTGTGGAAAAAATGTACATTTCCATTTCACATCATAGTGAGGACATTAAAGACATTTTTTGCAAAACAACTTGAATGCATACTGGATGAAAAGAAAGCTGGTAAGATAGACAGTTCTAAAAGAAAGGTTGTGTAGAGGCACGTCTCACTTGAATCATCTATCCTTACCGTGTCAGACCCTGCAGCTTGTTCACACAAAAGGCTGAGGAGTCCTCCAGATGGATTTGAGTTCTTCCTTCTGCTCCTGCTTCAGATCCAAATGACTTTTGACTCCTAAAGCCAGGGATAAGAATGAGAGGCTGGAAGAAGCAGACAGACCTGCATGCTGCCCTGTCCCTCTTATGCTGTCTGACAGTAGCAGTCTGGCAGAATCACCCTAATGCCACCTGCTCTTCAAAACAGACCTCCCCAAAGACTTCAGCAATGTGGACTATTCTTGCCTCTTTCCATTTTTCTTTAGCTAATGACAAAAACAACTCCTCCCCACCAATCAGTCCTACAATGTTAATAGTATTCAACCCTAAAAAAAAAAAGGTTACAACATGATATCAAAAAGCTGAGATCATTGCTCAGTTCCCATGTTGTTAATAGCAATACTACATCCTCTAAGATAAAATCTCAAAGACAACTTGTAAAAATAAAACATAGCTTTCATGGTCTGCAATTAAACAGAAACATTCCAGTTAAAAACAGTGCACAACTCCCACAGATCTATTCTCTGCAATAACATATACCCTTAGATTTGTATGTAAAGGTTATTTTAATATCTACCACATACTTGAATTGTTTCCCCCTTAATTACTACCCATTTTACCTTCAGAAGAAATTTAATACAAGCATCATCAAGGATAATATTTTATTCTCTACCGATTTCTAGGCCATTCTCTTCAACATCCTAATCCTTTCACAGTAGTATCTGAAGTCATTCAGTTAACATTTGACAAGCTTGCAATGCCACCACTCATTACTGAAAACAAAATCAAAGTATGCCAACATAACACTAAACAGTATCTTTGTGTCTTCAAGTCAGGTAATGAGAAATAAAAAATACATTAACAGAGAAACAAGCCATTTCTTTCACACCGCTAAAACAAATTTAATAGTAAATCCACAACTTTGTTTAAAAATTCCATGCAATTTATGACTTGTGTACTGTTGGACAGATGCTGTGCTTGAGCCTAGCTTTCTGGTTTATGGAGACATGCATGCTACAGAAATCTTAAGCATCACTTAGCAAGTATTTGTAGACTTCCTTCCTCAGGTTTGTAGACTGTTTTACATTTTCTATCTGTGACTGAACAGCAAGATACCACAACAAGAGTCCTATTTCTTGTAAGATGAAAGAAGGATAAAATGTATCTCTCATTTGCAAGTTTTCAAAATTTGTTTTTATAGGACAGGATGTATGATGTGTTAAGTCAGAAACAGAATTCCTGCTGCCCTGAAACATCTCTCTCAAGAAAATAATCTAAACCTGTACTCGTTCCAGCTGGTCAATTTATAATGCAATTATTTGTTCAAGTAATTTTTTTAGGTGATGAACTGGATACGCAGCAGAGAAAGACAATACACATGGAAACTTCTAATTTCTAAATCTGACTTTTACAGAAAGCCAATTTGAAATAAAAAATGTAGAAAACTGATTTCTAATGGAAATAAAAGATAATCTCTCTGAAATAATGTGTTTCATCGTTATTTATTCACCAAGACAGCATAGTGGTAAAGCTGTAAGAGGAAAAGCAGAGTATAATGCTGGAAGCTGTAAAATTAAGCAGACCACTCAATACTTTATTCCCTTCAGGCGCCAGTGCCACCACTTCAATGGCTGGATATGAAATTTGCTTGACCATGTCCCATCAAGTACCGCTAATTAAACCCACAAGTCTATTTTTTTTCTTTTTCTTTTAATAATAGATGCTAGTGCTCAGGGAGGAAACAAAATTTACCTTTTCACTGCTGGACCTTTACTACATGCATCTGGGCCCCCCCTTTCAGCCTGTGGACCTGAATGGTTGTGGGGCCTGGGGTTTCGTTAGCTGAAGCCCCGCTGTCCTGGCAGCCAGCGGGGCCAGGCACAGAAGCTGCAGCAAATCCACCAGACATCACAGCCCCTCCAGCCTCGCAGCTGGCCTTACACATCCTTTTCGGGCAAGCCCAGCAAAGGCTAGAACACCAAAGTGTGTTAAGGGATGGAGTGAGCGCGCTGTGAAAAACTACTAATATGCCAGGGAAACCTCACGGGGGAAGGCTGTTTCACAAGCCTGGGAGAGAAAGCCTCGACAGAGGCACTTGCCATCAAATTATAGGGATACACTCAGGAGAACTAAGGCAGAAAAGGGGCTGAGACCTACAGGTGCGCGCGTAACATAAACCCACAATAACCAAAAGCGCGGCCGCCATTTTGTGGCTGCCGCCCCGCACTGCGCATGGCGCCGCAAGGCAGCCGGCCGGCGGCCCTCGGGCTCCCCTCGCCGGCGAGCTCGGGCGAGGGCAGGCGGCGGGGGAGACGTCCTTGGGCGAAGGGCAGAGGGGGCTGACGCCCCGCAGGCTTCCTTGCTGGCGCTCTGCAGCCCTCGGGTGTGCGGTGCTGTGAGGGGAGAAGGGGGGGAACGGCGGGCGGGGGGGGGGTGAAAAGGGGCGCGCTGCGGTGCGGGGAGCCTCCGCCCGCCCGACACAGCCGCGGCTGGAGGAGGGGGGGAAAGAGGTCGGGGGAAGGGGGTCAGCCTTTGGGGAAAAGGGGAGCAGTTGTTGGGGAATGGGGGACTGCTACTGGGGCTCTGGTGTCAGCAGGGTGTGTGTGGAGAGAGAGGGATTTGGGCCTTCTGGGGGGTGACCTTGTCCTTGTCACCCTACCCAGCCCCGTGGGTCACAGCACGGTTGCATCAGGTGGGGAATGAAAACCACCCCCTGGCCCTGTAACGGAGCGGGGTGAGGCCCGCGGTATTAAATGGGGTGTTCTCGTTGGCAGGGCGAAGGTCCTGGTAGTGAAGGTTCTGGAAGCGAAGCCTCCCCCTCCAGCCCATACTGCTGCAGGACTGAGGCCGCAGTCAGTCCTGATCGAACAGTACGGTGGGTGCTTTGCAGGAGTGCTGGATGTGAAGCGACATCTGTGATATTTTACCTCGTTCCTGTTTAAAGTGCACCCAGAGTTTAAAAGAGCGATGCTTTTTAGGTGTGTATTTAACGAGTACCGTCTGAATCAAAACAGTTTTGCTCATATGTTAGTCTTATTTAATCCTTTACAGCAGAACTTGGTAACGGCCCACAACCCAAGGGGTGTTTCAAGTTTCAATAGTTTTTTAAGCACAACTGGGTTAAAGTCAAATTAATGGATTTATGAGAAATTATGCTTCTGATCACTTTGAATTTCAAGGGTGTATTCACTGATTTTCCATTTAAGTAGTAGGTATGTGGAATTTATGGCCATATAGAACAATGATGATCTTTGCCAACCACCTACATGGAGAGAAAACAGTGTCTTATATACCATGTTATGTCAGTAATATCCATTATAAAAACCAGAAGCTGATAATTTCATACCTTACCTGTATCAAAACCAATTGGAAACATTCAAAGTAGATCCAGTCTTTCATCCAGTCCCACATACATTTCCTTTCCAGAAGGATTAGTGCAGAAAAGCAGTTTGTTATACGTAGAACATACAAACATTATTCATTACTTTAACTCAAGTTAACCTTGGTTTAATCCAGTTTTCTCTTTGGAAAGGAAGTTAGCAAAGGATCTGTTGCAACCAGTGATGAATCTGTAAAAGGAGACTCTTTTTATCACGATCAGCGTATGTGGCCTTTGTCTGTGAACTTTTCATCAATGAAGAGTAGTAGTTAGCTGATTTCTATAGGGTGTATCTTTCTACTTTTGATAATTTTTTTTATATGAATACATACCGTCATTTGCCAAAGGTGTTCCTTTTGCTGTTTCCCAAAATTACTCAGAAGCACTGGTATTCCTGACAGAATGAGACATTGCCTGCTACTGATGCGTTCCAAGTTCCAGATGTATAACCTTACGTAGCACAAATGAAGGAGATTGGACGCTAGGATGTGTGAGTCCTACTAGGATACAGTAGTTTATCTGAACACTACTTAGGTTATTACTATAAAAAAACAACAAGAGGGTAGTTTAATGAAATCCTTTAAGAATGCACCCGGTAGTAGATCTTGGGGCATTCATATATGAGAAGAGAAAATTCAGTTGACGACTGGATGAAGCTGTGTAGAGGAAAGGGGAGATATTTGCTTCAGCAGAGTTATTGCTCAAGAAAGCACATTTCCAGTTTATGTTGCACTGAGTTTGCAGAAAGGCAATAAAGCTTTGACCTGTTGGGAAGTAAGCAGTGCAAAACAAACCTATGCTGCTGTTGCTATGCCAGGAGAAAGCTGTATTGTGAATTAATTTTCATTTACATTGTAATACTATTTCAGTAGTAATCAACAAGAAATTCAGAATTCTGTGTTAGTCTGCAAAAGAAAGTACATTGTATGCTGTTTTGAAATTTTGTAGGGATTTCTTTAATACAACAAGTTAAAGATAAGATTTTAACAAATGATGTAAGTTCTTTTAAAAAGCATATTTATTACAATTTTTAAAAAATGTGTTTATAGGTCACTGTTTATAATGTAGCTGCATCTGAAGAAATAGGAAGTGGCTTTGTGTTATGCTGACTAACACCACAGGGCATCATTTAACGGCACATCAAGCAATGATTCCACGAATCCTGAAGCCATTTTCCTATATGTGTGGCAACAGAACGCTGTCGGGTTACAAACCTAAAAGCAATGTCAAGGCCTCGTACAAAATTCTTGAGCTTGAGGAAGGATGTTCCCTTGATGATATCAGAAATTCGTATCGAAATCTTGCCAAAAAATACCATCCAGACAGCGGTTCCAGCACGGCAGATTCAGAAGCATTTATTAAAGTAGAAGACGCATACAGAGTTGTGCTTAGCGATATGGCAAACAAAAAGAAATCAAATGAGAATAAGGAAGAGGAGGAGGAAGACCAGTTCAAAACAAAAGCACCACAGCACAGACACTACTTGAGTTTTGAAGGTGTTGGTTTTGGAACGCCAAGCCAAAGAGAAAAGCAATACATGCAGTTTCGAGTGGACCGTGCTACCGAGCAGGTGTTGGAATACCGAAAGCAGAAACTTGAAAGCCAGTACGTCGCGACTGACCTTATGAGAGCCAAGGATGTGAGAGAGAGCAAGAAGGTGAAGATAACTCAGGCAGTTGAACGGTTGGTTGAGGACCTCATCCAGGAATCAATGGCAAAAGGAGACTTTGACAACCTCAGTGGGAAAGGAAAACCTCTGCAGAAATTTTCAGACTGTCCGCATATCGATCCTATGACTCACAACCTGAACAGAATCCTGATAGACAATGGGTACCAGCCAGAGTGGATCCTGATGCAGAAAGAAATACGGGAAACTATCGAGCGATTAAGAAAGAGTATAGTGGCATCTAGAAGTAAGCTCGGAGAGCCAATGACGCCATACAGGCAAAAGCAGTGGAATCGTATTTGTGAGCAGTTTATGGAAGATATCAGGAAATTGAACAAAAGAATTGACAGCTTCAATTTAGTTGTTCCTATTCTGAGCAGACAAATGGTGCACTTCAGCGCAGACAAAGAAATCGTTCGAGCACAAAAGACTTATAAAGCTTTGATGGAAAACAAAGAAGCTCCTGATTCAGACACAAAGGGAGAGGAACAGGAAAATGTTAAAAGGTTTGGGTGGAAGTCTTCTCTATTTAAGTGGTTAAACCTTACATTGAAATAAGATAATATTAACTCATCTGTCTTGTTAAGATTCTGGATGCACTTTATCACTAAAACTTGTAGCATTAGAGAAATTCCAGATACACTGAAAATGTTAAATCCGCCTGTCTACCTGGCTATCATTACACCAGTTAAAAGGAATTGGGCTGTCTGATATTCAGTTGAGGGTGCTTAATGGATTTCTTTGTGACTACTGTTAAGGAACAAATAAACTCAGTTATCCTTCAGCTGATTTTACTTCTGATTAAATCAAAATTAATGCTCAACTTTTCTACTGTGGAATATAATTACTTTACAGTTATGTTATCTCTTCATGAAGTGAAACTAAAGCATAACAAAACATGTTAAGGACAAAGTGGAAGTAAAACTGTTACCGTTCCCTGTAGTTTGGCCTTTATCCTTCCTTATGTAAATGCTCACAGCTGATAAATTGTTGACAGGTTTCATGCATTTTTAAAAAATACATTAATTTCTTTAAGGTTACATTAAATGAGGATGGAGGGGGGTCTGGTTGTAGATTTGGACTGTTCATTCTGCTGAAGTCTATTTTTTTTAACACACAAGGAAGTCTCAGTATCCTAGCAAATAAGGAAGACTGGCCAAAACTATACCCTAGCCACAAGGCTTCTTGGAATGGAGAAGGGAATATTAATTTTTAAACATAATTGCTTGCACCATTTAAATATTTAAATAATGGTGGCATCAAAGAATTTATTATGAAATGTTGCTGTCCTACTAAAGTTCTGGGGCAGTGGCTGGGAGGGTGGCAAAGTCTCCACAGTGCCCGGTATTTATTTATGTTTAGTAACCTCTCTGCTCCCCACCCGGTCTGATTTTCCCAGAGGACTTTGCCCTTGACAAGGTGTCACTGGATATACGGGTATCTGTGTGGACCCCTTTCTTCACTCGTGCCCCAGTGACTCAGACTGTCGCTGTCTTCACCTGAGCAGTTCTGCTGTGCCTGCTGGTCGGGTGGGAAGGCGTCTCATGGGCGCTGGCACGCCACAGAGGGGAAATTTCCAGCTCAGAGGCTCAGAAGTTAAAGCTAGATAATGATCATAACCACCACCCTTTGGCAGATGTCTCAGCACCAACAGAGTCTGGATTCATGCGTTTGCATTTGGGCGGATGACGCTGCATGTGCTCCTTCTGGTCTTTGTGCTCTGGCTCATCTAGGTGAGGTCTTCATGTGCAGACAGAACATTATTTGTTGGTAGAATGGATCGATTGAATTATAATTACTAATAAATACACTTGCAAATAATTTATTGGTAAACACTACAGATCTTTCAAGCCTTTGCGATAATAATGACAAGATACTGAAGTGCTTTAGAAAGTAGGATTAATCTCAGCTTCCTGTAACATACCTTTTCATAGGAATTAAGGTGGCAAAACCAAGAAGTGCAGACATCTGTTGCCTGTTGGTCATGCCAGCGAGATGCTTGGGCTACACAGATACTTCTGCCTGGTGTTAAAAGGGATTAGGTCATGGCTATTTGCTCCTTTCTGCTGAGATTCAATTAGCAGGCAGTGGCACATTAGCAGTGCATGGATCAGTTGGGCCAGCCAGTAATAAATGTACTCCTCAGTAGCTCTCCACAGCTGTTCTCCAGGTCTGCAAAAATGGTAGGAAAGAATGGGTATCTTGCAGATAGAGGAGGTAAGTCCTGCATGTTGGTGAAGTGGGAACAAAGAGTGTGTGTAGCCTTGATAATGCCCCACAAGCTCCTTACTCACATTTAGCAACCTGTATGAACGATCTTTTATTTCAAAGTGCAATCTATGTGTTCTTGCAGTGAAAACTGTAAACTAAACATGCTTTTATGGAAGTCCTGTGGCCATAGTAATCTTAAAAAGATCAGATTTTGATTCTTGTTACATTCTACAGGAATTAGAACTGAATTGCTGTTTAAACTAATCTAGTGACAGATTAAAAAGAGTTAATTGCAAATCGAATTCATTGCACAAGTGTAAATAGAAACCCAGTTCCAATAAATTCACCTCTGATGGAATCCGGTTTGGCTCACAATGGAGATAAGTATCAGCAGTTTTAACATTTAAGTTGCCATAATGGATGAGTCAGCATGCTGAGTGATTTTTATGCTCCTTTTAAAGCTACTCGGTTTTAAATGGACTGGATGTGACCTGACTCTCAGCACTTTAAATCAGCCTCGTGCCGCTGTCGTGAAAAATTGCCAGGCACAAAATCTTCTTCATCAATGTTTAGTGCAACGATGATTAAAAAACTCCTCTAATTTTAATTTTTATTTGTCCCAGATGAGGGAAGGGGGTTACTTTTGCAAGGGGGTTATTTTTTTCCAGTTACTCTGACGTGACCAAAATCTTAAGAGCAGTGTATAGGCGGTAGTTCTAGAGCAGTCATGCCAAGTACTGCATGCAGATTAGAAAAGCCCAGGACGGTGGCCTTCAAAAGTCATTTTTCTGTCTGACACCGGATTGTTGATTTGAATTTGATATCTCAGCGCTGACCTCAGAAGGAAAAAAAATTAAACTGCTGATTCCAGACAGAAATACACGCTTAAATACAGCGGGCAGTCCGACTGCTGAGCCTCCCGAGCGGGAGCCCGCTCTTCCCGCTGAGGGACAGGGCTGAGGTGAGGAGGGAGGGGCCGCCCCCAACGCCCGTCACTCAGCCCCGCCCCCTCCGCTCTCCCGCGTGGGCCGCCGCGTCGCCCAATGGCCGCCTCTCCTTCCTCATCCCGCCTCCGGCGACGCGCGGCGCCGGCTTCCCATTGGCTGGCGGGCGCGTCGCTCAGCGGCTTCCCCTCGCGCTCCAGCCCCGCCTCCGGCAGCGGGCGGAAGGGCCCGGCGCGGCGCGGAGGGTACGTGGGGCCGTTGCTCCGCCGGGGGGGGGGGGGTGCCTGTGAGGGGACGGGGACGGCCGGAGCCTCCCTGGGGAGGACTGGGGGCTCGCAGCGCGCCCCGCCGGCTCTCTGGGGCGCCGGGGGACCGGTACCGGAGGTACCGGGGCGCCGTGAGGGAAACTGAAAGCGAAACTGCGCGGGGCCGTCCGGGGGGGCGGGCGGGAGCGGCGGGGGGGCTCGGCGGGGGCGCGGCTCAACGCCCGGTTCGGCCCGGTGCCCGCGGGAGGCAGGGGGTGCGGCCTCAGGGTGCTCATCCTGCCCCTGCCCCGGGTCGTGCCTTCCCCTCAGGGAGCGGGAGGCCCCGCTCTGTGGTACCGGGGGGCTCCCGGGCCCTTTGAGGCAGCTTCCTCCGGGATCTCTTTCTGTGTTTCTTTCTGTGCTCCCTTGCCGCTGCTTTAACGTTTTGTCCCAGCCGGCTCAGTGCATTTCAGAGAGAGGCTGATTCAGCTTTTGAGCTCAACTTCTCGTGTGGTATGTTGTCATTCTGCTTCGTTCACCGAAATAACACGTTGCTAGTTCTAACCCGAGTGCTGGAACCCGCCAAGTGTTATTTCTACGGAGTATAAACGTCCTCGTTATGTTTCAGTCACCAATTCGTTCTTGCCAGTGTTCTTCTTGTGTTCCTGTTTACTGGACGTGAGAAATGCTTCTTGAGAGCCTGTCTGCCCACAGGAGGAAAAGGGGAGGAGACAGATCATAGGAAGGGCATCAAAGGACAGCTAATGCAAGGGGTTCACTTGTTTTCTTGCTGTGAAGTATGTGGAGGTAAAAAGTTTAAACCCGGAGAGTGAGTTTTGCACCTTTATTCAGGTAAAAAAAGTCCAGCGCCTGTCTTTGAGAACTTGAAAACATCCTTCTGAAAATTCAACAGGGTTCTGTCCGTATAAAAGGATGTATTTGGGCTAAAACCTACGTCTGTGCCATGTTAACCTGTCTGAGGGTAGTCTTCAGCCTTGCTGCTGTGATTTTGGTGGAGACTCAGCTTCGCAGTGCCGCAGACCTTTTGCGGCTGAGGTATAGCTTATTGTTTCCTTCCTTCCCTGCTGCTGCTGGTGTTGAGAAGCGACACCTACAGAACACCGCAGACCGTGCTGTGTAGCAGCTAGCTGTTTGTTCAGCAACTTGTGAGCGGGTGGCCAACCTGTCACACTCGGGCTGGCTCCATACTCTCAGTCCCTTCCAGCGCGTCTGAGGCGCACTTTGCTTCCCTGCTAAACGAAGGCACCTCCAGTATGGGGAAGTTGTTGGTTGGACCTCGGGCTGGACGAATTGCTCCAGCGCCCTGCGGTCTGCTTCCTGACGTCTGTTGTTCCGAGAACCCCGCAGCCCTTACTCATCATTCCCTCTGTCGGGTGCACGTTCGGTCAGAGATGGCCATGTCCTCTTGCGGAGAGGAGTACCCGCGCCTCGGCTGCTGCACGAGGCTGGCATTCAGTAACTCAGGAAGAGGTGCTGTTATCACCACTTGCCAGCCGTGTATCTGTAAAGACTGTACACAGAGAATAGAATCGTAGGGAGCTATTTGAGAGAAATGCTTAATTATTTTTACTGTTAACTGGGGCTCTCTTGAATTACTTCTGTGAAAGACTCTGTTGCAGGTTTCTGGATAGCATCAGTTAATGTTTAGATCATACTATAAAAAGGCCAGTGGCATTACCCCCTCTGCTCCCCGTTACTGCCAGTTGTACTCTTGCAGTAAGCTTCCTCTGTGAAATCAAAGCTTGTTTCTAGCACTAGACACATGTAGAAATCATTCTAGACTTTGTCTTTATCCTGCTGCAGGTTCTCCGTGCCGTGTATCTCCATGCTTGCCATTCCAGTGAAACAGGAAAATTGCGTAGTCGGTTACACATCTTTGCTGTAGAAAGGCTGCCAGCAGATAGTGTTTATCTCATCTAGTCACGGTATCTCGGGTGCTTCTCTTCTGAGCACAGACAGAAGATTAAAGCAAAGTGCAGGTTTGTGAGCCGGTATCAAGCGCCAAAAATACAATGTTGATAAAATAAGATGCTTTGGCAGAAGGCTGTCCTGAGAAAGTATTAAAAAAAAAAAAAACGAACTTTGTACTGCTCTCCCTAGCTTCACTCTTTTGTCACTAATGCAGTTGTGAAAAGTCCATTTAATATCCAAGACAATTAAGTATTGAGAAAGGTGTTGTCTCAGACTTTTGAAGTGAGCAAAACACCTCTGTTTTGTCACCCAGTGTTTAAAAACTCTCAATAATAAAGGCAGGTTTGTGTAGTGATGTTATCTGTAAAGTTTATCGTTACTGACTTTGTAGAGTTGAAGGGGTCTTAGGATAGATGCTAGCTGTTGTGGTTTTTTTGTGCTGGAAGATGGTTTCACTATTTTAGCTGACAAAACAGACTCGATAACCCCTTGAAGTCGCAGAAGGGAACGACTGGTTTTGTTTCATGTCAGCCTTTTGATCTGGAGCATTTTGGTAGGGGTAACAAGATTTTTTCCTGCAGCTCTGTGGGAACGATCCAGGCTCTTTGTTGAGTATCACAGGATCGCGGCGTGGCTGAGGCTGGCAGGGAGCTCTGGAGGCTCAGGCAGGGCCCCCCGGGGCAGGCTGCCCAGGACCAGGTCCTCGTGGCTTTTGGGGATGTCCAAGGAGGGAGACGCCACAATGTGGTTAGATATGTTAATGTTGTTTAAATGGTCTGTTACAGGAAAAACTCCGGGGGAAAATACAGCTTCGGTCACTCCGAAAGTGACAGAAAGTGTAATTACAAGCAAGATAACACCTTTGTTAGTGTTTGTAACTGTGTTCAGTAGAGGAAAGAACAGAGCAGCGCATATGTCTAGGTGGTTACTCCTGCCCGTGGGCAGCCAGACCGCAGGGTGAGATCCGTGCAGCCTGCAGCGATGGGAGCCGTGAGCTGTATCCCACTGTGGGTGACCGAGTATGGGAGGAAGAGAGGATTACTGCAGGATGAGCTGGGGATTACTGCACAGCGAGATAACGCTTCCCGGGACTGGCGAGGAACAAACGAAGTACGTAGGGAACCCTTCTGAGAGGAGAAAAGTTAGGGCTGCAGGAACAGTTGTAAATCTGTGTTAGGACAGCACGGCAATTTTGTGTGACAGCTGCAGAAGGAACAGGAATTTGAAAATCGCTAGGTGAAAGTGTGATCTAGGAAAATAACCGTACGGTTGAGCCCAGATATTTGACAGATGTAAGGTAATTTTGGGACTGGTTGATTATAATGCTTCGAGGTAGCATCATAACCGTGGATGGATTTCTGGAAGTCGTTTCAGGAGGACAGACAAGTTTTACATCTTATTCATAGGAGGTGGCCTTCGTTTGTAGTATAGGCAAACTTAAGCGTGGCTGTGAGTCGCAGCTAAACAGAAAACAGTAAATATTCCAACTTCTGACACTCAAACTGTATCTGTTAATCACCTCGGTGTGAGAACAGCGGTCGTGTAGCACAGAATCTGTTACAGCTGCTGTCTCACCACATTGTTTGAGGACTTTGTTGTTTCAGTGCTTGCCTTATAACACTGCTCAACTTTGCTTTTTGTGTATAAATCTGACCATGTTTATAATCCTGTGACTGATCCTCCGTCTGCAAAGCGGGACGTTCTTTGCCCTTAGTAGTTAGTGGATTCACTGAGTTGATTTCTTTTCCCCTGTGATAGAAAGGCACTGTATTATCTTTCTTGTTTGGAGACTGGGAGTATGCGTATCTTATCCAGGATTCCTTAGGCAGACTCAAAGACCAAGTTCTGTTCTGCATATGAAGTCCTGTTGTATGCATCTTGCTCTTTTTTAACTTCCAATGCCAGAGAGGGTTATGGTTTAAGGGTGAAACTTAGATTGAAATATTTGCTCTTTTTGCACCTGCTTTTTTACTTTAATTTTTGTGTTTCTATACGTTTAAATAAACAGTATATTCTATTGAATTTCTCTTCCGTTTCAGACACGATGCTTTGTGTGTGCAATGCTTAAGTGTTTGGCTTGTGTGCAGATTTTATTTTGTAATTCTGTTTGTGAGGTAGGTTGCTTCGTTAAATGTAGCTCAATAGAACACCCATATAATATATCGAATATTTAATAAGGTACCAAAAAAAAAAAAAAAAAAAACACGTAGTTTGAAGATGCTTCTGACAGTTTGTCAAACATCTCAAGATTTTGCTATTTAGCATTAACTACATTTTTGGCTGTGTTTCAGGTACTTAGGACACGGCTGTTGATGGAAGAATTCATGTATAAGTACAAACTAAGTAAGGCAATCTAATCTTTGAGGACATGGCAGGGTTCTTAGATAATTTCCGGTGGCCAGAATGTGAGTGTATCGACTGGAGCGAAAGAAGAAACGCCGTTGCTTCAATAGTTGCAGGTGTATTGGTAAGTTATGAGTGCGTGGGCACTTGTCCCTCCTTGAGAGGAGGTGAATCATAAATAGGTTAAGAAATTTGGAGATATGGCATATAGTTGCATGTTGTTTGTTTGTCTGTTTTAAAGTTTCACTTCTAACTGCACCTTAATGCAATATATTTATTTCTTGGATGGTTTTTGGTTAAGTGTAATTGTTAGCCAGCTTTTTTATGGATCACATGAATTTGCATTTGTCTGATAACGATAGACCAGTTCGGCTATCTCTTCTTCAAAAAAAGATTGAAGTTCCTAGTGCGTTTTTGGCATAACTAGATACGTTTGAACACTTACAAGATATAAAGTATGTATAAAGTATGTTCAGAATCTCAATTCTTGTTCTTAAGGTAGTACAGGGAATTTAGCCATACACTGAGATGTAATTTGAATAGAAAATGTGACAGATTTTCAAATGCTTCTGTGAGAATATCTATGTTAAGGCATATGCAGAACTTGCTTATCAGATTTAGAGTCTGATGTGAAGCTAGTAGCTTTCTAGAGCTGTTTATATGTGGTAAAGGAAAATTAAAGCAATAGTATGCCCGTACATTTGACATGTTTTGTCTGTCAGTCTCTGTACCCTTCTGGCCTCATAATACTGGTTATTTTATTTTAAGTTTTTCACAGGTTGGTGGATAATGATAGATGCTGCAGTAGTTTACCCTAAGCCAGAACAAATGAACCACGCGTTCCATACCTGTGGGGTGTTTTCAACACTAGCTTTTTTCATGTAAGTGTATATAAAGGGAATTCTTTATTTATAAAATAAATATGAGCTGTTAAACGCAGTTTTTACTAGCCCATGTGCATATGGTAACACTGGGAATCTCTTGGTTATAAATTACTTATGAGTAATCTTGTACCTTTTTGCACGGCAGTGTTACAGCCTTTTTTCTTTTATCTGTGGCCTTTGTGTCTGTTTGTTCATTGTTCCTTCTGTTCCCCCCCACCTGTTTAAGGTAAATTGCTTTTCTTACGCGCTCTGGCTGAATGTAAGAAAGCCGACCTTCCTTTATGCAAGTGGCTTTCTAGAATAACTGTTTGGGTTCCTAGCTCAAAGTTCAGGTATTGCTGCCTAATTGCTTACCTGAACGTAAAACATTTGTGGTTTTCCCTGTTTTGAATCAATTTCTACAGCTGTCTCTCTGGCCCAAAACTTCTTCAAATAGGAGAGGATAGTGGTATTATTGTCATAAAGATGTAAATGTGGCAAGCTTGAGGGAGAAGTAATAGTTTTTACAGAATCGTCCAATACTGAAGAAAATATAAGATGTTTTTGGATGTTCAAGGCCTTCTTAATGCTTGATATTTTGGAAGTTTTTTTTTTTCTACAGCAGCGTAACTTGTTTTAAGAAAATATGTTGTCCTTATGGGGCATGTCTCACTTGAATATTTGTGGTATTCATTGCCAAGTAGAGCAATTCAAAAGCAACTTGTATCGCAAGCAAGAGACCGCCGTGTTACTGGCTATTATTATTCCTGAGATTTAGGGTAAAGGTTCTGCAAGAATGTGATTTTCTTGAAATCCAGTTGGAGTCCTTCCATTAAGGGAGGTGTAGCAATGTGTGTGGCTGTACAGAATGCCAGTAATTTTCCAGGAATTTGTTGCATCTTAAAAAAAACACCCCTTCCAACCCCCCCCAACCCCCCCCCCCCAAAAAAAAAAAAACAAAAAAAAAACAAAAAAAAAAAACAAAAAAAAAACACTGGCTTTTTACTTAGGATTTTTAATTGATTTTCTAGTAATCTGAAATATCTACACTTCTTTGTTCCTAGGATAAACGCTGTATCAAATGCTCAGGTGAGAGGAGACAGCTACAGTGACGGATGCTTAGGAAGAACAGGTAAATTAACTCTAAATTCATGCTGAATTGAAAGAAGGATTATTTAGGGCTTTTTTGGTTTTGAGTGGCGGTTAGATAAATAATCTGAAGCTAAGGAGAGGAGAAAACTCCTGAGAAATTATTTTCTGTATAAAATTAACACTTGAAGGTAAGTACTGTCTTTGTTAAGAAAGTGAGCTTGGGAAAATTTGACTTCTGTATAGCTTGAGCTCCTAAACTCCTCTGCATGTCCTGTGCAGCTGTTCCCAGAAATAAATTTCTGCCTTGTGGCAAGCTATGGGGCTTGAGTTCAGTATGAATTTCTTATTTTAGAATGCATTGCAAACATTGTTTTCTCTGTGTGTCACCCATTGTGTGGTTTCTCCGGGCCTGCTGTCCTCCCTCTACGTTCATCCATAATTCCCTTACGGTGTGGAACCCAGCATCTGTGTTTGCGTGATTTGCAGAATGCAATCTGGTAGAATTTACTGATTTCGAGTTAGTGTTTGATGCTTTCCTGCATTTCATTCTTCAGTCTGCTTGTGTGAATCTTTGCACGTAAATATTTTCCCTTTCCCGTGAGCGAACAGGTTGGTTATTTTCAATGGCATCCCCCTCCGTTTTGAGCAGGTAATGTGTCACAGTGCAGGACCCCCGTATTTCAATTCATATCCTGCCCTGACCTTTACTTGAGGAGGATGGCATGTCAGACAAAGGGACCTCTTGGGTCATTGAGTAAACTGGCAGATTTCACCCCTCTGGAAATATCTTTCTGAAGTAAACACAGGAAGGGTTTGTTTTATGTATTTTTTAGTATTTTGTAATACTAAATTTGTAAATATTATGTATTTTCTAGGTATTTTTTTATAGTTTTTGTATTGGAATGCCATCCTTACCTCAGAAAAACTATAGCTTTGGCAAAGTACCTTATAATTAGTCCACTTACAAGTTATGTTAAATGTTGTTACAGGCGAGGAGATATTTCTGGTAATTGTGTCTGCTCATTAAAATATGCTTGCTAAAATCCAGCTGCTATCTGCTGTACTAAAGAGGGCAAATTTTGGGTTCTGTTGTCGTTGATACTGGTTTAACCCTTTCCATTTGGACCTTCAGCAAGACTGTGTCGGATCAGCTGTCGCTACGGATGGTACTCTGCATGGTTCTCAGAGATTTTACTGTTTCCTGCAGGTGCTCGTGTCTGGCTCTTCATTGGCTTTATGCTGATGTTTGGTTCGCTTATTGCTTCAATGTGGATTCTTTTTGGAGCCTATGTTACACAGAGTAAGTTTCCTTCTTGGTTAGCTTTTTAGCAAAGAGATGGGCTTTGCTGCTCTTCTGGGATGATCATCAAATCTGACGCAAAGTACTCTGCTTCAGTTTGGTATCTATCTTGTTATATAGTGATTTGTTTAAGAGCTCTTTTTGACTTTTCTTTTTTTTGCTGTATAATGAGAATGTGAAAATCTTTTGGACCCTTCACAGTCCCTTACTGTATGGATATGAGAGATGCTTGAGGGAGTTGAAGTGAGGAACAACCACTATGAACCATTTTAAACAATCCAGGTATAGAACACTTGGGTATATAAAATATACACACTGGTAACTAATTGTGATTGTAATTCAGGAATTACTATCAAGTTGTATATAGAAAAAAAAAAACAAACAAACTGAATAACAAACAACACCAAGCCCTTCACTGAAATCTAAAATCATTTTTAAAAATTACAGGTTGTCTTCTGGTGTTGAAGTTTATTTTACTTACATAGAAAGTACTTTTGCCATCAGCTGAAAGGCAGAATATCAGAAGAATGAAAGTGTGGTCTGTTGTTGCTAGAACAATGCCATCTAGTTTTGTAGCCAGAGAATAATACTGTGAATAGTGTTGTAGGTACTTTTTTCTGTACAAAAGAAGTTAATATTTCCTTTGTTACTTACTTTACAGACACTAATGTTTACCCTGGATTAGCAGTGTTTTTCCAAAACGCATTGATATTTTTCAGGTAAGTTATCTGGGTGAGTCTCTCCTTCCAAAGGGGCATTGCACTCGCCTGCTTCCATTATGCATGGTTACCCCAGGAAAATTAATTGTAACTGAGACTGACACCGGACTTGATCGTCTACAATGTGGAGCTTGCTACTCACAGTGCAGGACTCCAGTATTTCAGTTCGTTACCCAGCCTGACCTTTACATGAGGAGGATGGCATGTAAGAGACCTCTTGGGTCACTGAGTAAACTGACACTGTACAGAGAACTGAGGTGGCGTCAGTCATTCTATAAACCGACCAAACTATTTCTTAAAAACTTTTTTTTTAAACTCTGCTACCTTTCTCTACCATTTCCTCCAGTGTTTAGAAACAATGCTGTATTTACTCCTTCTCAGAGATAAAGAGAGTACTATTCAGAGAGGGTCTTCATTCCCCTCATGCTCTTGTTGGCACAGCTCTTTATGATCTTATTGAATTTACAGCTCTAGAATGTGGATGACCAAAGGTACAGATAGTATTCTGGGTGTGATATTGTCAGTGTCTTTGGATAACGGCAATAATACTTTCACCTCTACTCCAAATACCTTGGCATATATCTTAATAGCAATAGGTGAGACATCCTATTGCTTTTTTCCTGACTATTTCATAACAATGATTTGATGGTCTGATAACTGATACACTTAAACTTGTTTCTGCTGGATGAACTTTCAGTTACGATGAGTGATAAAATCTTCCTCTATGACCATAATGGTGCGCTCTGTAATATTAAATCCATTCATTTTATTTCTCCTAACGTCATTAAGTGCCTTATATGACACTTTGCAACTATGTGCATCTATACCAGCTCTTTTTATATGTATAATGCATTCTGTAATATATGAATTTGATTAATTCAAGACAATAAAAGCATTAGTCTAAGTTCAAAGATCAGTCACTGAAAAAGTTCCCAGCACTTCCTCTTTTGGAAGTTCTCACTCACTTAAATTACCATGCTAACAATTTTCCTTCTAGTACCATATCAAATGCTTTGCAGTGATCCAGATCAGCTGGCTCTGCTGTGCTGCCTTGTTGGGAAAATCAGTTCTGTTCTTGCAGAAAAGAGCAATTCTTAACTTTCTTCTGCAGTCTTGCACATGATTAAAGTGGGATGGACACCAGTGGAGATAGATTTTTGAGAA
This sequence comes from Cygnus olor, assembly GCF_009769625.2. Lineage (NCBI taxonomy): Eukaryota > Metazoa > Chordata > Aves > Anseriformes > Anatidae > Cygnus > Cygnus olor. The sequence continues at coordinate 111,558,207 of NC_049169.1, read as the reverse complement.
TAGTTTCAATCCACTTGAAATTGTCAGTCTGATTTCAGTAGTTTGATCTGAGGCTGTTCTTTGTTTCTGAAAGTGTCTTTCCCTAGTTTCTATTGTACTCCGTATGTTATATATCTTTATTTCTTCTCTTTCATCTTTTAAAATTTGTTTCCTAGGTATAAATTGTGAGACAAACTACATATAAAAAAAAAAACTTTTTTTTTTAATCCCACTACTTACTTTAAGCAGTAACACTTGAGATTTTCATCTGTTGCTGTAGATTCCTTTCCTTGGACCAGATCTGGGTCAATCCGTGATGCTCTTCTCAATGTCCGTGCCCAAAACTTTTGTTTTGATTGAAACGCTCTCTTCCATTAATGCTGGCTCATAATACCTTTATTCCTTGAACTGTGCATCTCCTTCAGGACTTTGCTTCAGCCCCAATTGTTACTCTGCTAGTTTTTTACTTAGTTTAGCATGCTGTATTAATAGTTCTCTTCACTAGTTAATTGCCTAGGTGTCTAGCTTATTTTTTACTTCTTACTGTTGTTCTCTTTGTTGTATTTTTCATCTCCCCTTTTACGATTTAGTATGGCTGTGCCCTTCTACCTTAGAAAAAAGAAGTATAAGGAACAATAAGGAAATGATGTTTGTTTTTGTTTAGACTTCTTTTGATTCAGAACAATATGCAATTGCATCCAGCCTTTTAAAAGGAATTGTACTGCAAGACTGGCTATTTTTAGTTGAGCAGTTGCTTCAGCTGGATCTCATGGTTTTAGTAATGCATAGTGAGTTAAATATAAATACAATAAATAGATACAGACTTGAAGAAAAGTTAAGGTTACTGGAGAGATGTTGATGTTGCAGTGGAAACAGTGTAAGAGTGTATGCTTATTATTAAAATGACCTTTTCTACCTTATGTATAGCCTGATTTATTTTTTTTTCTTCTTTAGCACACTGATCTACAAGTTTGGAAGAACAGAAGAGTTATGGGGATGAGCGCTCACGTCTAGCACTGTCTATTCCGTAGTTGCTATGTTGTACTCAGTATGTAGATATACTTACATTTATTTGTTCTTGTTTTGCTTTCTAAATTGTACGAACTGAGACAAATTATGGTTTCTGTAATAAGCTCCCTCTTTTCATAGAACAGATTTGTGAATATGTACATATGACTGTATATATCTTAAAAAGGGAAAGTCAGGCTTTCTTTCTGAAACCTTCAGGCTCATTTCTTCAAATACATGAGTTTCCATCAACTCTTAAGACTTGATCTTCCAAACCCTCACGTGTGAGAGATTTTGGTCAACCTACAAGTGAATAAGCAGGATAAAGCCTGTACCCTGTGAAAGGGGTTGTTATTTTTATGTGTAGTTTAGCTATAGCTCATTTTTCAAGAGTTGACAGCAAGGGCTGCTTCTGTACCTGAAAGGGAGTAGTCAGCTCATGAAAGTGACTAGGCTAAGCCTGAATTTTGTGAGGGTAAGTTCTATTGTATGCTGAGATAAGGGTTGATTTTTATATTTTTCTGAACAGTTATATAAAATTCTTAAGTAGCTATTTTTTTGTAAAAGGTTATGAATTTTTAAACGAGGCCCTATTTTAAGTAGGTTCTGCATGGCAAACCAACTGTTCTTGACTGATTGCTATAGCACAAATGAAACTTGGTAGCAGCACAGAATTAATTTCATGCTGCTCAGTGTAATAGATAACAATTAGCATTTACTGTATTTACTGGAATTTAAAAACCCTGAAACTGATGCCAATCACACTTCAGGAATATAAATAATAAATGCGAGTCACATTAACATCTTTAAAATTATGCTAGCATAGATTTTCTTCAGGGGATAGCTTTTTGCTGATAAACGAACAGTTATCCTGCTGCCTATTACCTTAGGTAACGATAAAGGTGAGCATTTCAAATGGGAATACACTATATGTATTTATTGCTGACAATCTTACATTGAAATAATTGCCAGTTTTAGGGCTGCCACTTGCCCCAGTTAAAATGTATCCCCTAAATCTCATGGGCACTTTATGGGAATGCATCCATTATTGAAATCCAGTTTCTTCTAGCTAGTGCACACAGACAGGGAGAACAGTGATGTTTTATAGCTTTGGACTGATCTTACGTATTCATCTTGCTGATGGTGACTTCCTTGTAAGTTCTCTGTGTTTTTAAAGCATTCAAATCTACATTGTGTCTAAAAGCTTTTATAACTTTCCATGTATCAAGATTGCTGACCAAATGGCATTAACCTTCAGAATGTAATTTATGTGCATGGTTACTGTATACTGTTAGTCATCTAATTGCTCCCTTGTGGGAATCTTTCCAGTGGACAGAATATGAAGCAAATAACTGCAGCTGAAATTGTGCTACTGGCTAGACTAACTTCTATCCTGATTTCATCATCCGGCAGTGAGTTACGAGATATTCACTGGTGTTCATCATAGCTTTGTACATAAGTTGTCTGTTTGGTTGTAATTCCAGAAAACTGCAATAAACTTTATCTTATGTTCTCCAGATAATGAATTTCACAAGATAATTGTACAGTCGTAGTCCATTAATAGCCCAAGTAGTACTAACCTTTAAGCAAGTCTGACACTTGCTTATACTTTATAATTAAAACCAAGGTTTTTGTTTCCAGTTCTGTCAGTTTCCTGTTCAGTAGCCCAGGAATATGTATTGGCTTTTTTACTAAGTGAGAAACAAATGTAGCCTTTCACAGTAACTTGCACAGGGCAACCTGAGGTAAGCGCTTAACTCTGCAAGAACTTCCCGTTGTGCCTTAATGCAAGTTCCTAGTTAAAGTTTTAAGGGTGCCACCAGGTGAAGAGCTTCTTTCTGAGGGTACCTGCATTTTCTACCAGAAGTTTGCTTCCCTGCAAATAGTTCCTGAGCATCCATCCCTTCTGATTTTAGGGAATTGGAATGGTCATGCTCTCTTTAGCTGCTGAGAGGAGAAAAGAGACAGCAGGGAAGAACTCTCTTCCCCTGTCCTGAGCTCAGAACAGCTGTTGTGTAAGAATCACACAGGCATTAATCAGACTAACTCCAGGTCCATGTTTACACTGCAGATAGTTCAGCAGAGTCCAAGATGAACAGTGATTACTCAGTTTAAGTTTTATGCCTTGACCAGCTGCAGTTGTGAGGCTAACCTTTGAGTTACCCCTAACAAAAGTTTTTTTTCTCCCCCCCCACTTTGGCCTATTTCTGTAAGAAATACTAAATAACCATCTCTAACAAAAGTTTAGTACACAGTCTGTGTAGTAAAGCTTATTCAGCAAGTTGTATTTTGTATTACCAAATATTCACATAAGATGCTTTAATTGCCTTCTTATTTATGTCCTGCTTTATGCACATAGGTTGTTCCTTTGGGGAGCCTGTGAGTCTTTGTGTGTTCTTACCAGACTTGAAGCTAAGCCTTCAGATAATCCCCTTGTCTTGGCACGGTGTCTAATCACACTGCGTTAGTGTAGCTCTTCCAGGAACCAGACTGAGGAAGCTTCTGCAAACTGTTACTGACTTTTGACACCAGTCTTGTGTGTTCCCAGAAGGGGTGGGACAGCAGCAGCCCTGATACCTACAGCTGTGGCAGTGACTGGCTCCATTAACAGCTATAAGTATCCTGCGGAAGTCACTTGCAAACAACCAAGCAAATTTATTTTATTTCATTTTTCTAAAAACAAGTTGTAGTAGAAAGTCAAACATCTTTTGTGGGATAAAACCAATCTTTTTTAGTATAGAAGTGGTTAACTTAGGCACCTTCTAGACCCCCCCCCCCCCCCCCCACAGGATTATTATGCATGGCTTAATTTGTGGTCTTGCTTCTGCTTTGAGGGCCTCAAAACAGAACCCCCAGTCACCACGTGATTCGCAGGACTGGTCTGCTCATCAACAAGATATTTTTTTAGTGTCTAATCGTTATTGATGCTTTTATATAGATGCTGAGAAAGGTGTATTTTAAAGCTTGTTTCCCTGTGAAGGGTGTGAAGGGCTCACAGCAGGAAATGATTAATGCTTCCCAGGAACGTTAAGGCACAGATCCCAGGGTGAGGAGTGAACTATCATCCCTTGCCTTTCTCATAGCAGTTCTTTGCTCAGGTTGATGATAAAGATGGTAAAGTACAGTCAAGGTTCCTTTTAGACTGCTCTTTTTGCCTGGAGGGAAGCAGCAGTCACAGAAGACTTCCTGTATTTAAAATGACTCAGGAAAGCATAGGGGGGTGGATATAATACACTTTAAGTGGCAACACAGACTTCACAAATAAGGCAACAAAACAAAAACCCCAGTAGAAGTAATTCATGGTGCAATTACTCTCTCCCTAACACATTCCAGGTTATACTAGGCCCTACCCTAAAGTGCCATTATTTCTCAGTACTTTGCTTCAAGGGGGCGGGGGCAATGATGACACAGCCATAACCATCTGTTTGAAAGCAATTTAGTGTTCACTTCCCTTCAGCTTCCACGTTTTCAGTCTCTTTGGCAGAAAGGAGTTTGTTGTAACACAGCAGAAAATATTTTTAAAAAGGCTCAGGTTCCATATTATTCTCAGGAAGCAAAGTCTTGCTCAGGCTTTGCCAATGGCCACGTGTTGTTTAGGGCTCCTTGTCTGTCCCGCATGGAGCTGCACAGCACCACTCCCAGGAGCCTCTGCAATGACTGGAAACAAGCAGTACCCCAGTGAGAATGCCTAAGTTACTTCACATTCACCGGAGCTGCTGTGTGAACGAGTGTTACCATCCAAAGTGTCATCATACGCTTCGCTTCCTTCTTCAAAACACAAAACAGATAAAGAATCGTGCGGAGCTTCCTCATGGTAATTCTCCAGCGCTTCTAAATGAGGCATGCCAGGGTCTCTCAAATACTGAAAAGGCCAGAAACAACAGTTTAGAGATTTATCCACAGAACAGATATGTTGGAAGTTACAGAGACAGAGCAAGTACTATCAGCTACAGGCAAGTTGTTGCAGACCAGATTCAAACACAGCTGCTAAATGCACATTTTATTCTGGATTTCCTTTAGGCTATGTTGAACAAGAAGGAAGTTAAAACTTCCTTAAAACACTTAAAACACTTAAACACTTCATAGTTTTTGATAAACTTATCTTTGGGTAATATTCTTGTCAGTTCAAGCAAACTCCTACTAGTTAAAAACAAAGCACAGAAGAAAAGATCTTTTTTAATTACACTGCTGGGGACAACTGCAGGAACCTACCAACTAATGGCTCATCTGAAACACTGACAGGGCAAATGAGAGAGAAGATTCTGCTCTGTTCAGCGTGAAGCAAGTCAGATCTGCACCTTTTATTGTTATCAGAAAACTCTAGTGTAATTTCTCTCTTGCAGTTAATTTTGGAGGGAAGGCGGCACAGGGGATGTCAAAGCAAAAAGTAAATCATCAGCTTTACAATGAATATATGTAATTTTTAATCAAAGAAAGGAAGATTAGAAAAAAAAATGGAGTCCAGAGAAAATACTTTGTTTCTTGTTACCCCCATATACTCTCCTTATTACTAAATTGATCTTGTGTTTCGAGAGGAAGTAGAGCCACCTACCACCTCATGTACTGAGACAGCAGTCTGCCATTGGTAAAAAAAAAAAAAATTAAAAATAACCTTCACATTCTCAAAAGACTGAAATAGCATGTAGCATTACACAAAAGCTTGTTTCATAATGTAGGAGATGCCATAATCTGGCTGAGACAGGACTGCAGCTCAAATTATCTCTGTTATTGGACAAAATTAACCCTAGTTTCAATTCGGACACCACTTCCTCTGTAATCATGGCAAGGATAATAAGCAACAGGATTATTTTTTCAGATGTATTAAAAACATGTTTTATACGGGAACCTCCAATACATACATTTTAACAAATTCAAGACATAAAAGAACCTCAGCTTGGCCTTCCTATGTAAAGTAGTTTCTGCGGTAGAACTGCTCCCTGTAACTCTGATGCTGAAAGCTCAGATACTTCTGTAAAAGAAGCATGTGATTTTTCTGAAAGCCTACAAGAGTGCATATGAAACCGCCCTAAAATAATTAGTATTTTGTACTAAAGGAAAGTGTTTTAAGAGGAGAAGCCCCAGGCTGGTTGATTCCTTTTAGAAATAAACGTTTAGGAATTTGCTTGCTTGTTATGCAAAAAGCTTTGCTTTGTGTGATATGCAATATAGCTGTCTTCACAGAGCCCTCATCAAATGGGAGCTGAGATAGCTTGAAGAGAGAAAATGATTTGCTCTGCACAAGTCCAGATTCATTTACCCATTTTTCTATAAAAATCTGGAAAAACAGCTCCACAATCAAAGAACAAACATTGTACAATGGACTACTGTGGCACAGAGATACACACAAGTAAATGCACCTCAGAGAACAAGCAAATACAAACACAGAACATAAACTAAACAAGAACTTTAAGCACAGTTCTTGATTTAAAAAAGTATTTCATATTTAAAAAAAGAGGAAGATGACCAGGACTGAAACAACCCTGTTTAGTACAGAAATGCGTGAGCTGCAATGAGAAAGAAGTCCTGGGATATTTTTTAGCTGAGTACTGCATAAAACTACAGGAAAAAAAAAAGCCACGAACACTTCCCCAGGCAGCCTTTAGTCTTCAAGTCGGTCCTTGCTATTAAAGTGATCAGTGTCCACTTTTCTGTATTTAATTTCTAATCAGGGATCTAGGTCCTACACATGTTCTACAGCACACAAAAGCTTTTTGCCTAAAGTGAGCAACTGATTCAGGCGAGGTGAATTAGGTAAGCAAAGAAAAGGGTGGACAAGGTGTAGACAAGGAAGAGAACCTTACTCCGGTTTTGTAATAGGATTATAGCAGTATTTGTATCTTAGTACAGAGAAGAAAATAATGCAGATGAGTAGAAGAGGAATAAAGTGGGAGACCACACCAGAGCAAACAGCTTACACTAAATCAGCAATTGCTCATATCTATTTCTGTTCTGCAACAACTAGCTTCATTCATGTTTGCTCCAAGATCATCACTGTCTTTTGCAGGAAGGAGCGAGGGGGAAGAAAAATAAAATGTCTACACATACCTCTTCAATGTGTGATGGGATTTTTAAAGGTGGCTGACACAAATACTTGATTGTTTTGTGGTGTCTCCACAGACAAAATAAACCGATTATTATGAGAATTAAAACAAGACCGACCAACGTAAATGTTGTTATAATATATGCAGCTCTGGTTGTCTCTGAAAAAGAATACAAGGTTGGTTCTCACTTGTACAACATCACACCTAAAGCAACACACAGCGAGCTGAAATTTACTACCCATGGCAATCAAGCTATGATTTCCCAGGTTAAGGTCGCAGCCCTGCTATGGATGCACTCCAAACACCTTATTAGCTTCTTTTGTGGTTCCAGAAATCACCAACTTCCTCCCCTCACCCACGCAGCCCAAGGCAAGCTCCCACACGTCACGCCAGCAGGGCAAACGCCGAGAGGGAACCACCTCTAGCGGGCAGGGAACGCAGCCTGCCCTGCTTCCAGCCCCAGTTTGTCAGTAGAGCACCATTATAACGCCCGGGGGCTTTTCCTTTTGAACAGGGAAGCACCACGGCCTCCAACATCCAGCCTGGGGGCTTGTGATCAAGTACCGTAGGTCAATACTGCGAGGGAGGGAGGACAGCTCCTCCGGGGCACCAGAAACTGCACGAGCAGGTTTCACCTACACATGTAGCCGTGCATTTAAAGGACGCTGAAGTTCTGCCAAGTCTGGGTGTTGGAGGTCACGCAGAAGGATTCAAGAGAGGGACAAATGCTGTTACCTTGCAGATGCCTCCTCTTTCCCTTGCCTTTTTTTATATTTTGTACAAAAAAAAAAGTCAAAATGTCAAAGAAAGATGGTCAAAGAGGAGGGGGATGTTCCTGTCCTGCAGGAGGCAGTGGCTGAGGGTCAGGATTTGCATGAGTAACACTTATCTTCTTCATCAACAACGTCCTCTAATGACCAAGTATTTGTGTTTTCTTTTTATGTATATTTCTGGAAATAATGCC